>NC_140989.1:244251073-244760374 GCF_052327205.1 Somniosus microcephalus | reverse complement strand
GAGCCCCCTGATCCCCGTCCCCCCAAACTCCCGAGCCCCCTGATCCCCACCCCCCGAACTCCCGAGGTTTCCCCCCGAGACACGCCCCAACCCCCCACCCCCAAGGCTCGCCCCCCCCACCAACCAAGCACCGAACTCCGGAGGCGCGATCTTCCGAGCACCGGCCTCCCGAGCTGGCTTCAAGATTGCGGCTGTGCGAGACGGCCGGCGGGCCCGGTTGCCAGGGTAACCCTTGACGCTCACCAAGCCCCGCCCCCCGGCCGAGCCAGAGAGAGAGACGCCGCGTCTCAGCTGCGCGCGCGCGCACCCTTTAGTAAGGTAGCGGCGCTGGGCTGAGGCCCGCCCCTCCAGCCTTCGAGTGGGGCCGGGAGGTGCCTAGCTCGGGCGTGGGTGCGGAGGAGAGGCCGAGGCTTCGAGGCCTACCTGGAAAAACGGGGAAAGGTAGGAAAATTAATGAGATTAGATAAGTTAATGACTTTCTAAATCATTTAAAAAAAAAACAATATGTGTTTTAAAAGCAACGTTTTTTTTAAAGACGCAGAAAGCGGGAAAAAGGAAAAGTTTGGAATCAAGATGGCAGCGACTCACCTCGGTTCAGAACGATAAGGCCCGCCCACACACGCACCGATTGGCCCGGCGGCACACGGCAGCAACCCGGCGTACGATTGGTCGAGCTCACTCTGTCGCTAATGAGCGGATAATGAGATGCTAATGAGCGGAATGTTAAGGTTTTTCGGATACCACGGGCGCGATTTTAGCCCGGCCGAAACGTAAATACGCTTAAAACCGTTTTGGAAAGGTAAGCTTTCTTTCAACGTAACGCACGCGTAGGTACGCCCTGTAACTTTCGAGCGCATAGCCGCCCAGACGCACACCTGCAGACAGACAGACAGAAGGACAGACAGAAGGACAGACAGAACGACCGATTTATATATATAGATAGATAGATAGAAGATAGATAAGAAATAGTGTCAGGAGTAGACCATACGACCCCTGGAGTTGAACTTCTACATCAACTGCACTCTTCCACCCTATCCCTTGATTCCCTTAGTGCCGAAAAATGTATCTCTCTCTGTCTTGAATATATTCATCGACTAAGCATCCACAGCCCTTCGGGGGAGAGAATGGCAAAGATTCACAATCCTCTGAGTGACTAAATTCCTCCTCATCTCAGTCCTAAATGGCTGACTGCTTATCCTGAGACTGTGACCATCAAGCCATACGGATATATTACCCCCAATCCCAAGAGCCCTAATTTGTGTAGCAACCTCTTGTGTGGCACCTTATCAAATGCCTTCTGAAAAATTCAAATACACCACATCCACTGGTTCCCCCTTATCTACCCTGCTAGTTACACCCTCAAAAAACTCTAGTAGATTTGTCAAACACGATTTCCAGATTTGTCAAACAGGAAAGGGATAGAAAGTTATGCTGATGGGGTTAGATGAAGAGTGGTGGGAGGAAGCTCCTGTGGTGCAGAAACACCAGCATAGACCAGTTGGGCCGAAGGGCCCGTTTCTGTGCTGCGGGCTCGATGTAACTCAGCAACACAGTTGCTTGTGAGTGTATGTAAGCCTCATTCAAAGTCAAATCTTGGTGTGGTTTCTTTCGGGGGGTGGCGGGGGGAGAGATTCGAGCTATTTTACCAACGTTATCCTCAACAAAAAGATTATCGGAACCCATCAACCATTCAAGGCAAAAGACTGATGATCAGGTGGGTGATGTGCAGATTTGGCTCATGTTGATCAGGAAGTTCCGCGTCTGTTTCAGCCAGTCTCACCCCTTTCCCTTTGTCCAAAAGTAACCAGGTTTCGATTTGTAACAATAAAACTTGATCTTTAGCTGTTGCTACCCTCCTCTCTCCGATAATAAAATAAGCGAACATACCCGATGACCGCACTCTCTCCTTGTGTCCTTGTCCTTGTCCTTGCCCGACTGTGTCACACTCGCCGATCTGTGCAGAGGGAGACGGTCAAAACCTGTGCGTTCACAGCGACACTGCGGAGGAGTGGTTGGAAAAAGCTGATTGTGGATCAGGGAAGAGTGGAGCGCAGAGTTTGCTGGGTACCAGTCAAATAGGTTCTGGGGAAAGGTCTTACACCCAAAATGACAACCCATCTGCTGCCATTACAGATTATTACATGAACTGCCGGTTGTATTTCCAGCATTTTTATTCAACATTTTTATTTCAGGTATCTGAGTCCTGCTCAAGCTCCAGGGCCGGGGCGCACGCAATCCAGCACTTGGAATCCAGTCCGGGAATTAGTCAGGGCTTGAGAGACCCACTTTTATTCTGCATTGCTTCCCGTTCTTTACACCTGATCTCATCTCACTTTATATTGTTTTAGTATTTAACGGGGCTTTAGTTGAATTAGTAAATGATGAAATTAGAAAATTTAAGGCGCGCTTTAGTTACTGAAAGGACTTTGTACCCTTGCTCCTTGGCCTATTTCAGTGCGCGGCAACTCTCCATTTATTGCCCCTCCCTCCCCCTGCCCGTCAATATTTCGTTCAAAATATATTTTTGTTGTTTTCAATGTTGTACTTTTTGAGTTGAGGGCCATCACTGTCTTGTTTTGCACACTTTGTACAAAAATAATAAATTGCAGGACAACAGAGTATTACAGTTTAAACTCTTTTATGAAGCATCAAGTCTGTGATCTTTCTCACAGCAGTACAATGTGGACAAGATGGAGTCAGGACCATTTCATTCATTCACACAATTTCATTCACTTTGATTCCAATTTCCACCCTTCCCTCACCTTCACATGGTCCATCTCTGACTCTTCCCTTCCCTTCCTCGACTTCTCCGTCTCCATCTCTGGGGATAGGTTATCGACCAATATTCACTACAAGCCCACTGACTCCCACAGCTACCTGGACTACACTTCCTCCCACCCAGTCTCCTGTAAGGACTCTATTCCATTCTCCCAGTTTCTCCGTCTCCGCCGTATCTGCTCCGACGATGCCACCTTCCACACCAGTGCTTCCGACATGTCTTCCTTTTTCCGCAACCGAGGATTCCCCTCTACCGTGGTTGACACGGCCCTCGACCGTGTCAGTTCTATCTCCCGCACTTCTGCCCTCACCCCTGCCTCTCCCTCCCGGAACCACGATAAGGTTCCCCTTGTCCTCACCTTTCACCCTACCAGCCTTCACATTCAACGGATCATCCTCCGCCATTTCCGCTACCTCCAAAGTGATCCCACCACCAAACGCATCTTCCCCTCCCCTCCTTTCAGCATTCCGTAGGGACCGCTCCCTCCGAGACACCCTAGTCCACTCCTCTATCACCCCCAACAGCCCTTCCCCTTCGCCTGGCACCTTCCCGTGCAAGCGCAGGAGATGTAACACCTGCCCCTATACCTCCCCCCTTCCCATTGTCCAGGGCCCCAAACACCCCTTCCAGGTGAAACAGCGATTTACTTGTACTTCTTGCAATCTAGTATACTGTATTCGCTGCTCACGATGCGGTCTCCTCTACATTGGGGAGACAAAACGCAGATTGGGTGACCGCTTTGTGGAACACCTCCGTTCAGTCCGTAAGGGTGACCCCGAGCTTCCGGTCACCTGTCATTTTAATTCACCGCTCCATTCCCACTCGGACCTCACCGTCCTTGGCCTCTTGCATTGTTCCACGGAAGCTCAACGTAAACTCGAGGAACAGCACCTCATCTTCTGATTAGGCACTTTGCAGCCTTCCGGACTCAATATCGAGTTCAACAATTTCAGATCATAACCTCAGCCCCTATTACTTTTTTCTTATATTTTTTTCCACCCCTTTGTTTTGGGTCCTCCTTTCTCCCCACCCCCCCCCCCCCCCCACCTTTCCTTTTTTTTCCTCTCTCCCACCTGGCAGCTGTCTCTTATCCTGCAAGTACACTTCACACCTAATCTCAGCTGTCTTTTGTCTCCACTGGCCTATTACCACCTCGTCTGGTCTTGAATACCTTTTAATGTCTCTTTTACTTCTTTTGTTCGATCGCAGCCCTGCCTTCGATCTATTTTATTTCCTTTCCAGTTTTGAAAAAGGGTTTCGACCCGAAACGTCAACTCAAATTTCTCTCCACGGATGTTGCCTGACCTGCTGAGTTTTTCCAGCATTTTCTGTTGTTATTTCGGATTTCCAGCATCTGCAGTATTTTGCTATCGTCGCATGGAGTCAGGACCCCCTGGGTCTTCTCAACAATAGCAGTCCTTACAGATGCCTGCAGGCCAATGACAACTCAGCACATGAATATAATAGGTATTCCTTACAGATGCCTGCGGGCCAATGATAAATCAATATTCAAATGTTACATCCCCTTTTAAAAGAAAAATGTTATGCATTACTTTTGAACCTTTATTCTACATAATGTTCTCAATAGCATCAACATATAAGTAAACTCAACATTTAACTAGCACTGAAAACATCTCAACGTTTCAATAACGATGTACAGTTTTTTTTAGGGCAGCAATCCGCCTACACGCTTTGGCAGTTCACAAGTCAAGGATAACTCTAGGCTTGACCTCTCGTCCCGACCTTGTGTGGTAAGGAACTGAGCATGCTCTTGAACCGGTCAACAAATCAGGTTCAGGTTTAGGTTCAGGTAAGTATGATGTGTTTTGTGTATGGCTCTGTTCATCACACTCTGTTGAACTGACCCTCTCGTCGGAATTATGGTGTTGTTCCTTGGTGTTCAGGAGGTGCCTGCGATTGTGGCGGTACACCTGTCCTTCTGGGGTGCGGACGTGATACGATCGCTCAGTGTCAGCTGGCTGGATGACGACTGCTGGCTTCCAGTAGTCATGCTCCTGGATTCTGACGGATTCTCCATTGTGCAGTGGCGGCAGCAGTGTAGCTGACCTGTCATAGTATCTCTTTTGGTGTTGCTGTCTCTGTACACGTTTTGCATGCACTTTGACATTTGATGGGCGGCGTTCTAGACAAATGGAACATTTTCCGACAATGTCCTCAATTGCACATTCCGGGCCAAAACATAATGTCATGTGCTCTTTGTTTGCATTTTTCCATGCCCATATGTCCAGCATGATTTTTTGTCAACATCTCTTCTCTGAGACTGGTAGGAATGATGATTTTCTCCCCTTTGAAGACGATTCCATTGATTTGTGACAGTTCGTCTCTGTGGTTCCAGAATTCAGATATGCTCTGAGGGCATTTCCTCCTTTCCTCAGGCCATCCTTCATGTATGACTTTGCTCAGCAGTGTGAGTTGTGCATCTTTCTCTGTTCCTGCTCGGATCTCCTTCAGTTTTGAGTCACTCACAAGTAAGCTGTTGTACACCATGTGCACCTGCACATCCATGCCTTCACTGAGGCTGCTGTCCTGGTAGCTAAAAGACTTTCTGGAGAGTGTGTCTGCGACAGGAATGTCTTTGCCTGGACGGTGAATGATTGTGAAGTCGTACTTCTGTAGCTGAAGGATCATTCTTTTTAGCCTTGGTGGGGCTGCGGCTAGTGGTTTCCTCATGATTGACTCGAGGGGCTTGTGGTCGGATTCCACAATGACCTGTCGGCCATAGATGTACTGGTGGAAATGCTTATATCTGAACAGAATTGCATATAGCTCTTTCTCGATTTGAGCATAGTTGATTTCACTGTCTGTGAGAGATCTGGAAGTGTAGCCGATGGGCTTTCCTTCTTGCAGTAATACTGCGCCTAGTCCGTACTTTGATGCGTCCACTTGTAGTCTGAGCTCTTTGTTGGGGTCGAAGTAGGCGAGAACTGGTCCTGGTTCTCTGGTGATTAGGCCTTTCATTTTCTGAAATGCTGTGTCATGTTGTTTGTCCCATAGGAACTCATTGCATTGTTTGAGCAACTGACGCATGGGTGCGTTGATTTCGGAGAGGCTCGGGGCAAACTTGGCTAAGTAGTTAACCATGCCTAGTACTGTCTCTAGCTCTGTGCGGTTCTTCGGCGGCTCCATCTTCTTGATGGCGGAGATTTTCTCTGGATCCGGCTTAATGCCATCAGTTGAGAGGCGATGCCCGAAATAACTGATCTCGGTGGATCCGATTATGCTTTTCTCGGGGTTGAGCCGGATACCTTTCTCCCGTGATCTTTGTAGCATCGCACGGAGGTTCCTGTCATGTTCCTCTCTATTCCTGCCATAGATGAGGATGTTGTCTACGATTGCGACTACTCCATCGAGGCCTTCATAGGTTTCGTCGATCTTCCGCTGGAATTCATCCTGAGCTGAGATAAGACCAAATGGTAAACGCAGAAATTGGTAGCATCCAAATGGTGTGTTGAACGTTGTTAGCTTAGATGACTCTTCCATGAGCTTGATAGTCCAGTATCCTGATCGTGCGTCCATTACACTGAAGTAACGTGCTCCCACTAGCTTGGGTGTGATGTCATCTAGCGTTGGTAGAGGGTAGTGAGGGCGTTTGATAGCCTTGTTCAAATCCCTGGGGTCGAGACAGACTCTGAGCTTGCCTGTACGTGGTTTCTCAACCACTACTAACGCGTTGACCCACTCTGTCGGTTCTGTTTCCTGGACAATGATTTCTGTATTCTCCATGCTCTGCAGCTCCTCCTTCAGGCGACTACGTAGAGCAAGGGGTATCCTTCTTGGTGGGCAAACCACAGGGGTTGCTGCTGGGTCAAGAGGAATAGTGCATTCACCTGGGAATAGTCCGATTCCTTTGAAAACATCAGCAAACTCCTCCATGACTGTCTGCTTCTCAACTGGTGCTGTCAATGATGCCTTTAGACCTAGCACAAGAGGTGCTCGAGTGTCAACAATGTAAAAGTCCAATATCATGTCGCTTTCTTTGTACTTGCATTTCATCATGCATGTGCCTTTTACATTGAGCTGCTCACCCCCATAGCCGGTCAATCTGCGTGAGGTGGGCTGTAGCTCACACTCATCCTTCAAGCTGTGATACTCACTCAGAGGAATTACGTTAACCTGAGATCCAGTGTCTAGTTTAAACTTAAGCTCTTTACCCTGTTTTCCTATCTCAATATCGGCAAAAGCTTGCTCAGTCTCTGAAATCTGTTTTTTCTGTGACACAGAATCAATAAACAGTTCCTCTGCATTTGGCTCTCTATCTGGCATTTGGCTGTCACTCACTGTGTGTACTGTTTTTCCGAAAACAGTCCTGCAGACTTTAGCAAAGTGGTTCCGTTTACCACATTTAGTACATTGCCTTCCTTTGGCAGGGCAGTACTCCTTTTCTCCATGCCAGTTGTTTCCATAATATCCACAGTTTTTGAAGCATTTTATGTCTGTGTTGCCCATTTTTAGAACTCTCGCTGTTCTTTCTGTCCTGAAACACGCTCTCTGGGCAGTGTTCTTTGGTGTGTGTCTATTAACTGCGTGCACTGTCAGTTCACTCGAGCTGCTCGTAGCGCCGGTTATGGTTTTCAACTGTGCTTGGGCTATCTCGTGCGATCTAGCTATGTCTATAGCTTTGTCCAGCGTTAGCCTGGACCCAACATTCAAAAGTTTCCCTCTCACTTTAGCTGAATGTATTCCAAACACAATGCGGCCTCTGACCATCTCATCTTTATCTGCATATGCACAGTCTTTTACCAGCAGTTTTAAGTCAGTCACAAACTGTTCAAACGACTCACTAGTTCCTTGTACTTTCTCCTGAAACTTGTACTTAGCGAATATCGTATTTGTCTTGGGCATCACATATGCTTCAAAACGGTCAAAATAACTTTTCAGTACCTTTGCTTCATCCGCGGTGAGAGACCATGTGTTAAAAATGTCTCTCCCTTTTTCTCCGACCCACAGGAGTAGGTAGCTGCATCTTTCTTCCTCCCCTTTGCTTTTCAGTGGATCCGAAAACATCAACTCCACGTGTTGCTTGAACTTGCACCATTCTCTATGTAAGTTCAAAGATTCCCAATCGATTCGAGGCAAGGGAGCTCCAACGATGTCCATTTCAAATCCCACTTCTGACACCATGTCTTGTTTTGCACACTTTGTACAAAAATAATAAATTGCAGGACAACAGAGTATTACAGTTTAAACTCTTTTATGAAGCATCAAGTCTGTGATCTTTCTCACAGCATTACAGTGTGGACAAGATGGAGTCAGGACCCCCTGGGTCTTCTAAACAATAGCAGTCCTTACAGATGCCTGCAGGCCAATGACAACTCAGCATGTGAATATAATAGGTATTCCTTACAGATGCCTGCGGGCCAATGATAAATCAATATGCAAATGTTACAATCACTGTTGGGGAAATGCAAGTTTATCTATTTTTGGGAAGTCGGTGTGAGCGTCAAATGCTTCCAGCTATTTATAGCACAGCTAGATGCAGAGTAAAGCTCCTTCCCCCAAGCAATACCTCAGCTCCCTCCACCACAGGCGTACCGTGGTTGCAGCAACTCGCCAAGGCTTCTTCGGCAGCACCTCCCAAACCTGCGACCTCTACCACCTAGAAGGACGAGGGCAGCAGGCGCATGGGAACACCACCACCTCCAAGTTCCCCTCCAAGTCACACACCATCCTGACTTAGAAGTATATTGTTGATCCTCCATTGTTGCTGGGTCAAAATCCTGGAACTCCCTCCCTAACAGCACTATGGGAGTACCTTCACCACACGGACTGCAGCGGTTCAAGAAGGCAACTCACCACCACCTTCTCAAGGGCAATTAGGGATGGGCAATAAATGCTGGCCTTTATGAACGAATAAAAAAGAAGGAATATGTTGCTGCCAATCATTTAATATATACCGTAATTGCAAATTCAGCATTAGTTGAGCTGTAATGCCGAGCCTAAAGAGATACTGACACTGATGGAGAAAAATAGCCATACCTTGTGGACTTTGATGAACAAAGCTTCCTCTGTTAATTTCGGAGGACACTTCATGCCAATGCACCATCAGCTTCTGATTTAAAATACTTTAATAGTAGATGGGATGGCAGGCTCAAGATGTTAACAAAAGCAAGTGCTCCCGTTAGAGTCTTTGGTACTCTTCCTGCTGGTGCTGTGGTAATCAATAATAAAATCCTACCCAATGGCTGCCATTTCTAAGGAAATTCTGGAGCCTTTTGAGAGACTACAATTTTGGCAAATGTAAACTTCAACTCTGATACAGCCAGCGATCAAAGATCGGCTCGTCTGGCAAGGCAGTCCTACTCATTGGCTGCGATTTTGCTGACCTCGGCGGGTCCAGGGCGGGCGATGTCAGTGATGGGTCACAGCCTCGCTGCTGGCTCCAGCCCACTCTGTGAAATGAATTTCCCTTAATTGGTCTTGTTAAGCCCATCCAGTGCGTTTCCCAGCCAATTAGAGGAAGCAGGTCTGGTGATGTCATTTGATGATGCATCATCAGCCGGTTTCCTTAAAGTGACCATGTCCAAATTAATTTTGACGTTTGTGCTGTCAGTGTTCTACAGCATTGAGGTGCCGCAAACACTGACAATGACTGCACAGAGGCACAGGGCTGCACCCAGGCTCTCCCATGACTCCCCTCCATATGCTTATGGAGGGATTCACAGCATGCAGGGAGGTCCTCTTCCTTTCTGATGGGCGGAAGAGACCCCTCCCCAGGAGATCAATGCAGCCTGGTTGCAGATTGCAGAGGAGGGCAGAAGCAGGGATGTGTTCAGGAGGACCTGGGTGCAGTGGCGCAAATGTTTCAATGATCACAGTAGATCAGGCAACGTTAGTACAAAGCCACACTCAACCTCATCCTGCTGTGCCTCTCATCACATCCCTATCACTCTGCCTTCCCTACCATCCTTACTCACACCAACCCCCACCCATCCCTCTCTATCTATAGTATCACAACCCCCATCTCACTAGCCACCCCTCACACTCACCCTCATCCTAGTGCAATCATACCAACTAACAACACACAAGGTAGCCACTTGGGATTTTTATATAAAGTTTCTGTTAATGTGCTGTCAAACATTGAAACCTTTATTTTCAACACTTTCCATTCTTGGACAGATATGTGTGCACCTTTGGAAGTGGCTTAGTGAGTTGCTTGGAATGGTGAGACGTAATTGTAGCCCCGCAATGGTGATGAGTGTGAAAGGAATGGCCATGGTGAAGCCATCCCTGGCCTCCCAGGCTGCAATGTGGTCAGGTGCTGATGCCCTGTGCCCTGTGCAGCATCAGTTGACCAATGGATCCACCACAGACCCAATTCACGTACAGACCGGGGTCAAGCAAGGCTGTGCCATTGCACCAACGCTCTTCTCGATCTTCCTCGCTGCAATGCTCCAACTCACCCTCAGTAAGCTCCCCACTGGAGTGGAGCTAATCTACAGGACAAACGGGAAACTGTTCAACCTCCGTCGCCTCCAGTCCAGATCCAAGGTCGTCCCATCCTCTGTCATTGAATTACAGTATGCAGACGACGCTTGCATCTGCGCACACTCGGAGGTTGAACTCCAAACCATCGTCAACACCTTCACCAAAGCGTACGAGAGCATGGACCTTACACTAAACATCTGTAAGACAAAGGTCCTCTACCAACCTGCCCCCACCACACAGTACTGCCCCCCGATTATCAAAATCCACGATGAGGCCTTGGACAACGTGGACCACTTTCCATACCTCAGGAGCCTACTGTCAACAAGGGCAGATGTGGATGACGAAGTCCAACACTGCCTTCAGTGTGCCAGTGCAGCTTTCGGTCGCCTGAGGAAGAGAGTGTTTGAAGACCAGGACCTCAAAGCCGGCACTAAGCTCATGGTCTACAGAGCATTAGTTATGCCCACCCTCCTGTATGCTTCAGAGACATGGACCATGTACAGCAGGCACCTCAAAGCACTGGAGAGGTACCACCAACAGTGCCTCTGCAAGATCCTGCAAATCCATTGGCAGGATCGGCACACCAACGTCAGTGTTCTTGCTCAGGCCAACATCCCCAGCATCGAAGCTCTGATCACGCTCGATCTGCTCCGATGGACGGGCCACATCATCTGCATGCCCTATACGAGACTCCCAAAACAAGCGTTCTACTCGGAGCTCCAACATGGCAAGAGAGCCCCAGGTGGGCAGAGGAAACGCTTAAAGGACACCCTCAAAGCCTCCTTGAAAAAGTGCAACATCCCCACTGACACCTGGGAATCCCTGGCCCAAGACCGCACAAAGTGGAGGAGAAGCATCCGGCAAGACACCGAACACCTCGAGTCTCTTCGCCGGGAGCAAGCGGAAGCCAAGCGCAAACAGTGGAAGGAGCGCATGTCAACCCAAGGACCTTTCCCACCTGCCCCTTCAACCACCGTCTGCCCCACCTGTGACAGAGACTGTAGGTCCCGCATTGGACTCATCAGTCACCTGAGAACTCACTTTTAGTGTGGAAGCAAGTCATCCTCAGTTCCGAGGGACTGCCTAAGAGAGAGATCAGTTGATTGTGGAGAAGGTTGTTGTTGTTGTTGGTGCTGCTGGTGTGCCTGATGCTGCTAGTGTTGGGGCTGATTGTGGTGGGATTCTGAGGACCAAGGTGAGAGAGTATAAAGGGCACCCATGTTGATGTAATAGAAGGCAGGTGAAATAGAGATGACAGAAGCAATCTATCAATGATGAGAGAGGTTGTTCCAATGAGGTGACACTGGATAGAGAGTTTGCTCCAAACACTTGCAACCTGCATGAAGCTCAGTCTGTGTTCCAAATGCAGCAAGCAACAGCTTCTGAGCTTGGAAAGTGAACAGCTGTGAGGTGGGAGCTTTTAAAGCACATTTTAAGCTATCAAGTAATCAACTAAGTCAATGGCCATTCATCTTCTGCCTCAGCTTAACAGACATGATCCCCGAGCAGCGAGGACCCATGGGCAAGCATGTAAAATCAAAAGGTGAGCTAAAATGTATTCTTAATGGTGTCTAAACAAGGTTATAATGAGCTTAATTGAATCCCTGCTGCTGCGTGTCAGGTCTGCTCAGCGCTGACAGACCCGACATTGGGAAAGGCGCATAGCGGCGGGTTCACAGTGGGGTCCAAACCTGCTGTGAAAAAAAAAAGTTTCCCACCCAACCCACCATCAATCCCACCTGCTGACCCCCTGGAAAATTCTGGCCAATGTTACTGACATTGATAATGGGGAAGGGGAGAAAAGAATACACTCTGATTAAATATAAATCATTTTGCTTGTCATTTGTTATGTTGTTATGTTATGTTGTTGTCAATACAACAGTGACTACACTTCAAAAAAGTACTTCATTGGCTGTAAAACGCTTTGAGATATCCGGTGGTCATGAAAGGTGCTATATAAATGTAAGTCTTTCTTAAATAACAGCAGAAAATGCTGGAAATACTCAGCAGGCCAGGCAGCATCCATGGAGAGAGAAACAGAGTTAATGTTTCAGGTCTGGGACCCTTCATCAGAACTGGAAAAAGCTGGAGATGTAACAGATATTAAGCAGGTGCAGAGACGGGGGAGGGGGGTGGGAGGGGGGTTTAGGCGGGGAGGAGGAATTGAAAGAACATACTGTGAAAATGTTGCAAATGGGAATGGCAAAATCATACTGCATGAAAAATGGGGGCAGGGATTATTATCTGAAATTGTTGAACTTGATATTGAGTCCGGAAGACTGTAAAGTGCCTAATCGAAAGATGAGGTGCTGTTCCTCGAGCTTGCGTTGAGCTTCATTGGAACACTGTAATAGGCGAGGACAGAGAGATCAGAGTGGGAGTGAAGCGGAGAATTAAAGTGACAGGTGACCGGAAGCTCAGGGTCACCCTTACGGACTGAACGGAGGTGTTCCACAAAGCGGTCACCCAATCTGCATTTGGTCTCCCCAATGTAGAGGAGACCGCATCGTGAGCAGCGAATACAGTATATTAAATTGCAAGAAGTACAAGTAAATCGCTGTTTCACCTGGAAGGGGTGTTTGGGGCCCTGGACAGTGGGAAGGGAGGAGGTAAAAGGGCATGTGTTGCATCTCCTGCGCTTGCACGGGAAGGTGCCAGGTGAAGGAGAAGGGCTGTTGGGGGTGATTGAGGAGTGGACCAGGGTGTCGCGGAGGGAGTGGTCCCTTCGGAATGCTGAAAGCGGAGGTGAGGGGAAGATGTGTTTGGTGGTGGGATCACGTTGGAGGTGGCGGAAATGGAGGATGATCCATTGAATGTGGAGGCTGGTGGGGTGAAAGGTGAGGACAAGGGGAACCCTATCGTGGTTCTGGGAGGGAGGGGAAGGGGTGAAAGCAGAAGTGCGGGAAATAGAACGGACGCAGTCAAGGGCCGTGTCAACCACGGTAGAGGGGAATCCTCGGTTGAGGAAAAAGGAAGACATGTCGGAAGCACTGGTATGGAAGGTGGCATCGTCAGAACAGACGTGGTGGAGACGGAGAAACTGGGAGAATGGAATAGAGTCCTTACAGGAAGCGGGGTGGGAGGAAATGTAGTCCAGGTAGCTGTGGGAGTCGGTGGGCTTGTAGTGAATGTTTGTCAAAAGCCGATCACCAGAAATGGAGACGGAGAAGTCAAGGAAGGGAAGGGAAGAGTCGGAGATGGACCATGTGAAGGTGAGGGAAGGGTGGAAATTGGAAGTAAAGTGAATGAACTTATCTAGTTCAGGGCGAGAGCAGGAAACGGCACCAATACAGTCATCGATGTACCGGAAAAAGAGGTGAGGGAGGGGACCTGAGTAGGACTGGAACAAAGAGTGTTCCACATATCCCATGAACAGGCAGGCATAGCTAGGGCCCATGTGGGTTCCCATAGCAACACCTTTAATTTGGAGGAAGCGAGTGGAGTCAAAGGAGAAGTTGTTCAATGTGAGAACATGTTCAGCCAGGCGGAGGAGGGTGCTGGTGGATGGGGACTGGTTGGGCCTCTGTTCAAGGAAGAAACGGAGCACCCGAAGGCTGTCCTGGTGGGGGATGGAGGTGTAGAGGGATTGGACGTCCATAGTGAAAAGGAGACTGTTGTGTCCGTCAGTAGTAAGACACAGACTGCAGGAGAACGGTACAACAGGTGTTTACTCAACGTGGCTCACTCTGGAACTGAACTGTAAAGATTACTACTCAGTGCTATATACAGGTGTGGTCACTGCCGGTACTACAGTATACATGAGCTGTAAAAAGTAGTTCCCCCCTTAAAGGTATATACATTACAGAGACGGTTGGGGCCAGGAAACTGTTAAAGTGATGGAGGGCGTCGGAAGAGTCGCGAATGTAGGTGGGAAGAGACTGGACAAGGGGAGAAAAAATAGAGTTGAGATAGGAAGAGATAAGTTCCATGGAGCAAGAACAGGCCGAAACGATTGGTCTACCAGTGCAGTCCTGTTTGTGGATCTTGGGAAGGAGGTAGAAGCGGGCTGTGCAGGGTTGGGGGACTATGAGGTTGGCGGCCATGGAGGGACGATCTCCAGAGGAGATGAGGTCAGTGACAGTCGTGGAAACAATGGCTTGATGTTTGCTAGCGGGGTCATGGTCCAGGCGGAGGTAGGAGGAGGTGTTGGAGAGTTGGCATTCAGCTTCCGCATGGTAGAGGTCGGTTCGCCAAACAACAACAGCACCACCCTTATCAGCAGGTTTAATGATAATGTTAGGGTTGGATCGGAGAGAACGGAGTGCTGCAAGTTCAGAGGGAGATAGGTTGGAGTGAGTGAGGGGAGCAGAGAAATGGAGACGGCCGATGTCACGTCGGCAGTTAGCAATGAAAAGATCTAGAGAGGGTAAGAGGCCAGAGGGAGGGGTCCAAGTAGAACGAGAATTTAGAAAGCAGGAGAAAGGATCAGCCGTGCGGGGGGGGGAAGACTCCTGGCCAGAAAAGTGGGCACGTAGACGAAGGCAATGGCAGAAGAGCTCAGCATCGTGCCGAGCTCGAAATTCATTCAGATGGGGGCGTAAGGGGATGAAGCTCAGGCCTTTGCTGAGGACCGATCGATCGGGGTCAGAGAGGGGAAGGTCAGAGGGGATAGTGAAAACACGGCAGGGGGTGAGATTGGAAGAAGGGATGGGATCAGAGGAAAGTAACGGGGAAGAAGGTTCTTTCTTTCTTTCTTTATTCTTTCATTTCCTAATTTCTAAATCATGTTCTTGTTTTTTTTGCAAGGAATATAATGATTTAAAAAAAAGATATTCCCTTTTTAGTTTTAAAGACTTCCTCTTAATCTCTTTTTCTCTAATGCTTTTTCTTCAACCTGTTTTTAAAAGTTCATCTTTAACCACTCCCAAATTTCTTTTCTGCCCCACCTTCAAGTTATGAATGTCCTAAATACCAATTGCCACACCTGTGTGCATTGAAAACAGAAAATGCTGGAAATACTCAGCAGGTGCGGAGAGAGAAACAGAGTTAACGTTTCAGGTTGAGTAGAAATGACAAACACTTGGTGGATTTTATTGTTTATCACCACAGCAAAAACCTTTCGTCAGAACCCAATGTGCATTACCTTGCTCGCATGCACATTAACTATGATTTGCTAATCTTTAGAGTATGTGTGAAACATTTTTAAATTGTCTAATACCTATTAAAGATTGGAAGATGGTCAGTGTTCCATACAATACCTGTTATAGGTATAGGTATAGGTGGCATTGTATTAGGTAATTTCAATGCAAAATTGTCAAAACTTTCAAACTACCTGTAATTGTATAATGGCTTTTCCAGTCTTCGGTGATTTCCACACCCTAAAAAGCAGTAACAAACCTACTGCATCTCAAAGGTTTGTAACTGAAGCATGCAACTTTGGATTTTGAACTATTAATTGGCAACAATTCAAGATTCACTTGTGCCATCTGTGCAGTGACTCACTCCTGAGTCCTCACCTGCTGTTCTTAACCTCTGCATCCTGTCTGTGATATCTTTAAGCCTTTCTACCAGATCCTGACATCAATTCATAGTTCCCTTGCTGAACAGTCTAGGGAGATATCCCTAAAGGCTGTGATTTCCCTTCTCCCCATCCTCATTCCCATGTTCCTGTTTCCCATTTGCTGACCCCCCTCCTTTCTTTCACCCTCCACCTCTCCTCTCCCCCTTTCCCGTCCTCTCTCTCTCCACTCCTCTCAACAATGGCAGCAACAATAACTTGCATTTATCTGGTGTTTTTAAGATCACAAAAACAGTCCAAAGCACTTCACAGATATATAATGAAAAATGGATGCCAAGCCAAAAGAGGAGATTAGGATGAATGACCAAAAGCCTAAAGGAGGAGAAGGAGGTGGAGAGGCAGCAGAGCTTAGGAAGGAATTCTAGAGCATGGCTGAAAGCAAGGTCACAAGTGGAAGGATGAGGGGGATACACAAGAGGCCTGAATCAGAGGAATGATGAGTTTGAGGGACTGGTTTGGCAGAGGTTACAGAGGCAGGGAGGGGAGAGGCCATGATTTAAACACAATAATAAGAATTTTAAATTTGAGGCATTGGGTGGTAATGTGGTCAGCAAGGACAGGATTTTTTAAAAATTCATTCACAGGATGTGGGTGTCATTTATTGCCCATCCTTAATTTCCCTTAGCTAAGTGGCTTTTCAGAGGGCAGTTAAGAGTCAACCATATTGCTGTGGGTCTGGAGTCACATATAGGCCAGACCGGGCAAGGACATCAGATTTCCTTCCCTAAAGGACATTAGTGAACCAGATGGGTTTTTACGACAATTTGGTAGTTTCATGGTCACTGTAGTGTATGTACCTTGAAGGAGGAACTATATTCTGCAGCCCCTGTATACTGCAGTACCAGTAGTGACCACCCCTGTATATAAGCCTGTGTAGTAACTTTGTATAGTAGTTCCAGTTTTGTCTCCATTCAGTAAACACCTGTTATAACCAACTTCTGCAGTCCGTGTCTCAATTACACACGGACATTACATTGGCGACGAACAGATCCGAACTTACCTACAGTTCTGCACCACCTCACGGGGATCCATCCCTGAAGCGAAGTTATTAGAGGTCGAAGCCAGAAGGAAGAAATCCAAAAAGAAAAAAAACAAACAGAAGAAACGGGCGTCGACCGTGGGCAACCGCCCTCTGATTCATCGAATTCGAAGATTTGCAGGAGAGGCTGTCGAGAGCTGGGCTTGGTTATCCAGTCTATGGTGTTCCAGCTAATCGGGCTGGTGGCAGGTAGTACACTGATCCTTCCTGGGCTGCGGCGGGCTAGAGCTTGATCGGGTGGCTTTTCAACGGGGCCGAGCAGCGTTGTTGGGAAGAGGAGAGAGAGAGAGAGAGGGTGGAGCACACAGGGCGCGGCCGGTGCTACGAAGCCGGGCAGCGTACAGACCCGAGAAGAGGGAGTGAAGTGTCCCATAGGGTCTGCTCTGACGACAGGAACAGTAATTAAAATAAAAGAAAAAGAAATTAGAAGCGCAGAAAGCCGCGAGGAGCTGCAGTTTGCCATGGGGACCGCGGAGAGCGGCGTTGGCAGCAACGCGGGGGGAAGTGCGCGAAGACCATAGGGCGTCGCCATCAAGGCATAAAAACGCCAGCAACAGCGCTGGCAGCAACGGAAAAGGCAGAAAGCGCGGGTGGCGCCATTTTAATCCAGCGGGGAAGAAGGCAAAGTGCGGGAGGCGCCATTTTGTTCAATCGGGGAAGAAGGCAAAGCGCCATCTTAGATCTCCAAGATGCCGAAGACTGGCAATATCACTGCCTTCGATAATGCAATAGAAGACTGGACCACGTATGTGGAAAGAGTCGAAGTATATTGCAAGGCAAATGAAGTAGCCGATGAGAAAAAGGCATTGGTACTACTAAACTTAATGGGCGCAAGAACGTACGGCCTATTGCGGAACCTGATCACTCCAGTCAAACCGATGGTGAAGAGTTTTAACGAAATTGTTGATATCCTACAGGAACACCTAAATCCTACACCGCTGCTGATAGCAGAAAGATTTAAATTCCACAAGAGAAATCAGCATAAAGATGAGAGCAATGCTGATTACCTTACGGAACTATGCAAGCTATCAAAGCACTGCCAGTTCGGAGCAGGACAAATTTGTCTGTGGACTCCTGAGTGAAGGAACCCAGAAGAGGTTACTCTCAGAGAAAGAGCTGACGCTAGATAAGGCTTTCAGCGTGGCAGTATCGTACGAAGCAGCAGCAAGGGGAGCTGTGGAAATACAGCAAAAGCCACAGGAATACGGCACCCATGAAATGACACGGGGATTTGAAAAATGTTATCGCTGCGGCAGAACAACCCATGACCAGAAGGACTGCTGGTCCAAGGACAAAACATGCAGGCAATGCGGAAAGATGGGACACATTGCACGAGTTTGCAGGTCCGGGAAGAAGACTAACGACAACAAAAAGACTACTAAGGAACAGTACAGGAAAGTACAAAAGATGACGGACAGTAGTTCCGAAGACCAGAAGAGCGATAGTGAATCCGGGAACAAGAGACTAAGCTGTCTCAAACTACACAACATAATCGCAAAAGAGGATCACCGAACCATTTGGGTCACCCTCACGATAGCAGGGTCCCAAGTCAAAATGGAATTGGATACAGGATCAGCCCTGACCATCATGAATCGACGAGACTATGAGCGGCTATTCTCACACATACCCTTGAAAGACACATCCATTGTCTTGAAGACATATACGGGGCAGAAAGTATACCCCAGAGGGAAAATAAGGGTGCCTGTCGAATACAATGGCAAGGAAATACAGAAATTGTATCTATACATACTGCAAGATGGTGGACCACCATTATTGGGAGGTGAATGGATCAGAAAGATAAGTTTAGACTGGCACTCCATTCAGGCACTGACTGTGGCTGGTAAAAAGGATGACGACGTCACACCTGGACGATTGCCAAAAATCTTAGCTAACGCTAAAGAGGTATTTCAACAAGGACTGGGAACTCTTAAAGGTGTAACCGCCTCGATAAAAATAGAAGAGAATGCATTCCCAAGTTTTTCAAAGCAAGACCGGTACCGTATGCAATTCGCCCAGCCGTCGAGGCAGAGCTGGAGAATCTGGAGAATGCAGGCGTGTTATCTAAGGTAGACTGGAGCGAGTGGGTGACACCCATCGTTCCTGTCATGAAGAAAACGTTAAACAATAAGTCTGAGGAGCCAAGGAAGGTTCGCATCTGTGGGGACTTCAAGGTGACTGTGAACCCAGTCCTTCACACAGTACAGTATCCTCTTCCGAGGATAGAAGATATTTTCGCCTCACTATCTGGAGGGAAACGTTTTACAAAAATTGACCGAGCGCAAGCATATTTGCAGATGGAGGTTGAAGAATCCTCTAGGAAATATCTCACGATAAACACTCACAAAGGTCTTTACCAGTATAATTGACTGGTATTCGGAGTAGCATCAGCTCCGGCTATATGGCAAAGAGCGATGGAACAAGTCCTGCAAGGGATTCCGGGGACTCAGTGTTACTTGGACGACATCCTAGTGACAGGTGAAAATGACAGTGAACTCCTTGCCAACCTAGAGCAGGTGCTCACTAGACTAAGAGAACATGGGCTATGAGCCAATCACCCCAAGTGCGAGTTTTTTAAGAAACAAATATCGTATTGTGGCCACGTGATTGATGAAGAGGGGTTACATAAGTCCCCTGACAAAATTGAAGCGGTAGTTAAGGCTCCAGTGCCTGAAAATGTGTCGCAACTGAGGTCATTCCTCGGATTGGTGAATTACTACCACAAGTTTTTGCCAAATTTGTCCACAATTCTGCACCCACTGAATGCCCTGCTACAAACTGGAGTAGCATGGAAATGGAGCGATGAATGTAAGCGGGCCTTTCAGAAGTGTAAAGGCCTGATCACTTCAAGAGAAGTATTGGCTCACTACAACCCATCACTACCGATAAGACTGGCGTGTGATGCGTCTCCCTACGGCGTTGGAGCGGTACTGTCACATAAATCCCTTGATGGTTCAGAGAGGCCGATAGCTTTTGCGTCACGCTCGTTAACTGCAGCCGTGCGTAACTACGCCCAGATTGACAGAGAGGCCCTCAGCTTGGTGTGGGGGGGTGAAGAAGTTCAATCACTACCTGCACGGTCAGAAATTTACTCTACTAACTGATCATCAACCTCTTGTCTCCATTTTCAACCCTAAGAAGGGCGTCCCGATAATGACAGCACAACGGCTACAGAGGTGGTCCCTTTTCCTAGGGGCACACCAATATGACATTGAGTACAAAGGAACTAAACAGCATGGAAGAAGCACCTGCAGTGGATCCTGTGGAGATATTCCACTCGACCATAGTCGAATGTCTCCCTGTGACGAATGCAAACATAGAAAAGGAAACACGAAATGACCCGACACTCTCCAGGGTCTATGATTTAGCGGTGAAGGGATGGCCAGCACATGGCGAACCACTGTTGCCAGCATTCTTGCCGAGAAGAGAACAGCTGTCAGTGTGCCGAGGAACCTTGATGTGTGGATCCAGAGTAGTAATTCCACCCAAATTGAAGGATAGAGTGCTCAATGAGCTTCATGAGGGTCATCTGGGAGGGGTAAAAATGAAGAACTTAGCCAGAGCGTTTGTGTGGTGGCCGGGAATCGATAGAGAAATTGAAGAGATGACCAAGAGCTGTACAGGATGCCAGAAGATCCAAAACGCCCCACCACAAGCCCCTCTACATCCATGGGAGTGGCCCTCATCCCCATGGCAAAGGGTACACATTGATTTTGCTGGTCCATTTATGGACTCGATGTTTTTAATTGCGGTGGATGCACATTCAAAGTGGCCAGAGGTAATAAAAATGTCCTCAACCACTACAGAAAAAACTATCACAGTCTTACGCACCATATTCGCCAGAAATGGGCTGCCTGAACAGATTTGCTCCGACAATGGACCACAGTTTGTGTCTGAAGAGTTCCGGAGGTTCTTAAAGAACAATGGTGTTAAGCATTACACATCCGCCCCATATCATCCAGCCACCAATGGATTGGCTGAGAGGTTCATTCAAACATTCAAGAAGGCTATCAAGGCAATGTGTAATGAAGACACACCCCTACAACACAAGTTGGATAACTTCTTGTTTGCCTACCGGAATGCGACACATGCGGTTACCAACCAAACTCCAGCCATGATGTTCTTCAATCGAAGACTAAGATGCCGCTTGGATTTGGTTAAGCCAAACATCAGAAGAGATGTGGAGAACAGGCAGTTTCAGAATATGAATGAAAGGCCAACCAGGAGTTTCAAGATAGGTCAACCAGTTTTGGCCCGGGACTACCGCACAGAGAAATGGCAGCCAGGAACGATCTGCACACGGCAAGGACCTCTAATGTATACCGTGGACGTTGGAGAGAGCATTGTAAGACGCCATGCTGACCAGATTCTAGAGTCACTGGAAAACGTCAAATCTACACCACGATCCTATACACCTGGTGATGAAACCGAAGTACCAATTGCATCTACCTCAGAATCGGTGATATTGGAAGCAGACAAACCAAACAACGACGTTGATCCCGAATCAACTTTGCCAGAGGAACCTGATACCTCAAAGAGGCGTTATCCGGACAGAATCAGGAAGCCTCCTCAAAGACTGAATTTATAATTGATTAACTTCAGCTAATGTATATAGCAACTGTAATTGTAAATATGTTATTTAATTATTAATCGAATGTTATGTACTGTTTAGCTAAAAGGGGAGGAATTGTAGTGTATGTACCTTGAAGAAGGAACTATATTCTGCAGCCCCTGTATACTGCAGTACCAGTAGTGACCACCCCTGTATATAAGCCTGTGTAGTAACTTTGTATAGTAGTTCCAGTTTTGTCTCCATTCAGTAAACACCTGTTATAACCAACTTCTGCAGTCCGTGTCTCAATTACACACGGACATTACAGTCACCATTATTGACACAATTTTTTTTAAATTCCAGAATAATTAATTAACTGAATTTAAATTGCCGTGGTGGGATTTGAACTCACATCTCCAGATTATTAGTCCAGGTCTAGTCTGGTAACATAACCACTATGCTACCGTATAGGAGAGTTTTGAATCTTCTTCGCCACCCCCCCCCGCCATCTTGCCTTTTCCTCTTTCACTCCTTATTTCAGTTATACAGTTACACCACTGCCCTCTAACCCGTGCTTGATCTGAACACTCTGCTTGGCCTTGACTCCCCATGTGCAACACCATGGAAGATCAATTAGTTATAAATTGCATCTGCAAGCTACTCCAATTAATTTTTCCAGTTTGCATAGTTTTGTGCTGACTTTTTTATCTCATTTGGTGAGTGGTCAATATTCCGCTTGAAACAAATTCCTGGTGTACAAATTACAACCTCTATGGCACTCAAAACTGGTGTCGGGAAACATGTTGGCAAAAGCAGCTGATCTGGTGGAGGGTGCTCATTATATCACGATTAGTTGAAGCAACAATGGTCTTCGGTTCGACAATCCGATTGGTCAAAGAATTTTCCAGCGGGTTATCGGCTAAAGTTAATCATAAAAAATTCCAGTCTATTAATGGTTAAAGTATTTTGTTAATAGTTCATTTAAAAAAATGTCATTTATGAATGTTCAAAAGATAAAAGATCTTAATCTTTTATTAATATAATAAAACTACAAATAAACAAATGGTTAGAGTTAACTCTAACCTATAGCTCTGATTGAAATACAATCTTTGAATTATTTCAAAATAAAGTTGGCAACAAATTTCAGTTGCTGCAACTGTTAATGAATGAAACACGAGTTTCTTCAAATATATTCCCTGAGGAGAGCAGGTCCCGAGTTGGGCAGTGAGTGGATATGTTCTTGATGTGTTTATATGTTTTAACTTTCTTATTGTCCGAGCTTGCACAGAAGAGGCTAGACACTATCCTATATGGGGATGGTGGACAGGGACAGTCAACGGGAGACAACCATTGTTTTTGGAGCCGCTATGTAACCGGGATGAACAGGGTCCAACAAAGTGAGCTGTCCATTCAAAACATGGATGGGTGGCCACAATGCAGAAATATTGGGCTGACATAAGGCTCACAAAAACCATTATGAAAGAAAGTTAAAGTGGATGGCCCAGATTTTGCTGGAGTGGGGCATCTTGTGGCCTAGAAACATAGCAAATAGGAGCAGGAGTAGGCCATTCAGCTCCTCGAGCCTGCTCCACCATTTAATGAGATCATGGTTGATCATCCAAATTCAGTACCCTGTCCCTGCTTTCTCCCCATATCGCTTGATCCCTTTAGCCTTCAGAAATATATCTAACTCCTTCTTGAATATATTTAATGAATTGGGCTCAACTGCCTTCTGTGGTAGAGAATTCCACAGGTTCACCACTCTCTGGGTGAAGAAATTCCTCCTCATCTCAGTCCTAAATGACTTACCCCTTATCCTTAGACTGTGACCCCTGGTTCTGGACTCCCCCGCCATCGGGAACATCCTTCCTGCATCTAGTCTGTCTAGTCCTGTTAGAATTCCCCTCTCCTTCTTCTAAACTCTAGCGAATATAAGCCTAATCAACCCAATCTCTCTTCATACATCATTCCTGCCATCCCAGGTATCAGTCTGGTGAATCTTCGCTGCATTCCCTCCATAGCAAGAACATCCTTCCTCAGATAAGGCGCCCAAAACTGCACACAATACTCAAGGTGTGGTCTCACCAAGGCCCTGTACAACTGCAGCAAGACATCCTTTCTCCTGTACTCGAATCCTCTCGCTATGAAGGCCAACATACCATTTGCCTTCTTAACCGCCTGCTGCACCTGCATACCTACCTTCAGCGACTGGTGCAGAAGGACACCCAGGTCTCGTTGCACTTCCCCTTTTCCCAATCTATTGCCGTTCAGATAATAATCTGCCTTCCTGTTTTTGCCACCAAAGTGGATAACCTCGCATTTATCCACATTATACTGCATCTGCCATGCATCTGCCCAATCACCCAACCTGTCCAAATCATCCTGTAGTTTCTCGGCATCCTCCTCACAGTACACACGCCCACCCAGCTTTGTGTCGTCTGCAGACTTGGAGATATTGGGGGTGATTTTCATTCAGAAGTCGGGAAGGAGGCGGGACTACAACTTTCGGGGCTGTAGTCCCGCCTCCATTGAGATGCGGCCAATCCACGTGATTTTAACTTGATTGACCTTGTTGAGCCCGCCCAGCGGGCTCAGCAGGCCAATTAAGGGCCACCCGGCAACAGGTGACGTCACAGACTGAAATTTCATCTGTCAAGACGTTTTGACAGATGAAATATCAATGTTTCACAGCTGTTTGAAGCTGTCAAACACTGACAGTCTTACTTCTAACCTGAGTCCTTCTACACAGACTCAGTTAGAAATCTCACCGGCACAGAAAGCTGCAGGCTGTCACTTTTGACAGTTTGCAGCCATTCTGCTTTCTGTGCCGGTTAGATGATGGACTCCCGAAACCTAGAGGAAGGAAGGCTGAAAAGGTAAGTACAAGTATTTTAAACTTCTTTACACACTTTAGACACACCAAACACACTTACCTTTGCACTCATGCACCCATCACTGACCTGAACACTGACATCTCGACCCCTCCAAGTCCTTCAACCCGACGGTCCAACTCCTCTAACTTGGCGTGGTTTGGAGCCGTCGGGAATCCCACACTTCAAGCTTTGAAATAGGGATTAGGCTAAAAACTGCCTGTTAGCTACCTGTTAACAGGCAGTTAATTGGCACTAATCCCTTCCCGCCTCGGGTAGGCGGGTCCCAGTGCGGGGCGGGTACCCACCTCCTTTGAAACTTACATGGAGGCGGGTTGGGGCGGGATGGTGTCGGGACCCCCGAATTCGGGACTTTAACCCCCCACATGCCTCCAATCCCGACTCCACGGGTCAATGAAAATCGACCCCATTACATCTAGTTCTCTCGTCTAGATCATTAATATATATTGTGAATATTTATTGTGAATAAATATTGTGAATAGCGGCCTGCCCCGTTAGTTAGACTTGTTCGTGTGCGTTTTGGTTTTAAAATGTTTTGCCTACAAAGTTGCTGGAAATGCGAGCTGATAATGGCACAGCGAGGGCAACAGGGCATCTGGGACCTTGGTGAGCAATGGGACAAACAGTCTATCTCCTTAACCAATGAGATATAAACAGAGGAAGGACTGAGAAGGAGGGCGAATTAGGCTGGGTGAATTCAATGTCAAATCAGGTACAGAAAGAGAAATAAAGAGAGGGAAAGAAATATTGGATTGCGTGAGAGAAAAAAGAGACAGAAAGGAAAAGTAAGAATAATTTTTTTATTTGACATTTTTAACATCTCCAACAACAATTCACTACCTGAAGGAATGCGCCTCCACACTTTTAATTGTACACTTTCTGGGCAAGAGAGGTTGATTCTCAGTCATTAATAATTATCATGTCACAAAAGGGGGCTTACGCTATTCATTGCTAGACTTAACTTTCTGCAGCAAGTTTAACGGGCAATTAATGTGCAAATGCAGCAACTTCATGAAAATCACGGGAAGGTTAAGGGAGAGATGCTATTCTCATGAAGCTAATGGCGGAGAGTCGCAAATCATCCAGCAACTTGTGGCAATTCACAATGTACAGGAATCTCTTCCTCACTATAAGTTGCAGGCCGATTTGCGCATTAATTTTTTTTCAGCAAATTCTGGGCCAATAACGGAGCAAAACACAAGACCAGGATGGGTAAGAGAGGGGAGACCCATAATCAAGGGAGGAGGCCCTGTGAAAACAATCGGCAGCAGAGCACAGCAGTGAATAGGGATCAAAATTTACATATCAGGATTCTTTAAGTGGTGAGGAAGGGAGATAGAGAATCACAAGAGGGGAAAATGAGGAGAAATGGAATCTTTCATGATGTTGAGATTTTCTCTTATTTTTGAGGAATATGATCAGTTCCTTGTTTTGTGAATAGGATTTTTTTTTGAGAAGTACTGAATGTATTATACAGCACTTCAGCACAGTACTGAGGGAGGTGCGGTCTTTTGAATGAGATGTTAAACTAAAGCTCCTCTTAGGTGGATGTTGAAGATCCCATGGCATAGTTTGAAGAAGAGCAGGGGAGTTCTCCTGGTGTCCTGGCCAATATTTATTTCTTAAGCAACACCCAAGTTGGATGACCTGGTCATTTATCTCATTGCTGTTTGTGGGAGCTTGCTGTGTACAGATTGGAGGTCACATTTCCTACATTACAACAGTGACTACATTTCAAAAAGTACTTCATGCTAAGGTTGTGAAAGCTGCTATATAAATGCAAGTCTTTCTTTCTCTCTTTCTTTGTCTGTGTTTGTGTGTTTAAGGGTGTATTCACATACCATGTTTAGTGTTGCTTAGCGACACTATGGCAGATTGATTCAATCTTCTCTCTCAAATGTGGAACAACAAGCACCTGGCGGTTTCAGACTCATACACCTGAGACCACAATGTAAAGACAGTCTTCATCAGTTCAGGCTCCAAAGGCCAAAGGGAGGGACATTTTAAAAATTAATACCACAAGTCTCCTGGAGTAATGTGAAAATATGTTTAATTGCTGCAAAATTCCTCAGACTGTTTTGTGACATCAAGACATGACCTGTGCAAACTGCACTTCATATGCTTTCGGTTTTTGTCACGTGCAGTAAACATGGCTGAACATTGAATATAGCTGCCGCTCAAGTTATGACAAGCCCATGTTCCACTGCCATTTCAGTGTAACTGCGTCTTTGATTTTCACAATATTCAGGGGTGTTTTTCAGTGGTTGGCTTTTCTGGGGCTTTTTTTTTTTAAGAGCTATTGGTCAGATTTTACTGGTGTTCTAGGTTGGCATTGTATGCAACATAGTGTCACCATGATATGTGTGGAGTTTGCACATTCTTCCCGTGTTTGTGTGGGTTTCCTCCGGGTGCTCCGGTTTCCTCCCACAGTCCAAAGATGTGCGGGTTAGGTTGATTGGCTATGATAAATTGACCCTTAGTGTTAGGGGGATTAAATACGTGGGGTTACGGGGATAGGGTGGGATATGTGTTGGTGTAGGGGTTACGGGGATCGGGTGAGATATGTGTCGGTGCAGGCTCGATGGGCCGAAATGGCCTCTATCTGCACTGTGGGGTTTCTGTGAGTCTGTGAGCCTCTCTCTGTGATGCTTCACATAGTGAGCACGTAATCTGAGCCAGGCAGTCTGGGTTCCCCTTGATACTTCCTCAGGGGAAGCAAGGCAAAACCGGAAGCTAAGCCAACCACTGAAAAACAGAACCATGATATTCTTGCCTACCTCCCTAGAGTCCAATAGCAATCAAGGAGACTAGGCTGCAAGACCTGTCATTAAGCTCTTGGTCAAGAACTGTGGATGGCACTGCAGAACAGGTAGAACCTGAACAGGAAAGCTATTTGCAAAAAAGGAAGGCAAATGGTGTAGGGCTCCCTCTAGTGGGGAGTACAATCTGGTACACCCTACAGTATTGCTTATGGCATTTCTGGATCGTAAGGGCTATTGGCCCAAAAATTCGGGTCGGGGGCTTCCTGCGGGTGCAAGCCCCCGACCTGCACTTACCTTGCGCGCCGGCAGTCGAGCTCTGGGCTCCCGTGGAATTCCGCTCCGGGGCCTGCTCCAACTCCCAGCGCGCTGTGCTTGCGTGTCCCAGGGACGTAGTTAGTCCGATGCGTCCCCTGGGATCACGTGAGCCATGGGCAGCCAATCAGAGGAGGGAAAAGCCCATTCATAAGATTGACAAAAAGACCTGTCTAAACTTATGAATATACGGGCCCCAAAATAACAGTAAACCTTCAAATACATTTTTTTTTAAATCACACTTTTTAAATAAACTATAAATTACATTCAATAACTATTTTAAACAATAATTTAAATTTTTGAAAAAAATAATTTTATAAAAAAATGGGGCTAAAAATAAACTTACCTTCCTTTAAAGTATTTAAAAATAATAAACCTGTGGAAAAATGTTTTAATTTTAATTAATTGACCACTTACCTTTTAAAATGCTGGCCTTACGCCTGGTTTTTACATTTCTAAAATCTAAAGACTTACCCTCACGGAAAAACCTGTAAAAAAAACGTAAGTTCAAAGCGCACGTGCAGACTCCCGCACGCACGCGTTCGACCTCTGAACCCCTTCGTTCAGAGGAACGGAACTGCCGGTTTCCCGCGTACTCACGCGTTGGGACCCGAATTTCTGGGCCATAAGAGGGACACCGTTGGAGTAGATTTTCAACTTACCACCCAGGCCCAGGTGTTGCAGATCGGCTGCTCGTTACAGAAGCTGCCAATGGAAATTAAATTTGGTTGGTTTCTATAATGGGCGGCCAAGCCACACTGCCAGTTACACGCCCGGGCAGTCAGCTACAAATCTACCCCTTGGTCTTTAGGTTAATGGGCTATGCCAGTCTGTGTGGACACTTGAAGGATGTAAAGAAGAGTTCCTGGTGGAAACACTCTCTGTAGCCCAGTGGTAGTTTTCCCTCCATCAGCAGGGCAATATCAAAGAGACACCAAAATTGGTGGGGTGGTAAATAGCGAGGAGGGAAGCCTCAGGCTACAGGACGATATAGATGGGTTGGTCAGATGGGCGGAGCAGTGGCAAATGGAATTTAACCCTGAAAAGTGTGAGGTGATGCATTTTGGATGGGCTAACAAGGCAAGGGAATACACAATGAATGGTAAGACCCTAGGAAAGACAGAGGATCAGAGGGACCTTGGTGTGCATGTACATAGATCCCTGAAGGCAGCAGAACAGGTGGATAAGGTAGTTAAAAAGGCATATGGGATACTTGCCTTCATTAGCCGAGGCATAGAATATAAGAGCAGGGAGGTTATGATGGAACTGTACAAAACGCTGGTAAGGCCACAGCTGGAGTACTGTGTGCAGTTCTGTTCGCCACACTATAGGAAGAATGTGATTGCTTTGGAGAGAGTGCAGAGGAGATTTACCAGGATGTTACCTGGGCTGGAGCGCTTCAGCTATGAAGAAAGACTGGACAGGCTGGGGTTGTTTTCCTTGGAGCAGAGAAGGCTGAGGGGGGACCTGATTGAGGTGTACAAAATTATGAGGGCATAGATAGGGTAGATAGAAGGGAACTTTTCCCCTTAGTAGAGGGGTCAATGACAAGGGGGCATAGATTCAAGGTAAGGGGCAGGAGGTTTAGAGGGGATTTGAGGAAGAACTTTTTCACCCAGAGGGTGGTTGGAATCTGGAACTCACTGCCTGAAAGGGTGGTAGAGGCAGGAACCCTCACAACATTCAAGAAGCATTTGGATGAGCACTTGAAATGCCATAGCATACAAGGCTACGGACCAAGTGCTGGAAAATGGGATTAGATTAGACAGGGCTTGATGGCCGGCGCAGACGCGATGGGCCGAAGGGCCTCTTTCTGTGCTGTATAACTCTATGACTCTATAAATCCCATACAGAAGGGAATGAGAACAAGGAACTGAAGTCATGTGGGGTTATAGAGAGAAAATAGAAACAACCGCACAGAGGAAAATTACAAGCAAGAAAGCACAGAAAGCTGGCAAGTAGAAAATGGCACAGTGCAAAAGATGGTGTGTATGAGGAAGAGCACGAGGAAGTGAATGGGCTCAGAATCAGCACCATTGCTGTCGACTGGCGTCTATCCATCTTGTGATTCAATCCAGTCAACTTCTGTTTACAACAATTTAGATTTATTTATCAGAACTTCACAATAAGCGTTTGGAATTTCAGTCATAATTTTTTTTCATTGTAATCTTTAATTCATAATAACATTTTCTAAAGTGGAAAATATATACTCTTACTTTTAAAATAGTTTGGTAGCTAGGACGCGACCTTGCCAGCCCTGGGGAGGCGGGTTTGGAGGCGGGTCTGCCGGGAAAATGGCAGAATCTGGGGGCGGGTGCCCATCCCGCTCTCAATCTGTCTCCGTGCCATCTTGCCAGGAGGCGGGTAGCCGATCCGTGCCGGGTCCCGTCTCCTGGAGGCGGGAAAGGGATTAGTGTCACTTACCTGCCTGTTAACAGGCAGATAAGAGGATTATCCCCATTTTACCCTCACAAGTGCGGGCTTCCCGAAGGCTCCGAAACCCGCCAGGGTCACCGAGGCGAGCAGTGGGTCTGCGGGGGTCGGAGGGGTGCAAAAGTGCGCTGTGAAGGTAAGTGATGGGTGCAAGTGTGGGGAGGTGAGTATGTGAGGTAAGTGGAAAGTGTTAGAAAACGTTTACTTACCTTTGTTTTTTCCTGCAGGCTTCAATCGGTGGGTATGCGGAGAGTCTCGCACCTCCGCAGCAGAGATGACAGATGGCCGTTGCATTCTCCAATGCAACAACCATCTAATTTCTGCTAAATAAGCTGTCAAACGATGACAATTCATCTGTCAAAAATTCTCGTCATACGTTGACGTTCTCTGTAACTGGCTTTCCCTTAATTGGCCTGCTAAACTCGCTGGGCGGGCTTAACAAGGTCAATCAAGGGTAAATAGCGTGGATTGGCCAGAAGTTGATGGAGGCGGGACTGAAACTCGACAAGTGGGAGTCCCGCCTCCAAGAGCTCCCCATTGGCAAAATCCAGTGTAGAAGCAACAAAGAGTGATCATTCGGCACATTACGCAAAGGCAGCTTTTATGAATTTGGCAAAATGTGCTATTTTAACAAAAAAAGAACAATTTAGCAAACAGAAGAGCATCTAACAGTTGATAGCAAACAATTCTCACCTCCTCTCCTGAAGATGTTCACTCGAGCTGAGGTAAATTTGAACAGTTGCTGGCTGCCTGCCTGCCATCCAGTACTTTGCCTAAATGGTCATTCTCCACGTGTGATCTTAGACAATAAGAGAAATTTTGCATTTAAATAACAACTTTCACGATTACAGCCAATTAAGTACTTTTTGAAGTGTAGTCACTATTGTAATGTAGGAAATGTGGCAGCCAATTTGTGCACAGCAAGCTCCCACAAACAACATTCAGAGAGATAATGATCAGATAATCTGTTTTTTTAGTGATGTTGGTTGATACAAACATCACTATTGGCCAGGAAACTTGGAAGATATCCCCTGTTTGTCTTTGAAATAGTGCCATGGGGTCTTTTATGCCCACCTGAGAGGGCATACGTCAGTTTAAGGCCTCATTCGAAAGACAGTACTGCACTGAAGTGTTAGCCCGGATTATGTGCTCAAGTCTCTGGAGTGGGACTTTAAAATTTGGATGAGACGTTAAACCAAGAACATAAGAACATAATGGCCCAGAACTTGGTGTCGGGGGCTTGCCGCGCGTGCAAGCCCCCGATCTGCACTCACCCTGTGCGCTGACATCTGAAGCCCGGGCCTGCTTGCATTTCCTGTAACAGGCCCGGTTCAGATGTCAGCGCGCAGTGCTTACCTGATCCAGCGGCATAGTTAGTGCGATGTGCCGGCTGGGATCAGGTGAGCACTGTACAACCAATCAGGGGAGGGGAAGGTTCATTCATGAGTTTGAGAGTAAGAACTGTCAAACTCATGAAAACTACGGGGGCCCAAAACACTATTTAAACTTTAAATAAAAATTTAAAAAACATCCCAATCATTAAATTAAGTATAAATAAGTAAAAAAAAATAATTTAAGCAATAATTTTTTTTTGAAAAAAATAAATTTTTAATAAAAAGGGTCTAAAACTAAACTTAGCTTATTGTAGATTCTTTAAAATAATAAACCTGTGGAAAAAAATTCTAAACTACACTAAAACACCACTTACCTGTAAAAATAAATACTTACATGTGCTTTTTACAAGCGTAAAGACCGGAGGCCTTTACATATGCGCAAATCCCCCAAAACAGAGGAAATCCAAGACGCACGCGCTGCCCCATACAGCGCACGCGCTAGCCTCTTCAACTCTTGGGTTCGAGGAGAGGAAATGCCGGTTTTCAGCGCATACGCTGTGCACGCTGAAAACCGGCATTTCCTCTGGCCAGACGCGTGAGTACCCCTTCCGTACTCACGCGTTTGGGGAGGAATTACTGCCCCAATAAATAGGAGTAGGAGTAGGCCATTCGGCCCTTCGAGCCTGCTCCGCCATTCAATAAGATCATGGCTGATCTGATCTTGGCCTCAACTCCACTTTCCTGCCCGCTCCCCATAACCCTCGACTCCCCTGTAGTTCAAAATCTGTCTATCTCCGCTTTGAATATATTCACTGACCCTGCCTCCACAGCTCTCTGGCGTAGAGAATTCCAAAGATTCACGACCCTCTGAGAGAAGAAATTCCTCCTTATCTCCATTTTAAATGGGCAACCCCTTATCCTGAAACTATGCCCCCGAGTTCTAGGTTCCCCCACGTGGGGAAATGGCCTCTCAGGTGGAAGTAAAGATCCCATGGCACTATTTCAAAGAAGAGCAGGGGACACCCTGACCGATATTTATCCCTAAACCAACATAACTAAAACAGATTATCGTAGGATGATAGAATAATACAGCACAGAAGGAGGCCATTCAGCCCATCGTGCCTGTGCTGGCTCTCTGAAAGAGCTATCCAATTAGTCCCACTCCCCTGTTCTTTCCCCATAGAACATAAGAAGTAGGAGCAGGAGTAGGCCATACGGCCCCTCGGGCCTGCTCCGCCATTCAATAGGATCATGGCTGATCCGAACCTAGACTCACGCCCACTTCCCTGCCCGCTCCCCGTAACCCCTAATTCCCTTATTAGCTAGGAAACTGTCTATCTCCATTTTAAATTTATTTAATGTCGCAGCTTCCACAGCTCTCTGAGGTAGCAAATTCCATAGATTTACTACCCTCTGAGTGAAGAAGTTTCTCCTCATCTCAGTTTTGAAAGGGCAGCCCCTTATTCTAAGATTATGCCCCCTAGCTCTAGTCTCACCCATCAGTGGAAACATCCTCACCGCATACACCCAATCAAGCCCCCTCACAATCTTATATGTTTCGATAAGATCGCCTCTCATTCTTCTGAACTCCAATGAGTAGAGGCCCAACCTACTCAACCTTTCCTCATAAGTCAACCCCCTCATCTCCGGAATCAACCAAGTGAACCTTCTCTGAACTGCCTCGAGAGCAAGTATATCTTTTCTTAAATATGGAAACCAAAACTGTACGCAATATTCCAGGTGTGGCCTCACCAGTACCCTGTATAACTGAAGCAAGACTTCCCTGCTTTTATACTCCATCCCCCTTGCAATAAAAGCCAAGATTCCATTGGCCTTCCTGATCACCTGCTGTACCTGCATACTAACCTTCTGTGTTTCATGCACTAGGACCCCCAGATCCCTTTGTACTGTAGCACTTTGCAGTTTCTCTCCATTTAGATAATAACTTGCTCTTTGATTTTTTCTGCCAAAGTGCATAACCTCACACTTTCCAACAATATATTCCATCTGCAAAATTTCTGCCCACTCACTTAGCCTGTCTATGTCCTTTTGCAGGTTTTTTATGTCCTCCTCACTCACTGCTTTCCCTCCCATCTTTGTATCGTCGGCAAACTTGGATATGTTGCACGCGGTCCCTTCCTCCAAATCGTTAATATAGATTGTAAAGAGTTGGGGTCCCAGCACTGACCCCTGCGGAACACCACTAGTAACTGATTGCCAACCCAAGAATGAACCATTTATCCCAACTCTCTGTTTTCTGTTAGACAGCCAATCTTCCACCCATGCTAGTATATTACCCCCAATCCTGTGATTTTTTATCTTGTACAGTAATCTTTTGTGTGGCACCTTGTCAAATGCCTTTTGGAAGTCCAAATACACCACATGCACTGGTTCCCCTTTATCCACCCTGTTTGTTACGTCCTCAAAGAATTCGAGCGAATTTGTCTTCCCCTTCATTTTCCCGCGGCCGCCATCTTGCTCACCGCGTGTTTCCTCTGGGTCCAGACAAACACAACAAGATTAAACACTATGAATCAGGAAAAATTAGCTAAATTACAGGCTCAGGCCCGGATAGGAGGAAATGGCACAGCTCGCAGATAGAAGAAGGTAGTGCACAGAACAGCAACAGCTGATGACAAAAAATTCCCCTTCATAAAACCATGCTGACTCTGTCCGATTAAATTATGCTTATCCAAATGTCCTGTTACTGCTTCCTTAATAATGGACTCCAACATTTTACCAACCACAGATGTTAGGCTAACTGGTCTATAGTTTCCAGCCTTTTCTCTACTTCCCTTTTTAAAGCCCCGAGACCGGAGAGGCAGCGGACCTGCGAGAGATCACCAGAGGCGGCGGAGGTACTTAAACAGTAGCCCGAGGCAGCGAGGCCCAGAGCCCCGAGACCAGAGAGGCAACGGACCTGCGAGGGATCACCAGAGGCGGCGGAGGTACTTAAACAGTAGCCCGAGGCAGCGAGGCCCAGAGCCCCGAGACCGGAGAGGCAGCGGACCTGCGAGGGATCACCAGAGGCGGCGGAGGTACTTAAACAGCAGCCCGAGGCAGCGAGGCCCAGAGCCCCGAGACCGGAGAGGCAGCGGATCTGCGAGGGATCACCAGAGGCGGCGGAGGTACTTAAAGAGCAGCCTGAGGCAGCGAGGCCCAGAGCCCCGAGACCGGAGAGGCAGCGGACCTGCGAGGGATCACCAGAGGCCCGACCAATCCAGGTTCCGGGAGAGAGGTAAAAAGTAATCCAAGTGTGACGTCAGCAGGAAGCAGGTAAGTGATTGGTTGGTGAGTATTTCTCTCTTTTTTAAACATTAACTCTGTTTTATAGTTTCTAAGGTCTCTCTGGTGTAGCGGGGACTGTTGGTAAACTATTTAACTGTAGTGTAATTAGTGGGATTGATTGATTTAATTTAAACTCAATTAATTAAAGGGTAAGTCATGGCAGGAAAGCCGGGCCCCGTGATCTGCTCCTCCTGCGAGATGTGGGAACTCAGGGACACTTACTGTGTCCCTGACAACTACATGTGCAGGAAGTGCACCCAGCTGCAGCTACTGACGGACCACATTGCGGCGCTGGAGCTGCGATTGGATGCATACTGGAGCGTTCACGATGCTCAGGACATCGTGAATAGCACGTTTACGGAGTTGGACACACCGCAGGTAGAGGTTGGACAGGAAGAAAGGGAACGGGTGACCAACAGGCAGAGTACTAGGCGCAGGCAGGTAGTGCAGGGGTCCCCTGTGGCCATCCCCCTCTCCAACAGATATACCACTTTGAGTACTGTTGGGGGGATGGCTTATCAGAGGAAGGCAGCAGCAGCCAACTTCCTGGCACCAGGGGTGGCTCTGCTGCACAGAATGGAAGGAAAAAGTGTGGTAGAGCTATAGTAATAGGGGATTCTATTGTAAGGGGAATAGATAGGCGTTTCTGCGGCCGCAAACGAGACTCCAGGATGGTGTGTTGCCTCCCTGGTGCAAGGGTCAAGGATGTCTCCAAGCGGCTGCAGAACATCTTGGAAGGGGAGGGTGAACAGCCAGTTGTCGTGGTGCATATAGGCACCAACGATATAGGTAAAAAGCGGGATGAGGTCCTAAAAGCGGAATATAGGGAGTTAGGAGGTAAATTAAAAAACAGGACCTCAAAGGTAGTAATCTCAGGATTGCTACCAGTGCCATGTGCTAGTCAGAGTAGAAATAGAAGGATACTTCAGATGAATACGTGGCTAGAGGAATGGTGCCAGGGGGAGGGATTCAAGTTCCTGGGACATTGGAACCGGTTCTGGGGGAGGTGGGACCAGTTCAAACCGGACGGTCTGCACCTGGGCAGGGCTGGAACCGATGTCCTAGGGGGAGTGTTTGCTAGTGCTGTGGGGGAGGGTTTAAACTAAAATGGAAGGGGGTTGGGAACCTAAGCAGGGAGACAGAGGAAAGGAAAACAAGGATAAAAGCAAAAGATAGGAAGGAGAAAAGCAAAAGTGGCAGTCAGAGAAATCAATGGTTTAAATCAAACGTGGCCACAGTAAATAATTCTAATAAGTCTAAGAGCATTAAAAAAACAAGCCTGAAGGCTTTGTGTCTTAATGCGAGGAGCATTTGTAATAAGGTGGATGAATTGGCTGCGCAAATAGAGGTAAACGAATATGATTTGGTTGGGATTACGGAAACGTGGCTCAAGGACGGCCAAGACTGGGAACTCAACATCCAGGGGTATTCGATATTCAGGAAAGATAGGCAAAAAGGAAAGGGAGGAGGGGTAGCATTACTGGTTAAAGAAGGGATTAACACAATTGTAATGAAGGATATTAGCTCTGATGATGTGAAATCTGTATGGGTAGAATTGAGAAATACTAAGGGGAAAAAAACATTAGTGGGAGTGGTATATAGACCTCCAAACAGTAAGGCAGAGGTTGGGGATGGCATTAAAAGGGAAATTAAAGAAGCGTGCAATAAGGGCACAGCAGTCATCATGGGTGACTTTAATCTACATATAGATTGGGCTAACCAAATTAGTAACAATACTGTGGAGGAGGAATTCCTGGAGTGTTTACGGGATGGTTTCCTGGACCAATATGTCGAGGAACCAACCAGAGATCAGGTCATCTTAGACTGGGTATTATGTAACGAGAAAGGATTAATTAGCAATCTTTTTGTACGAGGCCCCTTGGGTCGGAGCGATCATAATATGATCGAGTTCTTCATTAAGATGGAGAATGAAGTAATTGACTCAGAAACTAGGGTCCTCAATTTAAATAAAGGAAACTACGATGGTCTGAGGAGTGAGTTGGGTAGGATTGATTGGGGTATGGCGCTCAAAGGGTTGACGGTGGATAGGCAATGGCAAACATTCAAAGACCGAATGGATGAACTACAGAAGTTATTCATCCCAGTTTGGCATAAAAATAAAACAAAAAAGGTGACTCAACCGTGGCTAACAAGGGAAATTAGGGATAGCATAAGATCCAAGGAGAGGACATACAAATTGGCCAGAAAAAGCAATAATCCTGAGGATTGGGAGCAGTTTAGGATTCAACAAAGGAGGACAAAGGGATTAATTAAGAAAGGGAAAATAGAATATGAGAGTAAGCTTGCAAGGAACATAAAAACTGACTGTAAAAGCTTTTATAGATATGTAAAGAGGAAAAGATTGGTGAAGTCAAGCATAGGTCCCTTGCAGTCAGAATTGGGGGAATTTATAATGGGGAGCAAAGAAATGGCAGACCAATTAATACATATTTTGGTTCTGTCTTCACAAAGGAGGACATAAATAACCTCCCAGAAATACCGCGGAACATAGGGTGTGATGAAAGGGTGGAACTGAAAGATATCAGTATTTGTAGGGAAATGGTGTTAGGAAAATTGATGGGACTGAAGGCCGATAAATCCCCAGGGCCTGATAATCTACATCCCAGGGTACTTAAGGAAGTGGCCCTTGAAATAGTAGATGCATTGCTGGTCATTTTCCAGAACTCAATAGACTCTGGAACAGTACCCATGGATTGGAGGGTAGCTAATGTTACCCCACTATTCAAAAAAGGTGGCAGAGAAAAAGCGGGGAATTATAGACCGGTAAGCCTGGCATCGGTAGTGGGGGAAATGCTAGAGTCCATTATAAAAGATGTAATAGCAGAGCACTTGGAAAGCAGTGACAGGATCGGACAAAGTCAACAAAAGGTAAATCATGCTTGACTAATCTACTGGAATTTTTTGAGGATGTAACTGGTAAAATAGATAAGGGAGAACCAGTGGCTGTGGTGTATTTGGACTTTCAGAAGGCTTTCGATAAGGTCCCGCATAAGAGGTTAGCGTGCAAAATTAAGGCACATGGGATTGGGGGCAAGGTATTGACTTGGATAGAGAACTGATTGGCGGACAGAAAGCAAAGAGTTGGAATAAACGGGTCATTTTCCGAGTGGCAGGCAGTGACTAGTGGGGTACCGCAAGGATCGGTCCTAGGACCCCAGCTGTTCACAATATATATTAATGATCTGGACAAGGGAATTGGATGTAATATCTCCAAATTTGCAGATGACACAAAGCTGGGTGGGAGGGTATGCTGTGAGGAGGTTGTCATGAAACTCCAGTACGATTTGGACAGGTTGGGTGATTGGGCAGAAACATGGCAAATGCACTATAATGTGGATAAATGTGAGGTTATCCACTTTGGTGGCAAAAACAGGAAGGCAGATTATTATTTGAATGGCAATAGATTGGGAGAAGGGGAAGTGCAAAGAGACCTGGGTGTTCTTGTGCACCAGTCGCTGAAGGTAAGCATTCAGGTGCAGCAGGCGGTTAAGAAGGCAAATGGTATGTTGGCCTTCGTAGCAAGAGGGTTCGAGCACAGGAACAAGGATGTCTTGCTGCAGTTGTACAGGGCCTTGGTGAGACTACATCTTGAGTATTGTGTGCAGTTTTGGTCACCTTACCGGAGGAAGGACGTTCTTGCCATGGAGGGAGTGCAGCGAAGATTCACCAGGCTGATACCTGGGATGGCAGGAATGACGTACGAGGAGAGATTGTGTCAATTGGGCTTATACTCACTGGAGTTTAGAAGATTGAGAGGGGATCTCAGCGAAACCTATAAAATTCTGTCAGGTCTGGACAGACTAGATGCAGAAAGGATGTTTCTGATGGCCGGGGTGTCCAGAACCAGGGGTCATAGTCTAAGGATAAGGGGTAAGCCATTTAGGACTGAAATGAGGAGGAATTTCTTCACCCAGAGAGTGGTGAACCTGTGGAATTCTCTGCCACAGAGGGCGGTGGAGGCCAGTTCATCAAATATATTCAAGAAAGAGTTGGATATATTTTTTGAGGCTAAAGGGATCAAGGGATATGGGGAGAAGGCAGGGACAGGGTACTGAATTTGGATGATCAGCCATGATCTCATTGAATGGCGGAGCAGGCTCGAAGGGCCGAATGGCCTACTCCTGCTCCTATCTTCTATGTAAATAAGGGCGTTACATTAGCAGTTTTCCAATATGCTGGGACCTTTCCTGAATCCAGGGAGTTTTGGAAAATTACCACTAATGCATCCGCAATCCCTACCGCTACTTCTCTCAAGACCCTAGGATGTAAGCCATCAGGTCCAGGGGATTTATCCGCCTTTAGTCCCATTATCTTACCGAGTACCACCTCCTTAGTGATTTTAATCGTGTTTAGCTCCTCCCCCCTATAGCCCCCTGTTTGTCCAGTGTTGGGGTATTTTTAGTGTCCTCTACTGTAAAGACTGAAATATTTGTTCAGCATTTTTGCCATCTCCATGATCCCCAGCACTAATTTCCCGGTCTCGTCCTCTAAGGGACCAACATTCACTTTAGCCACCCTTTTTCTTTTTATGTAACTGTAGAAACTCTTGCTATCTGTTTTTATATTTTTTGCTAGTTTACTTTCATAATCTATCTTCCCTTTCTTAATTAATCTTTTAGTTATTCTTTGCTGGCTTTTAAATGCTTCCCAATCTTCTATCTTCCCACTAGATTTGGTTACTTTATATGCCCTTGTTTTCAGTCGGATACTATCCTTTATTACTTTACTTAGCCACGGATGGCTGTCTTTTCTTTTACGCCCCTTTTTCCTCAGTGTAATATATTTTACTTGAAAGTTGTGAAATATCTCCTTGAATGTACACCACTACTCATGTACCGTCTTACACTTTAATCTATTTTCCCAGTCCACTTTAGTCAACTCTGCTCTCATACCTTCATAGTCTCGTTTGTTTAAGCTTAGTACGCTGGTTTGAGATCCAACTCTCACGCTCCAACTGAATTTGGAATTCAACCATGTTATGGTCACTCATTCCAAGGGGATCCATTACTAGGACATTTTTTATTAATCCTGTCTCATTACACAGGACCAGATCTAAGATTGCCTGCCCCCTGGTTGGTTCAGTAACATACTGCTCAAGGAACCCATCCCTAATGCACTCTATGAACTCTTCCTCAAGGCTGCCCTGCCCAATTTGATTTGTCCAGTCAATAAGAAAGTTAAAATCCCCCATGATTATAGCTGTTCCCTTATTACAAGCCCCAACTTTTCCTGATTTATACTCCGACCAACAGAGTTGCAACTGTTAGGAGGCCTATAGACTACACCCACTAGTGACTTTTTCCCCATATTATTTCTTATCTCCACCCAAACTGTTTCACTATCCTGATCCTTTGACCCAATATCATTTCTCACTATTGCAGTGATTCCATCCTTTATAGCCACCCCACTTCCCTTTCCTTCCTGTCTGTCCTTCCTAATTGTCAAATACCCCTGGATGTTTAGTTCCCAGTCCTGGTCACCTTGCAGCCATGTTTCTGTAATGGCCACCAGATCATACCCATGTGCAATTATTTGTACCGTCAACTCGTCTATTTTGTTACGAATGCTGCGTGCATTCAGATAAAGAACTTTTAAATATGTTTTGTGACAATTTATTTCTGTTTTTACCCCCTTTACTACTTTACCTTTATCTTTATACATTCTGTCCCTTCCTGACATGCTCTGGCTTTTAATTCCCCCACTGCTACCTTGCTCTATTGCCTTCTCCGCTGACATTTTTATTTTTCGCTCTCTTGAAACCTCCCCCCCACTAATTAGTTTAAAGCCCTCTCTACAGCCCTAGTTATTCAATTCGCCAGGACTCTAGTCCCAGCACTGGCCAAGTGAAGTCCGTCCCAACGGAACAGCTCTCTTCTGTCCCAGTACTGATGCCAGTGTCCCAAGAAGCAAAACCCATTTCTCCCACACCAGTCTTTGAGCCACACATTTAACTCTCTGATTTTATTTATCCTAGCCAAATTTGCTCGTGGCTCAGATAGTAATCCAGAGATTATTACCCTTGTGGTTCTGTTTATTAATTTGGCCCCTAGCTGCTCATACTCCCTCAGCAGAACCTCTTTCCTTGTCCTATCTATGTCATTGGTACCCACATGGATCACGACAACTGGATCCTCCCCCTCCCACTCCAAGTTTCTCTCCAGCCCAGAGGAGATGTCCTTGACCCTGGCACCGGGCAGGCAACACAGCCTTTGGGACTCTCGCTCTTGGCTGCAAAGAACCCTATCTATCCTCCTAATGATACCATCCCCTACCACTACAACATTTCTTTTTACTTCCCCCACTTGAATGGCCCCTCGTTCCACGGTGCTGTGGCCAGGTTGCTCATCCTCCCTGCAGTCCCCGTTCCCGTCCCCACAGGGAGTAAGAGCCTCAAACCTTTTGGACAAGAGCAAGGGCTGCGACTCCTCCAACACTACCTCCTGGATCCCCGTACCTGCCTCACACCCTCCTGTCACACCCTCCTGCCCCTGACCACAGACTACATCTAAATTAGTTAATCTAATTGGTGTGACTACTTCCTGGAACACAGAGTCCAGGTAACTCTCCCCCTCCCTGGTGTGTCACAGTGTTTGAAGCTCGGACTCCAGCTCATCAACACGGAGCCGGAGTTCCTCGAGCAGCCAACACTTACTGCAAATGTGATCACTGTGAACATCAATGGTGTCCACCAGCTCCCACATATTGCAGCAGTAACACATCACCTGCTCTGCCATTCTATGTAATTAATTAAATTTATTATTATTATTTTTAAATGCCCTCTGCCCCGATTCTAGATGAATATCACACCTCTATTTAATTGAACTTACCAACTTATAAAGGTTTAAAAGGGAAGGAAAAGTACTCACCAACCAGCCAATCACCTACTAGCTTGGCTGTGATGTCACTTTTGAATTCTGACCTCCCTTTGGAATGTTGCCTGTGGAGCCTGTTTAGGCTGCCTTGCCTCGCTGCTCCGAATCGACACCCGCTGCTGCTCCCGGCTGCCTCGACTGGGCCTCGCCTCACTGCTCCGCCTCCGTGATGTTTGCTAATCCTGAGACTGGCAGGAAGAACAAGATGAAAACAGAACAAAAACAGCACCTCACACCCCACTTGCCAAAACTCTCTCACTTACCCAAACTCTCAAAGGCACTCTCTGCTGCAGGCACTCCATGCTGCTTGCACTAACACTGGTCTTTTTATACTGTTTGTTTGTAGCCAAATGAGTCACCCCTGTTCAATTGTTTAGAGAGCCGGTTTTTACTGCCTGCCAATTAACTCCTACTGCAGTGCTACCTTGTTTTACTCTTCTTAAACCAACAGAATCCCAAATATTTAACTTTTCCCCTTTACTTAAACTGCTTAAGTAATCTTACTAAGAAACTACTGGCAAATGCCACTAACAATTTGCACCACTCCAAATGATTAAAGAGAATAATCCTTAAAAAACTCTCTCACTTACCCAAACTCTCAAAGGCACTCTCTGCTGCTAGCACTGCAAGTTTTTCCCTTCAAGTATTTATCCAATTCCCTTTTGAAAGTTACTATTGAATCTGTTTTCAGCATCCTTTCAGGCAGTGCATTCCAGATCATAACAACTCACTGCATTAAAATCTTTTTCCTCATGTTGCCTCTGGTTCTTCTGCTAATTATCTTAAATCTGTGTCCTCTGGTTACTGACCCTCCTGCCAGTGGAAACAGTTTCTCCTTATTTACTCTATCAAAACCCTTCATGATTTTGAACACCTGGTCATTTATCTCATTGCTCTTTCTGGAATCTTGCTGCTAAATTTGCCTCCATTACAACAGTGACTACACTTCAAAAGAAATGGAAGGTCTTTCTTTTCTTCACCTCTGAGTCAGTAGATTGTGGATTTAAATCCCATTCTAGGGGCAGATTGTGGATTTAAATCCCATTCTAGGGGCAGATTGTGGATTTAAATCCCATTCTAGGGGCAGATTGTGGATTTAAATCCCATTCTAGGGGCAGATTGTGGATTTAAATCCCATTCTAGGGGCAGATTGTGGATTTAAATCCCATTCTAGGGGCAGATTGTGGATTTAAATCCCATTCTAGGGGCAGATTGTGGATTTAAATCCCATTCTAGGAGCAGATTGTGGATTTAAATCCCATTCTAGGGGCAGATTGTGGATTTAAATCCCATTCTAGGGGCAGATTGTGGATTTAAATCCCATTCTAGGGGCTGAATTTTGCCAGCGCTCAGAGGGCGGGTTTGGAGGTGGGTCCGCTGTCAAAATCACAAAGATCGACAGCGGGTCAGTATCCCGCTGTAAACCCACCTCCTTGTCAGTTTCCCAAGTGTCGGGTCTGTCATCCCTGAACAGACCCGACACCAAGCGACGGGTCAGCCAATTTAGATAGTGAAAAGCTTATTAAAAGGTAGTTAAGAATCATTTTCCCATGTACTTACCATTTTACAAGGTTTCCAACGAGTTTCCCGGAGAGCAGCTATCATGTCAGGTAAGTATGTCGGGTTCTCAATGACTATGGATTGCTGTGAATAGGTGAAAGCTGCAGAAGTATAAAACCTACCATTTCACAGCTGTTCACTTCCCAATCTTAGAAGCTGGAGCATTAATGATTTGGAACCCACTTTTGAGCTTTATGCACTTTTGAAGTGTTTGGAGTAATCCCTCTAGCCAGTGTCACCTCCTTGGAACAACCTATCTCAACATTGACAGATTACTTCTGTCATCTCAACCTCACCTGCCATCTGCTCCATCAGCATCGGTGCCTTTGAAAAAAATCTCACCTTGGTCCTCAGAATCCCAACACGATCAGCCCCAACACCAGCATCACCAGGCACACCAGCAGCACCAACAACAACACCAACCTTCTCCATAATCAACTGATGCTGCACAGGACACAGGGCATCAGCACCCGACCACATTGCTGCCCGGGATGCCAGCAATGGCCTCACCATGTCCAGATTTGCTTCACTTAACACTGTACACCCTGGCTGCCACATGAAGCACCAAGTTGGCACCACCCCACACCAACACCATAAAGCATCCCTACAATGTCCAAGCCATTCCTTTCACACTCATCATAATTGCGGAGGGTACCGTTATGTCTCACGATTCACTACAACTCACTAAGCCACTTCCAAAAGTGCACACAAATCTGTCCAAGAATGCAAAGGCCTAGAAATTCGGTGGGCTGTGCCACCAGTTAGCGCTTAAAGAGGGCACTCAGTGGCTTTAGCGCCACTGGCCGCGCCTCCCGTGATATTTAGCGGGGCGCTAATGGCGGCATTAGCCTGTAGCGCTGCGCTGCCACCGATGACGTCATCGGTGTGCGCAGCGCTCCGCTACTGCCCCGATCGCGATATTTGGTAGCGCCCGCCTCTGTAACGGCGTTCGCAAATTGTGCCTGGTTCACGGGGCCTACCTGTGGCGGTAGTGGCGCAAATTAAGGTGGAGGTGCGGGGCGGCCATTTTTTTCGGTGGCCGCCTGCCAGCACCTCCGTCCCCGGCCTCCTGATCCACCCCCCCCGGGCAGTGCCGGCTGTGTCCCGAGAGCCCGGCACTTCTCCTCGGTGCCGGGTTCTTTTGCCGGCACTCGCGATCGGTCATTGCGCTGGTGCAGGCCCCTCCCCCTTAAGAAGGGGAGGAAGGCCTGCAGTACCACAGCGCGCCGTGCCGTAGCGTGTGGCACTGCGGCACGTTGCGCTGCGATATTCAGTTTCAGCGCCCCAAGAAGGACGCGGGGCGCCTCGAGCAGCGCCCCGCGTCCCTCTTGGGGCGCTCAAGCTGAATTTCCGGCGGGCGCAATGGCTCCGATCGCAGCAGTAATTCCGGCGCTCAGGCGAGCTTGGCGCCCTGTTTGGGGCTCCACCGAATTTCTAGGCCAAAGTGTTCAAAATAAAGATTTCAATATTTGACAGCACATTACCAGAAATCTAACATGAACATTGGCTAAACCACCCAAGTGCCTACCCTTGTGTGTTGTTAGTTGGTATGCTTGCAGTAGGATGAGGGTGAGTGTAAGGGGTGGCTAGTGAGATGGGGAAGTGATAATGTAGAGAGAGAGAGGAATGGGTGGAGGTGCAAGGAAAGTTGGTGTGAGTAAGGATGTGCAGGAGTAGGATAGGGAAGGGAGAGTGATGGGGATGAGATGAGTGGCACAGCAGGATGAGGTTAAGTGTGGCTTGGCAGTAATGTTTCCTGATCTACTGAGATCATTAAAAGGTTTGCGCCACTGCATGCAGATCTTCCTGACCACATCCTGCTTGTGTCCTCCTGTGCAATATGCAACCAGGCTGCATTGGTGTCCTGGGGAGGTCTCTCCCACCCATTGGAAGGGAAGAGAACGTCCCTGTGTGCTGTGACTCCCTCCATAAGCACATGGAGGGAGTTATGGGAGAGCCTGGGTGCAGCCGTGCACCTTTGTGCAGTGTTTGTCAGTGTTTGCAGCACCTCAATGCTGCAGAACACTGACAGCACAACTGTCAAGATGAATGTGGCCATGGTCCCTTTAAGGAAACCGTCTTATGACGCGTCATCAAATGACGCCATCAGAACCGCTTCCTATTAATTGGCCAGGAACCTCGCAGGGCGGGCTTAACAAGTCCTATTAATGTAAAATCTTTTTGGAGGTCGAGATCGAGTCAGATGCGGGGTCACCATACGCCACGGACGTTGCCCGCCATAGACTTGCCGAGGTTGGAAAAATCCAGTCCTAGGAGTCAAGCACAAAGGGCTCGATTTTGTTACTGGGGCGGGCTGGGGTCGTTTAATCCGCTTTTCGTGTTAGCCACCCGATTCTAAATCGATGTGGGAGAATGAAGCAATTTTAACTTAAGTGGGCAACTGATTTCCAGCGTGTGGGAACCCATGGCCCAATTAGTTTTTTCAGCCTGAAACTCGCCTCCGATGACGTCATCATTGCTGCTGCATTTAAGGTCTGCAACAAGCCTTGCTTCTTCTGCAGACTGCCAACCTTTTGGCCTTTCATGTTAGAGGGACCTGGAGGCAGAATGACCAGCGAGAGACCTAGGTCTGCTCCCAGGTTTGATAACTTTGCCCTGCAAGCTTTGGTGGAGGGAGCAAGAGCCAATAAAGAGGTGCTCTTCCCTTCTTCAGGGAGGAAGAAGCCTCCCCAGCAGAACAAGGCTGTGTGGATCCAGGTGGCAGAGGAGGTCAATTCTTTGTCGATAACCCACAGAACCTGGCTTCAGTGCAGGAAGAGGTTTCATGACCTTCTGTGCACTGGAAAAGTGAGTATGACTTTCCCATCACCCTCAATCTGATCCCCATTGCCTCTCCTCACCAGCACTCAGCTTTAGCAATCTCTTCCTCCACATCCCACTTGACACTAACATCCATGCACCCTTACCCATTCCCTCTCTCTCTATGGTCACATTCACCTAACCATCGACTATGCAGCCCTCACACTCCCTATCACTGTGATGCTATGAAAACTACTTACAACACACAAGGAGGGCCCTTGGTCTTGCCACCTCACTCCATCTTTGTCTCCTTCTAAGCATCTATGCTATGGATTCTCTACACTCACTCCTTCATTCTCACTCAAACTCCACTTGTCTCCCTCATTGCAGGAAAAGAGAGCTCACAATAAGAGGGAAAGAGCGAGGACAGGAGGAGGGCCACCCTCAGTAGCCCAGCTCACCCCCTGGAAGGAGGCGGTCCTGGAGATCATGGGAGTGGAGGACGATGCGCAAGTGGGGGACGGACAGACGAGCGCATCACAGCAAGCTGGTGACAGAATAGTTTTCCATCTCTCTCATTGACATTGCATGAGTCGCTGATAATGATTCTGAAGCTCTAACAGATGGACTTATGATCATCTGCAATATGCAATGTGCATGTAACCTTGGCATCACATCTCTGACTCTTTCCTTTACTCCCCCACAGGACCATCGACAGCACCTGTCCCCACTAGCCAGGAGGAAGAGCCTGAGCATCCAAACACCTCAGAGGAAGCTGCAACCTCTGAGGGCGCAGCGTCAGCAGAATTCAGCGCACCCAGCACCAGCGCAGACGCTCACACCTCAGTGGGACCTTCGCGAGATAGAGTAGTGTTGTCACCTGGTGTATCACAGCTCACAAGTGAGCATCAGCAGATGGTGGAGACAGGGACAGCAGTGGAGAGTCCTTGTCGGAGGGCGCAGGACTCTGCCAGCTCGGCTCAGCTGTATGTCGACCCTCTGCCTCTGGGTCCATCCACAAGATCAGCGGTGTTGGAACTCCAGGAACAGATGCAGGTGTCTCTGGCAGGTTTTGTCTCCAGGGTCACTGTGAGTGTGGAGCAAATGGAGGAGTCCATTGTGAACATGAGCAGAGCCTTTGTGGAGTCATTGGTGCATGAACGCATCACCATGGAAAGGATGGCAACCTCCATGGAGGTGATAAGTCGCCAGAGTGCAGAAAACATGGTGAGTGTTCTGAATAGAATGACATCTTTGGAGGAGCGATGGTCATCTATTGAACAGAGAAACCAGACCTTCATGGAAGTCCTTCTGAGTAGGACTGCCAGTGCAGATACGGGTCCCCATGGCCCCACTGATATGCAGCAAGGTGCTCTCAAGCCACTTGCAAGCGCTGATGGGGACCTGACCCATGAGATGGAAGTTGGTGGCAGACATCAAGGAAGTGGGGGCTCCTCTCCAAGTGCTCACACTTCTATACCACTGCAGAGCCCTCGGTCAGAGCCCCACCAGAGTCCACACTCAACTGAGATCGACGTCTCAACCCCTGCACAGCCGCAGGAGCAGCAGACTGTTGGCGAGCCCTCACAGGTTCGCAACCCCAGAGGACGCCCGCCAAAGGTGTCGCGACAGGAGCAGCAAGAAAGTGAGCAAGGGCCTCCACATCTGCTGAAGCCACAGGGGAAGCACCACGTAGGAGCACGCGTAAGAGAAAGATACTGCACAAATAGTCACAAGGGCAGTCACTTGGGTGAAATTTGATGTTTAATGTTAAAAAGCCATCAGATGGTTACTGTAAATAAAAAATCTGATGGCTACTGCTGCAGTTGTGGTGTGTGTCATTTCGCTAATGGGACTTCCACATTGAGGGCTTAGGATTACTTGATATATGCCTCAGTTGAGGAAGCGCTCAGTGAAGGTGGTGAGAGGGGTTTCCCAGGAGGTCACACTGGAGATGGGTGTCAGGCTCCAAACTTCCACAGCTGTGGTTATGCCTTCTAAAAGTTCCCCCAGACCTGAGACAGCAAAATCCTGCCACCTGCAAATGATGGCTGATCAAATATCCTATTTAACGGTGGAGCTGCAGCTAATAGTCAGCAATCCAATTGTGCTCCCGCCAGGTTTCACCGTCGTGTTTCAGAGCAGGCGTGCTTCACATCGGAAAAGGGTTCAAATCCCCAAGGCCTTTCAAAATGGGATAATAGAGGCAATTTAGTGCTTGTTAAGGGCCTATCCCGCCTCTTGGAAGCAGGGAGGAGACAGGAGCAGTAAACACGATTTCTTGAAAATTGCTTGGAGGTGGGATGCAGGCAGGGTTGGGTCCGCCCGCCACTTTTTGCAATTTTAACACCCCACACGCCTCCATTCCCGCCTCCACGGCCCTGGGAAATTCAAGCCCATAGTCTATATTGACACATAATTGCAATAATAAAGGAATGCTGGGCTGTGAGAAGTATTGTCCTTCAGATGAGGTGCTAAACCAAGGCGCTGTTTGCCTGCTCAGATTGAAGTAAACAATCCCACTGCACCACCTGAAGAATGGCAGGCAGTTCCCCTGGTGTACGAGCCAATATTCATCCCTAAACCAAAAACAGTTTAACTGGCCATTGATTTCAGTGCTGCCTGTGGGATCTTGTTGTGCACAAAGTTGACATGTATGCCTACATAACAACAGTGCTTGCATTTCAATAGTAATTTGTTATGAAACATCTTGAGACATTTGTCAGATAAGATGATTCGATGCAGTTCCTTCTTTAGTTGATTGTTTCCAATTTTTCTTTCTTGTTGATTTTCTGGGATTGCTCATTGTTTTTCTTGTCAAGACTTGATTTTATAATTAGCTCCAGGATTATTTCTGTAGTTTCATCAGTTTCCTGGTGTACTTCTATTGTCTGCCATTAATGGGAATGGTCCAATTGTTTTGTCTATGATTTTTCTTTCTGTGATTTTGTGCGACTTTTCTGTTTTTTAAAATTTCTGCCATTCTTTCAAAAATTTTTGTTTTGTTTCGGGGACTGGGTCTGTGCTCTTTTCTCATTTGCATATTTTTCCATCATTGACTTGAGAAAATAAAGCAGGTGACATTTGTCTAATTTCAAACTGCGATTCTTTTTTGCCAGGCCGAAGTTTAACAGCAGAATATCTTGTAGTGTCTAATCTTTACCACTTGATGGCCCCAAATCCCATAAAACACAAGACTTTCTCTCGCATGAATATGTAAGCTACCCATTTTCAGATGGTTGTGCCAGCGTTACCTTATTTCCTGATGTTTAAAAAAAAATGTATTCTCAAGATATTGTCATTAATGGCATTATTGCCCACCCCTAGTTGCCCTGAGAAGGAAGTGGTCGCCCTTTCCCTTGAATTGCTGGTAGCGGTTTGACACAATTGTGTGTCTGGCAGAGGGCGGGTAAGAGTCAACTAAGTTGGTGGGGGTGGGGAGTCACATTTAGATCGGGTAAGGACAGCGGGTCTCCTTCCCTAAAGGAGACTATGGAGGGTGTGGGTGGGGAGACACATTTAGATCGGGTAAGGACAGCGGGTCTCCTTCCCTAAAGGAGACTATGGAGGGTGGGGGTGGGGAGTCACATTTAGATCGGGTAAGGACAGCAGGTCTCCTTCCCTAAAGGAGACTATGGAGGGTGGGGGTGGGGAGTCACATTTAGATCGGGTAAGGACAGCAGGTCTCCTTCCCTAAAGGAGACTATGGAGGGTGGGGGGGGGAGACACATTTAGATCGGGTAAGGACAGCAGGTCTCCTTCCCTAAAGGAGACTATGGAGGGTGGGGGTGGGGAGTCACATTTAGATCGGGTAAGGACAGCAGGTCTCCTTCCCTAAAGGAGACTATGGAGGGTGGGGGTGGGGAGTCACATTTAGATCGGGTAAGGACAGCAGGTCTCCTTCCCTAAAGGAGACTATGGAGGGTGGGGGTGGGGAGTCACATTTAGATCGGGTAAGGACAGCAGGTCTCCTTCCCTAAAGGAGTCTATGGAGGGTGGGGGTGGGGAGTCACATTTAGATCGGGTAAGGACAGCAGGTCTCCTTCCCTAAAGGAGACTATGGAGGGTGGGGGTGGGGAGACACATTTAGATCGGGTAAGGACAGCGGGTCTCCTTCCCTAAAGGAGACTATGGAGGGTGGGGGTGGGGAGTCACATTTAGATCGGGTAAGGACAGCAGGTCTCCTTCCCTAAAGGAGACTATGGAGGGTGGGGGTGGGGAGTCACATTTAGATCGGGTAAGGACAGCAGGTCTCCTTCCCTAAAGGAGACTATGGAGGGTGGGGGTGGGGAGTCACATTTAGATCGGGTAAGGACAGCAGGTCTCCTTCCCTAAAGGAGACTATGGAGGGTGGGGGTGGGGAGTCACATTTAGATCGGGTAAGGACAGCAGGTCTCCTTCCCTAAAGGAGACTATGGAGGGTGTGGGTGGGGAGACACATTTAGATCGGGTAAGGACAGCAGGTCTCCTTCCCTAAAGGAGACTATGGAGGGTGTGGGTGGGGAGTCACATTTAGATCGGGTAAGGACAGCAGGTCTCCTTCCCTAAAGGAGACTATGGAGGGTGGGGGTGGGGAGTCACATTTAGATCGGGTAAGGACAACAGGTCTCCTTCCCTAAAGGAGACTATGGAGGGTGGGGGTGGGGAGACACATTTAGATCGGGTAAGGACAGCAGGTCTCCTTCCCTAAAGGAGACTATGGAGGGTGGGGGCGGGGAGTCACATTTAGATCGGGTAAGGACAGCAGGTCTCCTTCCCTAAAGGAGACTATGGAGGGTGGGGGGGGGAGACACATTTAGATCGGGTAAGGACAGCAGGTCTCCTTCCCTAAAGGAGACTATGGAGGGTGGGGGTGGGGAGTCACATTTAGATCGGGTAAGGACAGCGGGTCTCCTTCCCTAAAGGAGACTATGGAGGGTGGGGGCGGGGAGTCACATTTAGATCGGGTAAGGACAGCGGGTCTCCTTCCCTAAAGGAGACTATGGAGGGTGGGGGCGGGGAGTCACATTTAGATCGGGTAAGGACAGCAGGTCTCCTTCCCTAAAGGAGACTATGGAGGGTGGGGGTGGGGAGTCACATTTAGATCGGGTAAGGACAGCAGGTCTCCTTCCCTAAAGGAGACTATGGAGGGTGGGGGTGGGGAGTCACATTTAGATCGGGTAAGGACAGCAGGTCTCCTTCCGTAAAGGAGACTATGGAGGGTGGGGGTGGGGAGTCACATTTAGATCGGGTAAGGACAGCGGGTCTCCTTCCCTAAAGGAGACTATGGAGGGTGGGGGTGGGGAGTCACATTTAGATCGGGTAAGGACAGCAGGTCTCCTTCCCTAAAGGAGACTATGGAGGGTGGGGGTGGGGAGTCACATTTAGATCGGGTAAGGACAGCAGGTCTCCTTCCCTAAAGGAGACTATGGAGGGTGGGGGTGGGGGGTCACATTTAGATCGGGTAAGGTCAGCAGGTCTCCTTCCCTAAAGGAGACTATGGAGGGTGTGGGTGGGGAGTCACATTTAGATCGGGTAAGGACAGCAGGTCTCCTTCACTAAAGGAGACTATGGAGGGTGGGGGTGGGGAGTCACATTTAGATCGGGTAAGGACAGCAGGTCTCCTTCCCTAAAGGAGACTATGGAGGGTGGGGGTGGGGAGTCACATTTAGATCGGGTAAGGACAGCGGGTCTCCTTCCCTAAAGGAGTCTATGGAGGGTGGGGGGGGGAGACACATTTAGATCGGGTAAGGACAGCAGGTCTCCTTCCCTAAAGGAGACTATGGAGGGTGGGGGTGGGGAGTCACATTTAGATCGGGTAAGGACAGCAGGTCTCCTTCCCTAAAGGAGACTATGGAGGGTGGGGGTGGGGGGTCACATTTAGATCGGGTAAGGACAGCAGGTCTCCTTCCCTAAAGGAGACTATGGAGGGTGGGGGTGGGGAGACACATTTAGATCGGGTAAGGACAGCGGGTCTCCTTCCCTAAAGGAGACTATGGAGGGTGGGGGTGGGGAGTCACATTTAGATCGGGTAAGGACAGCGGGTCTCCTTCCCTAAAGGAGACTATGGAGGGTGGGGGTGGGGAGTCACATTTAGATCGGGTAAGGACAGCAGGTCTCCTTCCCTAAAGGAGACTATGGAGGGTGGCGGGGGGGAGACACATTTAGATCGGGTAAGGACAGCGGGTCTCCTTCCCTAAAGGAGACTATGGAGGGTGGGGGTGGGGAGTCACATTTAGATCGGGTAAGGACAGCGGGTCTCCTTCCCTAAAGGAGACTATGGAGGGTGGGGGTGGGGAGTCACATTTAGATCGGGTAAGGACAGCAGGTCTCCTTCCCTAAAGGAGACTATGGAGGGTGGGGGTGGGGAGACACATTTAGATCGGGTAAGGACAGCAGGTCTCCTTCCCTAAAGGAGACTATGGAGGGTGGGGGGGGGGAGACACATTTAGATCGGGTAAGGACAGCAGGTCTCCTTCCCTAAAGGAGACTATGGAGGGTGGGGGTGGGGAGACACATTTAGATCGGGTAAGGACAGCGGGTCTCCTTCCCTAAAGGAGTCTATCGAGGGTGGGGGGGGGAGTCACATTTAGATCGGGTAAGGACAGCGGGTCTCCTTCCCTAAAGGAGACTATGGAGGGTGGGGGTGGGGGGTCACATTTAGATCGGGTAAGGACAGCAGGTCTCCTTCCCTAAAGGAGACTATGGAGGGTGGGGGTGGGGAGTCACATTTAGATCGGGTAAGGACAGCAGGTCTCCTTCCCTAAAGGAGACTATGGAGGGTGGGGGTGGGGAGACACATTTAGATCGGGTAAGGACAGCGGGTCTCCTTCCCTAAAGGAGATTATGGAGGGTGGGGGTGGGGAGTCACATTTAGATCGGGTAAGGACAGCGGGTCTCCTTCCCTAAAGGAGACTATGGAGGGTGGGGGTGGGGAGTCACATTTAGATCGGGTAAGGGCAGCGGGTCTCCTTCCCTAAAGGAGACTATGGAGGGTGGGGGTGGGGAGACACATTTAGATCGGGTAAGGACAGCAGGTCTCCTTCCCTAAAGGAGACTATGGAGGGTGGGGGTGGGGAGACACATTTAGATCGGGTAAGGACAGCAGGTCTCCTTCCCTAAAGGAGACTATGGAGGGTGGGGGTGGGGAGTCACATTTAGATCGGGTAAGGACAGCGGGTCTCCTTCCCGAAAGGAGATTATAGAGGGTGGGGGTGGGGAGTCACATTTAGATCGGGTAAGGACAGCAGGTCTCCTTCCCTAAAGGAGACTATGGAGGGTGGGGGTGGGGAGACACATTTAGATCAGGTAAGGACAGCAGGTCTCCTTCCCTAAAGGAGACTATGGAGGGTGGGGGTGGGGAGACACATTTAGATCGGGTAAGGACAGCAGGTCTCCTTCCCTAAAGGAGACTATGGAGGGTGGGGGTGGGGAGTCACATTTAGATCGGGTAAGGACAGCGGGTCTCCTTCCCTAAAGGAGATTATGCAGGGTGGGGGTGGGGAGTCACATTTAGATCGGGTAAGGACAGCAGGTCTCCTTCCCTAAAGGAGACTATGGAGGGTGGGGGTGGGGAGACACATTTAGATCGGGTAAGGACAGCGGGTCTCCTTCCCTAAAGGAGACTATGGAGGGTGGGGGTGGGGAGTCACATTTAGATCGGGTAAGGACAGCAGGTCTCCTTCCCCAAAGGAGACTATGGAGGGTGGGGGTGGGGAGACACATTTAGATCGGGTAAGGACAGCGGGTTTCCTTCCCTAAAGGAGACTATGGAGGGTGGGGGTGGGGAGACACATTTAGATCGGGTAAGGACAGCAGGTCTCCTTCCCTAAAGGAGACTATGGAGGGTGTGGGTGGGGAGTCACATTTAGATCGGGTAAGGACAGCAGGTCTCCTTCCCTAAAGGAGACTATGGAGGGTGGGGGTGGGGAGACACATTTAGATCGGGTAAGGACAGCAGGTCTCCTTCCCTAAAGGAGACTATGGAGGGTGGGGGGGGAGTCACATTTAGATCGGGTAAGGACAGCGGGTCTCCTTCCCTAAAGGAGACTATGGAGGGTGGGGGTGGGGAGACACATTTAGATCGGGTAAGGACAGCAGGTCTCCTTCCCTAAAGGAGACTATGGAGGGTGGGGGGGGGGAGTCACATTTAGATCGGGTAAGGACAGCGGGTCTCCTTCCCTAAAGGACACTATGGAGGGTGGGGGTGGGGAGACACATTTAGATCGGGTAAGGACAGCGGGTCTCCTTCCCTAAAGGAGACTATGGAGGGTGGGGGTGGGGAGTCACATTTAGATCGGGTAAGGACAGCGGGTCTCCTTCCCTAAAGGAGACTATGGAGGGTGGGGGTGGGGAGTCACATTTAGATCGGGTAAGGACAGCAGGTCTCCTTCCCTAAAGGAGACTATGGAGGGTGGGGGTGGGGAGTCACATTTAGATCAGGTAAGGACAGCAGGTCTCCTTCCCTAAAGGAGACTATGGAGGGTGGGGGTGGGGAGTCACATTTAGATCGGGTAAGGACAGCAGGTCTCCTTCCCTAAAGGAGACTATGGAGGGTGGGGGTGGGGAGTCACATTTAGATCGGGTAAGGACAGCAGGTCTCCTTCCCTAAAGGAGACTATGGAGGGTGGGGGTGGGGAGTCACATTTAGATCGGGTAAGGACAGCAGGTCTCCTTCCCTAAAGGAGACTATGGAGGGTGGGGGCGGGGAGACACATTTAGATCGGGTAAGGACAGCGGGCCTCCTTCCCTAAAGGAGATTATGGAGGGTGGGGGTGGGGAGTCACATTTAGATCGGGTAAGGACAGCAGGTCTCCTTCCCTAAAGGAGACTATGGAGGGTGGGGGTGGGGAGTCACATTTAGATCGGGTAAGGACAGCAGGTCTCCTTCCCTAAAGGAGATTATGGAGGGTGGGGGTGGGGAGTCACATTTAGATCGGGTAAGGACAGCGGGTCTCCTTCCCTAAAGGAGACTATGGAGGGTGGGGGTGGGGAGTCACATTTAGATCGGGTAAGGACAGCAGGTCTCCTTCCCTAAAGGAGACTATGGAGGGTGTGGGTGGGGAGTCACATTTAGATCGGGTAAGGACAGCAGGTCTCCTTCCCTAAAGGAGTCTATGGAGGGTGGGGGTGGGGAGACACATTTAGATCGGGTAAGGACAGCAGGTCTCCTTCCCTAAAGGAGACTATGGAGGTTGGGGGGGGGGGGGAGTCACATTTAGATCGGGTAAGGACAGCAGGTCTCCTTCCCTAAAGGAGACTATGGAGGGTGGGGGTGGGGAGTCACATTTAGATCGGGTAAGGACAGCAGGTCTCCTTCCCTAAAGGAGACTATGGAGGGTGGGGGTGGGGAGACACATTTAGATCGGGTAAGGACAGCAGGTCTCCTTCCCTAAAGGAGACTATGGAGGGTGGGGGTGGGGAGACACATTTAGATCGGGTAAGGACAGCAGGTCTCCTTCCCTAAAGGAGACTATGGAGGGTGGGGGGGGGGGGAGTCACATTTAGATCGGGTAAGGACAGCAGGTCTCCTTCCCTAAAGGAGACTATGGAGGGTGGGGGTGGGGAGTCACATTTAGATCGGGTAAGGACAGCAGGTCTCCTTCCCTAAAGGAGACTATGGAGGGTGGGGGTGGGGAGACACATTTAGATCGGGTAAGGACAGCAGGTCTCCTTCCCTAAAGGAGACTATGGAGGGTGGGGGTGGGGAGTCACATTTAGATCGGGTAAGGACAGCAGGTCTCCTTCCCTAAAGGAGACTATGGAGGGTGGGGGTGGGGAGTCACATTTAGATCGGGTAAGGACAGCAGGTCTCCTTCCCTAAAGGAGACTATGGAGGGTGGGGGTGGGGAGTCACATTTAGATCGGGTAAGGACAGCAGGTCTCCTTCCCTAAAGGAGATTATGCAGGGTGGGGGTGGGGAGTCACATTTAGATCGGGTAAGGACAGCAGGTCTCCTTCCCTAAAGGAGACTATGGAGGGTGGGGGTGGGGAGACACATTTAGATCGGGTAAGGACAGCAGGTCTCCTTCCCTAAAGGAGACTATGGAGGGTGGGGGTGGGGAGTCACATTTAGATCGGGTAAGGACAGCAGGTCTCCTTCCCTAAAGGAGACTATGGAGGGTGGGGGTGGGGAGTCACATTTAGATCGGGTAAGGACAGCAGGTCTCCTTCCCTAAAGGAGACTATGGAGGGTGGGGGTGGGGAGTCACATTTAGATCGGGTAAGGACAGCAGGTCTCCTTCCCTAAAGGAGACTATGGAGGGTGTGGGTGGGGAGACACATTTAGATCGGGTAAGGACAGCAGGTCTCCTTCCCTAAAGGAGACTATGGAGGGTGGGGGTGGGGAGTCACATTTAGATCGGGTAAGGACAGCAGGTCTCCTTCCCTAAAGGAGACTATGGAGGGTGGGGGTGGGGAGTCACATTTAGATCGGGTAAGGACAGCAGGTCTCCTTCCCTAAAGGAGACTATGGAGGGTGGGGGCGGGGAGTCACATTTAGATCGGGTAAGGACAGCGGGTCTCCTTCCCTAAAGGAGACTATGGAGGGTGGGGGCGGGGAGTCACATTTAGATCGGGTAAGGACAGCAGGTCTCCTTCCCTAAAGGAGACTATGGAGGGTGGGGACGGGGAGTCACATTTAGATCGGGTAAGGACAGCGGGTCTCCTTCCCTAAAGGAGACTATGGAGGGTGGGGGCGGGGAGTCACATTTAGATCGGGTAAGGACAGCGGGTCTCCTTCCCTAAAGGAGACTATGGAGGGTGGGGGTGGGGAGTCACATTTAGATCGGGTAAGGACAGCAGGTCTCCTTCCCTAAAGGAGACTATGGAGGGTGGGGGTGGGGAGTCACATTTAGATCGGGTAAGGACAGCGGGTCTCCTTCCCTAAAGGAGACTATGGAGGGTGGGGGTGGGGAGTCACATTTAGATCAGGTAAGGACAGCAGGTCTCCTTCCCTAAAGGAGACTATGGAGGGTGGGGGTGGGGAGTCACATTTAGATCGGGTAAGGACAGCAGGTCTCCTTCCATAAGGAGACTATGGAGGGTGGGGGTGGGGGGTCACATTTAGATCGGGTAAGGTCAGCAGGTCTCCTTCCCTAAAGGAGACTATGGAGGGTGTGGGTGGGGAGTCACATTTAGATCGGGTAAGGACAGCAGGTCTCCTTCCCTAAAGGAGACTATGGAGGGTGGGGGTGGGGAGTCACATTTAGATCGGGTAAGGACAGCAGGTCTCCTTCCATAAGGAGACTATGGAGGGTGGGGGTGGGGGGTCACATTTAGATCGGGTAAGGTCAGCAGGTCTCCTTCCCTAAAGGAGACTATGGAGGGTGTGGGTGGGGAGTCACATTTAGATCGGGTAAGGTCAGCAGGTCTCCTTCCCTAAAGGAGACTATGGAGGGTGGGGGTGGGGAGTCACATTTAGATCGGGTAAGGACAGCAGGTCTCCTTCCCTAAAGGAGACTATGGAGGGTGTGGGTGGGGAGACACATTTAGATCGGGTAAGGACAGCAGGTCTCCTTCCCTAAAGGAGACTATGGAGGGTGGGGGTGGGGAGTCACATTTAGATCGGGTAAGGACAGCAGGTCTCCTTCCATAAGGAGACTATGGAGGGTGGGGGTGGGGGGTCACATTTAGATCGGGTAAGGTCAGCAGGTCTCCTTCCCTAAAGGAGACTATGGAGGGTGTGGGTGGGGAGTCACATTTAGATCGGGTAAGGACAGCAGGTCTCCTTCACTAAAGGAGACTATGGAGGGTGGGGGTGGGGAGTCACATTTAGATCGGGTAAGGACAGCAGGTCTCCTTCCCTAAAGGAGACTATGGAGGGTGGGGGTGGGGAGTCACATTTAGATCGGGTAAGGACAGCGGGTCTCCTTCCCTAAAGGAGACTATGGAGGGTGGGGGTGGGGAGACACATTTAGATCGGGTAAGGACAGCAGGTCTCCTTCCCTAAAGGAGACTATGGAGGGTGGGGGTGGGGAGACACATTTAGATCGGGTAAGGACAGCGGGTCTCCTTCCCTAAAGGAGACTATGGAGGGTGTGGGTGGGGAGTCACATTTAGATCGGGTAAGGACAGCAGGTCTCCTTCCCTAAAGGAGTCTATGGAGGGTGGGGGTGGGGAGTCACATTTAGATCGGGTAAGGACAGCGGGTCTCCTTCCCTAAAGGAGTCTATGGAGGGTGTGGGGGGAGACACATTTAGATCGGGTAAGGACAGCAGGTCTCCTTCCCTAATGGAGTCTATGGAGGGTGGGGGTGGGGAGTCACATTTAGATCGGGTAAGGACAGCAGGTCTCCTTCCCTAAAGGAGACTATGGAGGGTGGGGGTGGGGAGTCACATTTAGATCGGGTAAGGACAGCAGGTCTCCTTCCCTAAAGGAGACTATGGAGGGTGGGGGTGGGGAGACACATTTAGATCGGGTAAGGACAGCGGGTCTCCTTCCCTAAAGGAGTCTATGGAGGGTGTGGGTGGGGAGTCACATTTAGATCGGGTAAGGACAGCAGGTCTCCTTCCCTAAAGGAGACTATGGAGGGTGGGGGTGGGGAGTCACATTTAGATCGGGTAAGGACAGCGGGTCTCCTTCCCTAAAGGAGTCTATGGAGGGTGTGGGTGGGGAGTCACATTTAGATCGGGTAAGGACAGCGGGTCTCCTTCCCTAAAGGAGACCATGGAGGGTGGGGGTGGGGAGACACATTTAGATCGGGTAAGGACAGCAGGTCTCCTTCCCTAAAGGAGACTATGGAGGGTGGGGGTGGGGAGTCACATTTAGATCGGGTAAGGACAGCGGGTCTCCTTCCCTAAAGGAGACTATGGAGGGTGGGGGTGGGGAGTCACATTTAGATCGGGTAAGGACAGCAGGCCTCCTTCCCTAAAGGAGACTATGGAGGGTGTGGGTGGGGAGTCACATTTAGATCGGGTAAGGACAGCGGGTCTCCTTCCCTAAAGGAGACTATGGAGGGTGGGGGTGGGGAGTCACATTTAGATCGGGTAAGGACAGCAGGTCTCCTTCCCTAAAGGAGACTATGGAGGGTGTGGGTGGGGAGTCACATTTAGATCGGGTAAGGACAGCAGGTCTCCTTCCCTAAAGGAGACTATGGAGGGTGGGGGTGGGGAGACACATTTAGATCGGGTAAGGACAGCAGGTCTCCTTCCCTAAAGGAGACTATGGAGGGTGGGGGTGGGGAGTCACATTTAGATCGGGTAAGGACTGCAGGTCTCCTTCCCTAAAGGAGACTATGGAGGGTGGGGGTGGGGAGACACATTTAGATCGGGTAAGGACAGCAGGTCTCCTTCCCTAAAGGAGACTATGGAGGGTGGGGGTGGGGAGTCACATTTAGATCGGGTAAGGACAGCAGGTCTCCTTCCCTAAAGGAGACTATGGAGGGTGGGGGTGGGGAGTCACATTTAGATCGGGTAAGGACAGCAGGTCTCCTTCCCTAAAGGAGACTATGGAGGGTGGGGGTGGGGAGTCACATTTAGATCGGGTAAGGACAGCAGGTCTCCTTCCCTAAAGGAGACTATGGAGGGTGGGGGTGGGGAGTCACATTTAGATCGGGTAAGGACAGCAGGTCTCCTTCCCTAAAGGAGACTATGGAGGGTGGGGGTGGGGAGTCACATTTAGATCGGGTAAGGACAGCGGGTCTCCTTCCCTAAAGGAGACTATGGAGGGGGGGGGGGGGAGTCACATTCAGATCGGGTAAGGACAGCAGGTCTCCTTCCCTAAAGGAGACTATGGAGGGTGGGGGTGGGGAGTCACATTTAGATCGGGTAAGGACAGCAGGTCTCCTTCCCTAAAGGAGACTATGGAGGGTGGGGGTGGGGAGACACATTTAGATCGGGTAAGGACAGCGGGTCTCCTTCCCTAAAGGAGACTATGGAGGGTGGGGGTGGGGAGTCACATTTAGATCGGGTAAGGACAGCGGGTCTCCTTCCCCAAAGGAGACTATGGAGGGTGGGGGTGGGGAGTCACATTTAGATCGGGTAAGGACAGCAGGTCTCCTTCCCTAAAGGAGACTATGGAGGGTGGGGGTGGGGAGTCACATTTAGATCGGGTAAGGACAGCAGGTCTCCTTCCCTAAAGGAGACTATGGAGGGTGGGGGTGGGGAGTCACATTTAGATCGGGTAAGGACAGCAGGTCTCCTTCCCTAAAGGAGACTATGGAGGGTGGGGGTGGGGAGTCACATTTAGATCGGGTAAGGACAGCAGGTCTCCTTCCCTAAAGGAGACTATGGAGGGTGGTGGTGGGGAGTCACATTTACATCGGGTAAGGACAGCAGGTCTCCTTCCCTAAAGGAGACTATGGAGGGTGGGGGTGGGGAGTCACATTTAGATCGGGTAAGGACAGCAGGTCTCCTTCCCTAAAGGAGATTATGCAGGGTGGGGGTGGGGAGTCACATTTAGATCGGGTAAGGACAGCAGGTCTCCTTCCCTAAAGGAGACTATGGAGGGTGGGCGTGGGGAGTCACATTTAGATCGGGTAAGGACAGCAGGTCTCCTTCCCTAAAGGAGACTATGGAGGGTGGGGGTGGGGGAAACACATTTAGATCGGGTAAGGACAGCAGGTCTCCTTCCCTAAAGGAGACTATGGAGGGTGGGGGTGGGGAGTCACATTTAGATCGGGTAAGGACAGCAGGTCTCCTTCCCTAAAGGAGACTATGGAGGGTGTGGGTGGGGAATCACATTTAGATCGGGTAAGGACAGCAGGTCTCCTTCCCCAAAGGAGACTATGGAGGGTGGGGGTGGGGAGTCACATTTAGATCGGGTAAGGACAGCAGGTCTCCTTCCCTAAAGGAGACTATGGAGGGTGGGGGTGGGGAGTCACATTTAGATCGGGTAAGGACAGCGGGTCTCCTTCCCCAAAGGAGACTATGGAGGGTGGGTGTGGGGAGTCACATTTAGATCGGGTAAGGACAGCAGGTCTCCTTCCCCAAAGGAGACTATGGAGGGTGGGGGTGGGGAATCACATTTAGATCGGGTAAGGACAGCAGGTCTCCTTCCCTAAAGGAGACTATGGAGGGTGGGGGCGGGGAGACACATTTAGATCGGGTAAGGACAGCAGGTCTCCTTCCCTAAAGGAGACTATGGAGGGTGTGGGTGGGGAGACACATTTAGATCGGGTAAGGACAGCGGGTCTCCTTCCCTAAAGGAGACTATGGAGGGTGGGGGTGGGGAGTCACATTTAGATCGGGTAAGGACAGCGGGTCTCCTTCCCTAAAGGAGACTATGGAGGGTGGGGGTAGGGAGACACATTTAGATCGGGTAAGGACAGCAGGTCTCCTTCCCTAAAGGAGACTATGGAGGGTGGGGACGGGGAGACACATTTAGATCGGGTGAGGACAGCAGGTCTCCTTCCCTAAAGGAGACTATGGAGGGTGGGGGTGGGGAGTCACATTTAGATCGGGTAAGGACAGCAGGTCTCCTTCCCTAAAGGAGACTATGGAGGTTGTGGGTGGGGAGACACATTTAGATCGGGTAAGGACAGCGGGTCTCCTTCCCTAAAGGAGACTATGGAGGGTGGGGGTGGGGAGACACATTTAGATCGGGTAAGGACAGCAGGTCTCCTTCCCTAAAGGAGACTATGGAGGGTGTGGGTGGGGAGACACATTTAGATCGGGTAAGGACAGCGGGTCTCCTTCCCTAAAGGAGACTATGGAGGGTGGGGGTGGGGAGACACATTTAGATCGGGTAAGGACAGCAGGTCTCCTTCCCTAAAGGAGACTATGGAGGGTGGGGGCGGGGAGACACATTTAGATCGGGTAAGGACAGCAGGTCTCCTTCCCTAAAGGAGACTATGGAGGGTGTGGGTGGGGAGTCACATTTAGATCGGGTAAGGACAGCAGGTCTCCTTCCCTAAAGGAGACTATGGAGGGTGGGGGTGGGGAGTCACATTTAGATCGGGTAAGGACAGCAGGTCTCCTTCCCTAAAGGAGACTATGGAGGGTGGGGGTGGGGAGTCACATTTAGATCGGGTAAGGACAGCAGGTCTCCTTCCCTAAAGGAGACTATGGAGGGTGGGGGTGGGGAGTCACATTTAGATCGGGTAAGGACAGCGGGTCTCCTTCCCTAAAGGAGACTATGGAGGGTGGGGGTGGGGAGTCACATTTGGATCGGGTAAGGACAGCAGGTCTCCTTCCCTAAAGGAGACTATGGAGGGTGGGGGCGGGGAGACACATTTAGATCGGATAAGGACAGCAGGTCTCCTTCCCTAAAGGAGACTATGGAGGGTGGGGGGGCGGGGAGTCACATTTAGATCGGGTAAGGACAGCAGGTCTCCTTCCCTAAAGGAGACTATGGAGGGTGGGGGTGGGGAGTCACATTTAGATCGGGTAAGGACAGCAGGTCTCCTTCCCTAAAGGAGACTATGGAGGGTGGGGGCGGGGAGACACATTTAGATCGGGTAAGGACAGCAGGTCTCCTTCCCTAAAGGAGACTATGGAGGGTGGGGGCGGGGAGTCACATTTAGATCGGGTAAGGACAGCAGGTCTCCTTCCCCAAAGGAGACTATGGAGGGGGGGGGTGGTGATTATTCTTTATGTTTAGTAAGAAGTATTGTGATTGGTTGTTTGTTTCCTGCCTTGGGATATATGCTGTAATCTCATTGGTAGTTGATGTCATGTGATTTGTGGTGGCCATCTTAAATTCAGTTCTTTGCAGCCTTTAGTTGCGACTGGGTGTTGAAGATGTGCTACAGGATTTTTAAGTTAATAAAGCCTGGATTAGAAAGGCAAATCTATTCTTTATTTCAATTTATTAACTTTATGTCAGAATGGAGCGATATCTTCAACCAGAACAATTCAATGCTGACCCTAATTCTGCAGCAGTGGATGATAAATGGAAACATTGGTGTTGTACATTTAAAAACTTTTTGGGCGTGTTGGATCAAGAGTCTCTAAATAAGCTGAATATGCTGATCAACTACATTGCTCCGGATGTGTATAAGTATATTTTGGACTGTAAAACTTACGAAGTGGCTATTTCTACATTGGAAAAGATTTTTGTTAAACCAAAGAATGAGGTATTTGCACGTCACCTTCTATCTGCCCGTAGGCAGCAGGTGGGAGAATCTTTGGATACTTATTTACAAGCACTTCGGTGCCTTAGTGTTAACTGTAATTATAAGGCCGTGACGGCTGAAGAATATAAGGAAGAATCGGTGCGGGATGCTTTTATTAATGGATTACTGTCTAGATCAATTTGTCAGCGGTTGTTAGAAAATAAGACTTTGGATCTTAAGAGTGCTTTTGAGCAAGCTTCTACATTGGATGTGGCTCAGAGAAGTTCGGATTCTTATGTTCTTTTTAATCGGCCTGCGACTGTGGTTTCGGCAGTTCCGGATGAAAAGGAATTATGTGGACTTAATAGGAGTGGTTTACTAGATTCTGAAACAGTTTCTACTTCAGCGGCTGTTGCCTCTAGGATTCAGAAGTGTTATATTTGTGGGAACGTCCGGCACCCTCGTCTGAAGTGTCCTGCTCGGGAGGCTGTGTGTAGTAAATGCGGCAAGAGAGGTCATTACGCACGTGTGTGTAAATCATCAGGTTCAATTACCTCCTCTGTGACTATTCAGCCTTTAGATAGGGCATTTATTGCATCAATTTCTGCTGCATTTGCTCATGGCCTAAACAAAGCTATAGTTACGGCCCAAGTTAATGGGTTGGAAGTGAAGGCCCTTATAGATACGGGCAGTACCGAGAGTTTTATAAGTCTTCAGTTTGCAAAGGAGAAGCATTTGAAAATTTCGCCTGTTTCCTATCAGGTGTGTATGGCTCAGACGACTCTCACTTCACAAGTAGCTGGTTGTTGTCTTGTGAAATTGATTCTTCTAGGTAATACGTATACTGATATACGCCTATCTGTTTTGCCTAATCTCTGTGCGGATATTTTGATTGGTCATGATGTGCTTCAGTTACACGAGTCTCTCAGTCTTTCATTTGGCGGGACTAAGCCACCTTTATCTATTTGTGGATTAACTTCTTTATCCATTTCTCCATTATCACTTTTTTCCAATTTGATACCGGATTGTAAGCCAATTGCTACCAAGTCAAGAAGGTATAGCAGTCAGGATAGAGAATTTATTAATTCTGAAGTTCAACGTCTCTTATTGGAAGGAATCATTGAACCTAGTTGTTCGCCTTGGCGGGCACAGGTAGTTGTCACGACTAACGAGAGACATAAGAAACGAATGGTGATAGACTATTCCCAAACTATTAATAGGTATACTCAATTAGATGCGTACCCTTTGCCTAAGATTGATGAGCTTATCAATAAAGTATCTCAGTATAAGGTTTTTAGCACTATTGACCTAAAGAGTGCTTATCATCAGATTCCTATTGTTAAGAAGGATCAACCATATACGGCCTTTGAGGCTGGTGGAAAGCTGTATCAGTTTTGCCGAATACCATTTGGTGTTACTAATGGTGTTGCTTGTTTTCAACGGGCAATGGATGCTTTTATAAGTGATAACTCTCTCTCTGACACCTTTTCATACTTAGATGACATCACGGTGTGTGGCAAATCAAGGGTGGAGCATGATTCTATTTTAGAAAGATTCCTTCAAGCTGCGGAAAAAGTTGGTTTAACTTTCAATAAAGAGAAGTGTACCTTTTCGACCACTGAGGTAAATCTACTGGGGTACATTATCTCAGGAAACAAGATTAAACCAGACTCAGAACGTCTGCAACCATTGATTGATTTACCTTGTCCTACTAATTCTAAGGCTTTGCAATGAGTTGTTGGACTGTTTTCTTACTATTCTAATTGGATTGCAAATTTTTCACAGAAGATCCGGCCTCTTATTCGGGTTACGACATATCCTCTATCATGGGAAGCCAGGACGTGTTTTGATAATTTTAAAAAGGATATCCTTGGAGCAGTTGTGCATTCTATTGATGAGCAGGTTCCTTTTGTGATTGAGACGGACGCTTCTGATTTTGCAATTGGGGCTACTCTGAACCAAAATGGAAGACCTGTGGCCTTTTTCTCACGTACCTTGAACAATAGTGAGAAAAGGCATTCTTCAATAGAGAAAGAGGCGTATGCAATAGTAGAAGCACTGCGTAAATGGAGACATTATTTATCGGGGCGACATTTTACGTTGGTAACTGATCAAAAGTCTGTGTCCTTTATGTTTGATGTCAAACATTTTGGAAAGATTAAGAATGATAAAATAATGAGGTGGAGGATTGAGTTGGCATGTTACCATTTTGATATAGTTTATCGTCCGGGGAAGGATAATGTTGCTGCTGATGCGCTGTCGAGGGCTTATTGTTCTGTGATTCACGGAGATACGCTTATTAATCTTCACAATGCCTTATGCCATCCTGGGGTTACGAGGATGATACACTTCGTACGCAGTAAGAATTTGCCCTTTTCAGTTGAAGACGTCAAGCGGATGACTTCATCATGTTCTATCTGTGCTCGGTGTAAACCAAATTTCTTTAAGCCTCAACGAGCTCATCTTATAAAGGCTACTTCTCCTTTTGAACGTTTGAGCGTCGATTTCAAGGGGCCTCTTCCTTCAACTACTCAAAACCGATATATATTTACTGTTGTGGATGAGTTTTCAAGGTTCCCTTTTGCTTTTCCTTGCGCAGATGTATCAGCTGCTACAGTTATCAAATGTCTGACTCAACTTTTTGTCATCTTTGGGATACCTGCGTATATCCATTCGGATCAGGGAAGTTCTTTTATGTCTTCCCAGTTGAAGGAATACCTTCAGAGTCGGGGAATTTCTACTAGCAGAACTACCCCGTATAATCCCCAGGGTAATGGACAGTGCGAACGATACAATGGGGTGATCTGGAAGGCAGTTATGTTGGCTTTGACATCCCGGAACCTTAAGAATACACAGTGGGAAATGGTACTGCCTGATGCCCTGCATTCCATTAGATCATTGCTTTCAACGGCTACTAATATGACCCCCCATGAAAGGCTCTTTAACTATCCACGGAGATCTACTACGGGATATTCGGTACCTTCATGGCTTACTATGCAGGGACCTGTGCTGCTTCGACGCCATGTTAGATTGTCAAAATATGATCCTTTAGTGGAGGAGGTGGAGCTGTTGGAGGCAAATTCCCAATATGCTCATATTCGATTCCAAGATGGGAAAGAAAGTACCGTTTCAATTAAAGACTTGGCTCCTTGTGGTGGCCAGCCCTCTTCTGAGGATATTAACAATAGTCATGATTCAGATAATGTGGATGCTGTTACAGATACTACGAATATTTCCAATCCGACTGCAGATAATTATACTTCTATTAGTCAGCCCTCGATGGATGTTCATGACCGTCCCAGTTTACCTGCTGATGGGATTTCTAACCCGGAAACCGTTGAAAATCGGAATATGGATAGCCTTCCTGCAGAAGATACTTCTGTGTCTCCTGGTGTGGGAGGGCAAGGAATTTCACCAAGGTTGAGAAGGTAGACACGAACACGATATCCGGTCGACCGATTGAAAATGGACTTTTAAATTGATAGTAATGTTTTAAAATTGTTGAAATATTATATTATATTGTTTTAGTTGAGAGATACTTAATACTTATGTGCAATGTTACTATTTGTTGTTGCTCACTTAGTATTGTGTCATGTTGAATAGTTTTATTTTGTCTGTGCATAGTTTTAGTTGTAAATAATTAATTATAAATTGTAAAGGTTATTTAGGTTGGAGTATATTTTAAAAGGAGGGGTGAATGTGGTGATTATTCTTTATGTTTAGTAAGGAGTATTGTGATTGGTTGTTTGTTTCCTGCCTTGGGATATGTGCTGTAATCTCATTGGTAGTTGATGTCATGTGATTTGTGGTGGCCATCTTAAATTCAGTTCTTTCCAGCCTTTAGTTGGGACTGGGTGTTGAAAGATGTGCTACAGGATTTTTAAGTTAATAAAGCCTAGATTAGGAAGGCAAATCTATTCTTTATTTCAGGGGGGGAGTCACATTTAGATCGGGTAAGGACAGCAGGTCTCCTTCCCTAAAGGAGACTATGGAGGGTGGGGGTGGGGAGTCACATTTAGATCGGGTAAGAACAGCAGGTCTCCTTCCCTAAAGGAGACTATGGAGGGTGGGGGTGGGGAGTCACATTTAGATCGGGTAAGGACAGCAGGCCTCCTTCCCTAAAGGAGACTATGGAGGGTGGGGGTGGGGTGTCACATTTAGATCGGGTAAGGACAGCAGGTCTCCTTCCCTAAAGGAGACTATGGAGGGTGGGGGTGGGGAGACACATTTAGATCGGGTAAGGACAGCAGGTCTCCTTCCCTAAAGGAGACTATGGAGGCTGGGGGTGGGGAGTCACATTTAGATCGGGTAAGGACAGCAGGTCTCCTTCCCTAAAGGAGACTATGGAGGGTGGGGGTGGGGAGTCACATTTAGATCAGGTAAGGGCAGCAGGTCTCCTTCCCTAAAGGAGACTATGGAGGGTGGGGGTGGGGAGTCACATTTAGATCGGGTAAGGACAGCAGGTCTCCTTCCCTAAAGGAGACTATGGAGGGTGGGGGTGGGGAGACACATTTAGATCGGGTAAGGACAGCAGGTCTCCTTCCCTAAAGGAGACTATGGAGGGTGGGGGTGGGGAGTCACATTTAGATCGGGTAAGGACAGCAGGTCTCCTTCCCTAAAGGAGACTATGGAGGGTGGGGTGGGGAGTCACATTTCGATCGGGTAAGGACAGCAGGTCTCCTTCCCTAAAGGAGACTATGGAGGGTGTGGGTGGGGAGACACATTTAGATCGGGTAAGGACAGCAGGTCTCCTTCCCTAAAGGAGACTATGGAGGGTGGGGGTGGGGAGTCACATTTAGATCGGGTAAGGACAGCAGGCCTCCTTCCCTAAAGGAGACTATGGAGGGTGTGGGTGGGGAGTCACATTTAGATCGGGTAAGGACAGCAGGTCTCCTTCCCTAAAGGAGACTATGGAGGGTGGGGGTGGGGAGTCACATTTAGATCGGGTAAGGACAGCGGGTCTCCTTCCCTAAAGGAGACTATGGAGGGTGGGGGTGGGGAGTCACATTTAGATCGGGTAAGGACAGCGGGTCTCCTTCCCTAAAGGAGACTATGGAGGGTGGGGGTGGGGAGTCACATTTAGATCGGGTAAGGACAGCGGGTCTCCTTCCCTAAAGGAGACTATGGAGGGTGGGGGTGGGGAGTCACATTTAGATCGGGTAAGGACAGCAGGTCTCCTTCCCTAAAGGAGACTATGGAGGATGGGGGTGGGGAGTCACATTTAGATTGGATAAGGACAGCAGGTCTCCTTCCCTAAAGGAGACTATGGAGGGTGGGGGTGGGGAGTCACATTTAGATCGGGTAAGGACAGCAGGTCTCCTTCCCTAAAGGAGACTATGGAGGGTGGGGGTGGGGAGACACATTTAGATCGGGTAAGGACAGCAGGTCTCCTTCCCTAAAGGAGACTATGGAGGGTGGGGGTGGGGAGACACATTTAGATCGGGTAAGGACAGCAGGTCTCCTTCCCTAAAGGAGACTATGGAGGGTGGGGGTGGGGAGTCACATTTAGATCGGGTAAGGACAGCAGGTCTCCTTCCCTAAAGGAGACTATGGAGGGTGGGGGTGGGGAGTCACATTTAGATCGGGTAAGGACAGCGGGTCTCCTTCCCTAAAGGAGACTATGGAGGGTGTGGGTGGGGAGTCACATTTAGATCGGGTAAGGACAGCAGGTCTCCTTCCCTAAAGGAGACTATGGAGGGTGTGGGTGGGGAGTCACATTTAGATCGGGTAAGGACAGCAGGTCTCTGTTAAGTCCGTGAATGATTGAGAGACGGACTAGCAGGAGTGAAAACAAACAGATCTTTACTGGTGGAAGTCCATAACGAAACTAAACAACAGAGGCACTCTAGCGCCTTTTATACAGGGGTGGTCACTGCCGGTACTGCAGTCTGAGACCAGTTATTCTCTTAAAGGTACATACACAACAATTCCTCCCCTTTTAGATAAACAGTACATAACATTCATTTAACAACTAAATGATAACGAATTACTGTTACTAGATACAGTGGTTAAGTTTAAGCAATTATAAGTTCAGTCTTTGAGGAGGCTTCCTGATTCTGTCTGGATAATGCCTCTTTGGGGTAACAGGTTCTTCTGGCAATGTTGAGTCGGAATCAATGTCGTTGTTTGGTTCATCTGCTTCCAATATTACCGGTTCTGCGGTAGCTGCAATTGGAACGTCGATTTCATTACCAGGTGTATCAGATCATGGTGTGGAGTTGACGTTTTCCAGTGACTCTAGAACCTGGTCAGCATGGCGTCTTACAATGCTCTCCCCAACGTCCACGGTATACATGAGAGGTCCTTGTCGTGTACAAATCGTTCCTGGCTGCCATTTCTCAGTGCGGTAGTCCCGGGCCAAAACTGGTTGACCTATCTTAAAACTCCTGGTCGGCCTTTCATTCATATTCTGAAACTGCCTGTTCTCCACATCTCTTCGGACGTTTGGCTTAACCAAATCCAAGCGGCATCGTAGTCTTCGATTGAAGAACATCATGGCTGGAGTTTGGTTGGTAACCGCATGTGTCGCCTTTCGGTAGGCAAACAAGAAGTTGTCCACCTTGTGTTGTAGGGGTATATCTTCATTACACATTGCCTTGATAGCCTTCTTGAATGTTTGGACAAACCTCTCGGCCAATCCATTAGTGGCTGGATGATATGGGGCAGATGTGTAATGCTTAACACCATTGTTCTTTAAGAACCTCCGGAACTCTTCAGACACAAACTGTGGTCCATTGTCAGAGCAAATCTGTTCAGGCAGCCCATTCCTGGCGAATATGGTTCGTAAAACTGTGATAGTTTTTTCCGTGGTGGTTGAGGACATTTTTATTACCTCTGGCCACTTTGAATGTGCATCCACCGCAATTAAAAACATCGAGTCCATGAAGGGACCAGCAAAATCAATGTGCACCCTTTGCCATGGAGATGAGGGCCACTCCCATGGATGCAGAGGAGCTTGTGGTGGGGCGTTTTGGACCTTCTGGCATCCTGCACAGCTCTTGGTCATCTCTTCGATTTCTCTATCGATTCCCGGCCACCACACAAACGCTCTGGCTAAGCTCTTCATTTTTACCCCACCCAGATGACCCTCATGAAGCTCATTGAGCACTCTATCCGTCAACTTAGGTGGAATTACTACTCTGGATCCACACATCAAGGTTCCTCTGCACATTGACAGCTGTTCTCTTCTCGGCGAGAATGCTGGCAGCAGTGGTTCGCCATGTGCTGGCCATCCCTTCACCGTTAAATCATAGACCCGTGATAGTGTCGGGTCATTCCGTGTTTCCTTTTCTATGTTTGCATTCATCACAGGGAGACATTCGACTATGGTCGAGTGGAACAACTCCATTGGATCCACTGCAAGGTCTTCTTCTTCCACCGTCGGCAACGGTAGACTTGACAATCCATCAGCATTTCCATGCTGTTTAGTTCCTTTGTACTCGATGTCATATTGGTGTGCCCCTAGGAAAAGGGACCATCTCTGCAGCCGTTGTGCTGTCATTATCGGTACGCCCTTCTGCGGGTTGAAAATGGAGACAAGAGGTTGATGATCGGTTAGTAGAGTAAATTTTTGACCGTGCAGATAGTGATTGAACTTCTTCACCCCCCACACTAGGCTGAGGGGCTCTCTGTCAATCTGGGCGTAGTTACGCTCGGCAGAAGTTAACGAGCGTGACGCAAAAGCTATCGGCTTCTCCAAACCATCAAGGAATTTATGTGACAGTACCGCCCCAATGCCGTAGGGAGACGCATCACACGCCAGCCTGATTGGCAGTGCTGGGTTGTAGTGAGCCAATACTTCCTTCGAAGTGATTAAGCCCTTACTCTTCTGAAAAGCACGTTTACAATCATTGCTCCATTTCCATGCTACCCCCGTTCGTAGCAGGGCGTTCAGTGGGTGCAGAATTGTCGACAAATTCGGCAAAAACTTATGATAGTAATTCACCAACCCGAGGAATGACCTCAGTTGCGACACATTTTCAGGCGCTGGGGCCTTAATAACCGCTTCAATTTTGTCAGGGGACTTATGTAACCCCTCTTCATCAATCACGTGGCCACAATACGATATCTGTTTCTTAAAAAAATTCGCACTTGGGGCGGTTGGCTCGCAGCCCATGTTCCCGCAGTCGAGTGAGCACCTGTTCTAGGTTGTTAAGGTGTTCACTGTCATCTTCACCTGTTACAAGGATGTCATCCAAGTAACACTGAGTCCCCGGAATCCCTTGCAGGACTTGTTCCATCGTTCTTTGCCATATCGCCGGAGCCGATGCTACTCCGAATACCAATCGATGATACTGGTAAAGACCTTTGTGAGTGTTTATCGTGAGATACTTCCTAGAGGACTCTTCAACCTCCATCTGCAAATATGCTTGTGCTAGGTCAATTTTTGTAAAACGCTTCCCTCCAGACAGTGAGGCGAAGATGTCTTCTATCCTTGGAAGAGGATATTGTACTGTGTGAAGGACAGGGTTCACCGTCACCTTGAAATCCCCACAGATGCGAATCTTCCTTGGCTCTCCGGACTTATTGCTTAACGTTTTCTTCATGACAGGAACGATGGGTGTCGCCCACTCGCTCCAGTCGACCTTAGACAACACGCCCGCCTTCTCCAGATTCTCCAGCTCTGCCTCGACGGCTGGGCGAATTGCATATGGTACCGGTCTCGCTTTGAAAAACTTGGGAACTGCATTCTCTTCTATTTTTAACGAGGCGGTTACGCCTTTAAGTGTGCCCAGTTCTTGTTGAAATACCTCTTTGGCGTTAGCTAAGATTGTTGACAATCGTCCAGGAGTGACGTCGTCATCTTTTTTACCGTCCACCGTCATTGCATGAATGGAATGCCAATCTAAGTTTATCTTCCTGATCCATTCCCGTCCCAATAACGGTGGTCCACCATTTGGCAGTATGTAGAGATACAATTTCCGTATTTTCTTGCCATTGTATTCGACAGGCACCCTTATTTTTCCTCTGGGGTATACTTTTTGCCCCGTATACGTCGTCAAGACGATGGATGTCTCTCTCAAGGGTATGTGTGAAAATAGCCGCTCGTAGTCTCGTCGATTCATGACGGTTAGCGCTGATCCTGTATTCAATTCCATTTTAACTTGGGACCCTGCTACCGTGAGAGTGACCCAAATGGTTCGGTGATCCTCTCTTGCGATTACATTGTGAAGTTTGAGACAGCTTAGTCTCCTGTTTCCGGATTCACTATCGCTCATCTGGTCTTCGGAACTACTGTCCGTCATCTTTTGTACTTTCTTGTACGGTTCCTTAGTAGCCTTTTTGTTGTCGCTGGTCTTCTTCCCAGACCTACAAACTCGTGCAATGTGTCCAATCTTCCCGCATTGTCTGCATATTTTGTCTTTGGACCAGCAGTCCTTCTGGTCATGGTTAGTTCTGCCGCAGCAATAACATTTTGCAAATCCCCGTGTCATTTCGTGGGTGCCGTATTCCTGTGGTTTTTGTTGAATTTCTGCAGCTCCCCTGGCTGCTGCTTCATACGATACTGCCACGCTGAAAGCCTTATCTAGCGTCAGCTCTTTTTCTGAGTGTAACTTCTTCTGCGTTCCTTCACTCAGGAGTCCACAGACAAATTTGTCCCGTAGGGTATCTGCCAGTCCTGCTCCGAACTGGCAGTGCTTTGATAGCTTGCGTAGTTCCGTAAGATACTCAGCATTGCTCTCATCTTTGTGCTGAGTTCTCCTGTGGAATTTAAATCTTTCTGTTATCAACAGCGGTGCAGGGTTTAAATGTTCCTGGAGGACAGCAACAATTTCGTTAAAACTCTTCGCCTTCGGATTGGCTGGAGTAATCAGGTCCCACAATAGGCCGTACGTTCTAGCGCCCATTAAGTTTAGCAATATCGATGCCTGTTTCCCCTCCGCTATATCGTTTGCCTCGAAATATACCTCGACTCTTTCCACATACGTGATCCAGTCCTCTAATGTATTATCAAAAGCAGTGATACAGCCAGTCTTCGGCATCTTGCAAATCTAAAATGGCGCCTCCTGCGCTTTGCCTTCTTCCCCGATTTAACAAAATGGCGCCTCCCACGCTTTGCCTTCTTCCCTGCTGTTGTTAGCGCTGCTTTCCACGGTTTCTTGCGCGTATTCTTTTTCTTTTATTATTTTCCCGTCGTGGAGCGAACCCTCTGGGACACTTCCCTCCCTCGTCTTAGGTCCGAACGCGGCCCGGCTTCGAAACACCGGCCGCGCCCTGTGTGCTCCACCCTCTCTCTCTCTCTTTGCTTCCCGACTCGCTGCCCGGCGCCGTTGAAAGGCCATCCGATCGAGCTTCAGCCCGCCGCAGCCCAGGAAGGATCAGAACACTACCTGCCACCAGCCCGATTAGCTGAGAAACCACTGACCGAGGAACCCAGCCTGGCTCTGGAAAGTCGCTCCTGCAATTTTTTAAATCGATGATTGACGGTCGACGCCCGTTTCTCGAGTTTCAATGGCCTCTTTTTTTTTCTGGCTCCGACCTTCAACAACGTCGTCGGAGCTGCTGCTGAGTTGCAGGTAAGTTCGTTTCTTACTCGTCGCCAATGTTAAGTCCGTGAATGATTGAGACACGGACTAGCAGGAGTGAAAACAAACAGATCTTTACTGGTGGAAGTCCATAACGAAACTAAACAACAGAGGCTCTCTAGCGCATTTTATACAGGGGTGGCCACTGCCGGTACTGCAGTCTGAGACCAGTTATTCTCTTAAAGGTACATACACAACAGTCTCCTTCCCTAAAGGAGACTATGGAGGGTGTGGGTGGGGAGTCACATTTAGATCGGGTAAGGACAGCAGGTCTCCTTCCCTAAAGGAGACTATGGAGGGTGGGGGTGGGGAGTCACATTTAGATCGGGTAAGGACGGCAGGTCTCCTTCCCTAAAGGAGACTATGGAGGGTGGGGGTGGGGAGTCACATTTAGATCGGATAAGGACAGCAGGTCTCCTTCCCTAAAGGAGTCTATGGAGGGTGGGGGGGGGGGGGAGTCACATTTAGATCGGGTAAGGACAGCAGGTCTCCTTCCCTAAAGGAGACTATGGAGGGTGGGGGTGGGGAGTCACATTTAGATCGGATAAGGACAGCAGGTCTCCTTCCCTAAAGGAGACTATGGAGGGTGGGGGTGGGGAGTCACATTTAGATCGGATAAGGACAGCAGGTCTCCTTCCCTAAAGGAGACTATGGAGGGTGGGGGGGGGGGGAGTCACATTTAGATCGGATAAGGACAGCAGGTCTCCTTCCCTAAAGGAGTCTATGGAGGGTGGGGGTGGGGAGTCACATTTAGATCGGGTAAGGACAGCAGGTCTCCTTCCCTAAAGGAGACTATGGAGGGTGGGGGTGGGGGGTCACATTTAGATCGGGTAAGGACAGCAGGTCTCCTTCCCTAAAGGAGACTATGGAGGGTGTGGGTGGGGAGTCACATTTAGATCGGGTAAGGACAGCAGGTCTCCTTCCCTAAAGGAGACTATGGAGGGTGGGGGTAGGGAGACACATTTAGATCGGGTAAGGACAGCAGGTCTCCTTCCCTAAAGGAGACTATGGAGGGTGGGGGGGCGGGGGAGACACATTTAGATCGTGTAAGGACAGCAGGTCTCCTTCCCTAAAGGAGACTATGGAGGGTGGGGGTGGGGGGTCACATTTAGATCGGGTAAGGACAGCAGGTCTCCTTCCCTAATGGAGACTATGGAGGGTGGGGGTGGGGAGACACATTTAGATCAGGTAAGGACAGCAGGTCTCTGTTAAGTCTGTGTGTTCTAGTTGTAATTACTAACACAGACTACAAGATTAAAGTTCAACAGGTCTTTACTGGTTGGAGGTCAGGACTATACTAAATACAATATTACTACACAGTGCTTATATACCGGTGGTCACCACCGGTATTACGTATACAGCAGCCAGAGAAAGTAGTACATCTCTTAAGGTGGAACAGGCTTAAGTTCTCTTAAGGTGGAACAGGTTACATACACCACAATCCTCCCTTTTTAGCTTAACAGTCATATCCCCATTTAACATAACATAATAACATATATAACTTCAGGTATAAACAGTTCAAAGGTTCAGTCTCTCAGGAGGCCTTCTGATTCGGTTTGGATAACGCCTTTCAGTGGTCTCTGATTCCTGTTGCTGAGGTGACTCCTCTAGTTGGTCTCCCATGCATTGGGTGTTATCATCATCAGGTACATTCCCTGCCGAGGTAGATGCTTCAGGTTCATTAACGTCTTCCACAGTTGTCTCTGTCGCAACCATGGGTTCGACCCTTGCGCTCGATTCTACCAGTTGATCCGCATGACGCCTTATCACATTGGTACCAATATCTACTGTGTACATCAGAGGTCCTTGTCTGGCCCGAATTGTTCCGGACTGCCATTTTTCGTTTCCATAGCCCCTTGCCAACACTGGTTGTCCTACATCGAAACTTCGAGTGGTCTTGTTATTAATATGCCGGAACTGTTTGTTTTCCACTTCCCTCCGCACATTTGGTTTTAACAAGTCCAACCTGGACCGCAACCTCCTGTTATAAAACATCATGGCAGGACTTTGGCTAGTCACTGCATGAGCGGCGTTTCGATATGCCATTAGGAAATTGTCCACCTTGTGCTGTAGCGGAATCTGATCATCGTTCATGGCCTTTATTGCCTTTTTGAATGTTTGGACAAATCTTTCGGCCAACCCGTTTGTCGCCGGATGATATGGGGCAGAGGTATAATGTTTCACCCCATTCTTCTTTAAGAATTTTTGGAATTCTTCCGACACGAACTGTGGTCCGTTGTCCGAACAGATCTGTTCTGGCAATCCGTTCCTTGCGAATATTGTTCTTAACACCGCAATTGTCTTTTCTGAAGTAGTGGTATTCATCTTGATCACTTCTGGCCATTTGGAATGTGCGTCCACCGCAATTAGGAACATGGAGTCCATGAATGGACCAGCAAAGTCAATATGTACGCGTTGCCATGGGGCTGAAGGCCATTCCCATGGGTGTAGTGGTGCGATCGGAGGTGCATTTTGCACTTTTTGGCACCCAGCGCAGCGTTTCGTCAACTCCTCTATCTGTTGGTCAATACCCGGCCACCATACATAAGCCCTAGCAAGACTTTTCATCTTAACTCCCCCCAGATGACCTTCATGCAGTTCTTTTAGAACTCTTTCCCTTAACTTGGGAGGAATAATCACTCTTGTCCCGTACATCAAAGTACCATGGCAGACGGACAGCTGGTCTCGCCTTGCCGAGAATGCCGGTAACAGAGGATCACCACGTGTTGGCCATCCTTTCACTGTCACCTCGTAGACTCTGGACAGTGTCGGGTCGTTCCTGGTTTCTCTTTCAATACTTGCATTGGTGACTGGTAAACACTCGATGATGGTCGAATGAAATAACTCAACAGGGTCAACTTTCGTCGTTTCTTCTTCTTCAGGTAGTGGCAGGCGCGACAGCCCATCAGCATTGCCATGCTGCTTCGTACCTTTGAATTCTATTTGATATTGATGTGCCCCTAGGAAAAGGGACCATCTCTGGAGACGCTGTGCTGTCATCACTGAAACACCCTTCTTAGGGTTAAAAATGGATACCAACGGCTGATGGTCTGTCAGAAGTGTGAATTTTTGGCCCTGCAGGTAATGATTAAACTTCTTCACTCCCCATACAAGGCTGAGAGCCTCCCTATCGATCTGCGCATAGTTGCGCTCAGCGGAGGTCAATGATCTGGATGCAAACGCGACTGGCCTTTCCGTGCCATTTGGCAACTTGTGTGAGAGTACTGCCCCAATACCATATGGAGAAGCATCACAAGCCAACCGAATAGGCAGTGTCAGGTTGAAGTGAGCCAACACTTCCTCTGAGGTGATCAATTCTTTGCTTTTGTGAAATGCCTTCTTACAGTTTTCGCTCCATTCCCATGGTACCCCCTTCTGTAAAAGAGCGTTTAGCGGGTGCAGTACCGTGGATAGATTTGGTAGAAATTTATGGTAATAGTTAATCAATCCTAGAAACGACCTCAACTGAGAGACATTATCCGGAGCGGGAGCCTTTACAACTGCCTCTATCTTGTCAGGAGACTTATGAAGCCCCTCCCGGTCAATGACATGACCACAGTACGAGATCCGCTTCTGGAAGAACTCACATTTCTGCCGATTAACTCTAAGTCCATACTCTTTCAGTCTGTTGAGCACCAGTTCCAAGTTTGCGAGGTGTTCTTCATCACCATCACCTGTAATCAGAATATCGTCCAGGTAACATTGTGTGCCTGGAATTCCCTGTAATACCTGCTCCATGGCCCTCTGCCAAATTGCTGGAGCCGATGCCACTCCAAAAACCAGCCTATTGTACCGGTACAAACCTCGATGCGTGTTGATCGTGAGGTATTGGCGTGACTCTTCTTCAACCTCCATCTGCAAGTACGCCTGCGCCAGGTCTATCTTGGTGAAGTGTTTCCCGCCAGACAACGGAGCAAAAATATCCTCAATCCGTGGAAGCGGATACTGCACCGTGTGAAGCACCGGATTAACGGTGATTTTGAAATCTCCACAGATGTGAACCTTCCCTGGTTCTCCTGGCTTGTTGCTCGAAGGATGTTTCATAACGGGAACAATGGGCGTAGCCCACTCACTCCAATCTACCTTAGACAGTACACCTGAACGTTCTAGCGCTTCCAGTTCCGCTGCTACAGTAGGTAGTATTGTATAGGGTACCGGTCTGGCTTTAAAAAATTTTGGGTGTGCATGTTCATCAATCTTGATGTTTGCCGTAATTCCTCTCAGTGTTCCCAGTCCCTGCTGGAACACCTCTTTAGCATCACCCAATATTTTGGACAATCGTTTAGGTTTGACATCTGTTTCCCCGGAATCTACTGTTAGTGCCTTCAAGGAGTGCCAGTCCATATTCATTTTCCTAATCCACTCCCGTCCCAGTAGTGGTGGACCTCCTTCAGGTAGCACATATAAGTCCATTACTTGGCTTTCTTAGCCCTTGTGGACCACTTTTACCTCTATCTTTCCGATGGGGTACACTCTTTGCCCCGTGTATGTTTTCAATATAATCTCCGTATCCCGTAGGGGAATATGTTGGAATAACCTTTTGTAATCTTTCTTATTCATGACCGTCAATGCCGATCCAGTGTCCAATTCCATCTTTACTTGGACTCCAGCTATCTGAAGGGTGACCTAAATTGTCTGGAGATCTGCATCCTTACCAACGTTGTGTACTCTTAAGCTACCCAGTTCATTACTGCTAGCGTCTGAATCTGACTTCTGTTCGGTCGAACTGTTCTTTGTCACCTTGTGTACCTTTATGTATTTTCCTTGCGGTGACTTTTTGTTGCTGGTCTTCTTTCCTGACCGGCATACTTTAGCTATGTGGCCAAGCCTGCCACACGTTCTGCATTCTTGGTTTTTAAACCAACACTGGTTCTGAACGTGCGTTGTCTTTCCACAACGATAACATTTTACAGTACTCAAACCCAATTTATTTGTACTGAGTTCCGGTGACCGTAGCTGCATTACTGCCGTGCCTCTCGCTGCGGCTTCATGTGCTGCTGCCATAGTGACCGCTTTCTCAAGCGTCAGCTCATTCTCCTCGAGCAGTCGCTTTTGTGTATCTTCTTTTAATAAACCACACACAAATTTATCTCGTAGCGCCTCTGTCAGTCTCGTTCCAAACTGACAGTACTTTGCTAGCTTACGCAATCCCATTAAATATTCAGCATTGCTTTCATCCTTCAGCTGCCTTCTGCTGTAAAATTTAAATCGTTCCGCTAGCATCAGCGGCGTGGGGTTTAGATGATTTTTCAGGACAGTAACAATCTCCTCAAACGTCTTATCCGCCGGTTCATCTGGTGATAAAAGGTGTTTCAATTGCCCGTATGTCTTCGCACCCATTAAGTTTAATAATGTTAGTGCTTTCTCTTCATCTGGGATTTTATTTGCTTTACAATAATTTTGTATGCGTTCTACATACATGGCCCAATCTTCGATGTCGCTATCAAAGGTATTAATGTTCCCATGTTTAGGCATCGTTGCAATTTAATTTATTTAAATTTTTATCCAAGATGGCGGCTTCCCGCTCTTGTCTTCGTCCTCCGCCTGCAAAATGGCGGTTTTCCCGCGCTTGGCGGTCTTCACCCGTCCCCCGACGCTGTCTCCGCTTCACCGCGGCTCTCGCGCCTTCAGTTGCCCCAGACGCTGCGCCTTTTTAGCCCGAATGCGGCCCGGCCCTTATCACCAGCCGCGATCGATGTCCTCGCGCTGCGCCTTTCGGCCCGAATGCGGCCCGGCCCTTATCTCCGGTCGCGATCGATCTCACCGCCCTTATTCCTCCGTCTTCCCTCCCCGTCTGTACAGCCAACGCGGCCGACTTTCTGGTCGTGTCGCTGCCCGGCTTACCCACCGCCGAGGTAGAAAGAAGATAGCTGACAGCCGCTGATGGAGGCTTCGAGTTCAGGGCGTCTTCTGCACTCTGGTTTCTCGATGTCTGCCGCGCGACGTGTCTTCCAGCAGGGTGATGAGGGTGGAAGCCTCTCTTCGACGTCCGTTCTGTGGATGAAGCCGCCGTGGATATAAACTGCCGCAGGGTAAGAATCGGACTCGTCGCCACTGTTAAGTCTGTGTGTTCTAGTTGTAATTACTAACACAGACTACAAGATTAAAGTTCAACAGGTCTTTACTGGTTGGAGGTCAGGACTATACTAAATACAATATTACTGCACAGTGCTTATGTACCGGTGGTCACCACCGGTATTACGTATACAGCAGCCAGAGAAAGTAGTATATCTCTTAAGGTGGAACAGGTTACATACACCACAGTCTCCTTCCGTAAAGGAGACTATGGAGGGTGGGGGTGGGGAGACACATTTAGATCGGGTAAGGACAGCAGGTCTCCTTCCCTAAAGGAGACTATGGAGGGTGGGGGTGGGGAGACACATTTAGATCGGGTAAGGACAGCAGGTCTCCTTCCCTAAAGGAGACTATGGAGGGTGTGGGTGGGGAGTCACATTTAGATCGGGTAAGGACAGCAGGTCTCCTTCCCTAAAGGAGACTATGGAGGGTGGGGGGTGGGTGGGGAGACACATTTAGATCGGGTAAGGACAGCAGGTCTCCTTCCCTAAAGGAGACTATGGAGGGTGGGGGTGGGGGGTCACATTTAGATCGGGTAAGGACAGCAGGTCTCCTTCCCTAAAGGAGACTATGGAGGGTGGGGGGGAGACACATTTAGATCGGGTAAGGACAGCAGGTCTCCTTCCCTAAAGGAGACTATGGAGGGTGGGGGGGGGGGGGGGAGTCACATTTAGATCAGGTAAGGACAGCAGGTCTCCTTCCCTAAAGGAGACTATGGAGGGTGGGGGTGGGGAGACACATTTAGATCGGGTAAGGACAGCAGGTCTCCTTCCCTAAAGGAGACTATGGAGGGTGGGGGGGGGGGAGTCACATTTAGATCGGGTAAGGACAGCAGGTCTCCTTCCCTAAAGGAGACTATGGAGGGTGGGGGGGTGGGGAGTCACATTTAGATCGGGTAAGGACAGCAGGTCTCCTTCCCTAAAGGAGACTATGGAGGGTGGGGGTGGGGGGTCACATTTAGATCGGGTAAGGACAGCAGGTCTCCTTCCCTAAAGGAGACTATGGAGGGTGGGGGTGGGGAGACACATTTAGATCGGGTAAGGACAGCAGGTCTCCTTCCCTAAAGGAGACTATGGAGGGTGTGTGTGGGGAGTCACATTTAGATCGGGTAAGGACAGCAGGTCTCCTTCCCTAAAGGAGACTATGGAGGGTGGGGGTGGGGAGACACATTTAGATCGGGTAAGGACAGCAGGTCTCCTTCCCTAAAGGAGACTATGGAGGGTGGGGGTGGGGAGTCACATTTAGATCGGGTAAGGACAGCGGGTCTCCTTCCCTAAAGGAGACTATGGAGGGTGGGGGCGGGGAGACACATTTAGATCGGGTAAGGACAGCAGGTCTCCTTCCCTAAAGGAGACTATGGAGGGTGGGGGCGGGGAGACACATTTAGATCGGGTAAGGACAGCAGGTCTCCTTCCCTAAAGGAGACTATGGAGGGTGGGGGTGGGGAGACACATTTAGATCGGGTAAGGACAGCAGGTCTCCTTCCCTAAAGGAGACTATGGAGGGTGGGGGCGGGGAGTCACATTTAGATCGGGTAAGGACAGCAGGTCTCTGTATTGATTTCTTTGTGGGTTCAATGACGAGACATTTATGAAAGAGAATGTCTTTTAATCTAAAGTTTGTTCAACTCCGTTCAACAACTAAACAGGAGGCATCATGTTAGAAATCCATCTAAAACGAAACTAAAACTAAACTCCACTCTGTCTCTGTCACATGCCCTCTGCTGGTCAGGCATAAATAATCAATACATGCAAATATGCTGGTAAGGCATGATAATCAAACAGGCAAATAACATCACTATTTGCTGATATCATTACATCTCCCTTTCTTAAAACAAAAGTATTTTACTTTTAACTAAGAACATGTTTTCTTTGTATTAATCTGCATTTTAACTGTAACACTTAATGAACTTACATTATCATTATCATGATCAAGGTTTTTTAACCTTGCTTTGTGTGTTCTCATGAAATATGTAAATACACTAGAACTTGAAGAAAGAATAAGATAACATTACTTCCTTCTATAACAAGAGTCCTTAAATTTGCTCAATGAGTCTCTCAGGAGGCTTCACGTGTCTTGAGGATTTTCTGATTGATTGTCCTTGAATCTGAGTTGTTGCCTCAGATGATGATTTCTCAGCTGTGTGATCAGGTTGTTCAACAGTATCAGTCTTTTGACCTGCTGTGGCTGGTCCCATGAGAAGATCTCGACGATTTCTTCTCAGAACAGCACCCTCATCTGTCTGAATGGTGTATGATCTTGCTGGAACTTCACTCAGGACAGTTCCCTTCTGAGTCCATGTGTTTGTTTTGTCTTTGAACCTTACTTGGTCACCAGTGTGGAGTTCAGGTAGGTTTTGTGTTCCTCTGTCATAGTAGTACTTTTGCTTTTCTTTCTGTTGCTCTTTGAACTTCCTCACTTTCTCCCCCTCTTTTGTTTTCAGGAGGTTCTCCGGGATGGGTAGGTTTGACCTTAGCCGACGTCCCATAAGGAGTTGGGCTGGTGACATACCACACTTGAGCGGCGTTGTGCGGTATACAAGCATGCTTTGGTAGAAGTCAGTTCCACCGTCTTTTGCCTTGTACATCAGTCTTTTCACTGTCTGGACCGATTTTTCCACTAGACCATTGGACTGTGGAAAGTGAGGACTTGACGTTGTGTGGACAAAGTCCCACTCTTTGGCAAAGTGTCGGAAACTTGCATTGTAAAATTGAGGTCCGTTGTCTGTGAAGACCTCGCTTGCCACACCATGTCTGGAGAATATGGCTTTCATACATGTTATCACAGCATCTGCAGTGGTGGTGTACAGTCTACAAACCTCTGGATACAGGGAGTAATAGTCTGTGACTACAAGATAGTCCTTCCCTTGACATACGAATAGGTCAGCGCCTACCTTCTGGTAAGGTCTATCTGGTGCTGGGTGTGGCTTTAGTGGTTCTACCGGATTGCTTGCTCGATATTTCAGGCATATTGTGCAGTTTGACACCTCATTTGTCACATCTTGGTTGATTCGTGGCCAGTACATCACCTCTCGTGCTCTTTTCTTACACTTTTCGATTCCCAGATGTCCTCCATGGATCCTTTTTAGCATCTCTTTTCTCAGACTCTTTGGGATAACTATTTTACTTCCTTTGTAGATGATGTCTTCGACCAGTGATAGTTCCGCCCTGCAGTTCCAGTACTCTGCCATGTCAGGCGAGCAGTCTTGCTTCATGTTGGGCCATCCATCCAAGATGCTTTTCCTCAGTCGTCTCATTGTTTCATCTTTGTTTGTCTCAGTCTTTATGAGCTCCATTTTTGCATCTGCTATGGGCAGTGCACTTGTGATCATGTCCACGTAGGCGTTCACTTTATCATCCATTTTGGTGTTTGCGGGCTCACTTGGGTCAACAGCGCTGGACAACGTGTCTGCCGGGCTCATTTGTCGGGCGAATCGACCGGTCAGCGGTCGGCTGCAGGCAGCTCCTCCTTAACAGAAGGAGGAGGCCTGCAGTACCCCAACCTGCCGCACCACATCGGGTGCCGCAGCGAGGGATTAGCGCTGCAAACCTGCATTCAGCGCCCATAGCGAGGCGCTGAAACCCTCCATTAGCGCCCGCAGCCGTCTGGGCACGGGGCAGCTGAATTTTTGGCGGGCGCAGCGGCAATTATCGCGGGCGCAAAATTTCGGGCGCTAAAGCCCTGGCGGAGGCAAACCTAATTTCTAGGCCTAAGTCTATCAGGCTTTTTTACTTCACGTGTGGATCTTCTCAGCACAGGTAAGTCTGATGTGTTTTCATGAGAGCCTGTATGTGTGTTTGTGTTAGATTGTTCTGGTGGTGAGTGACAAGATTCAGTTGCGGCATTGTCATCGATTTGCTCTTGGATAGTTTCTTGTGTCTTCAGGAGGGAACGGTGGTTCCTCCTGAGAATCTGTCCTTCCTCAGTTCTAACAGTGTATGACCTTGGTCCTACTTCCTCAAAAACTGTAGCTTTCCTGTTCCATGCATTTGGATCCTCAATCCTGACAACATCATCCCTTGTCAATGGTTTCAGAGTTTTGGATGACTTGTCATTGTGTGATTTCTGTTTCAGCTTTAACAGTTGAAGTCTCTGTCTCAGTTCCTTACTCTGCTTTTCTTTTGCACAGCAGGGTAGCGTGGTGCGCAACTTGCGACCCATTAGGAGTTCAGCAGGTGAAGAACCAGAGTCTAAAGGTGAGGCTCGGTAGCTCAGCAGGGCAAGATAAGGATCAGACTTGCTTTCTGTTGCTTTCTTCAGTAGCTACTTGAGAACTTGAACACCTTTCTCTGCCTTACCATTCGACTGAGCATACAAAGGACTGGATGTGATGTGCTGAAAGTCATACTGTGCTGCAAACTTTTGCCACTCCTTACAGTTGAAGCATGGACCATTGTCGCTAATGGCAATCCTGGGAATTCCATGTCTGGCGAAGATGGATTTCACATGCATTATGACACTGCTTGCTGTGGTGCTTGAGAGCAGCGCCATCTCAGGATAGTTAGAATAATAGTCAATCACGATTAGATAGTCTTTACCATTCAAATGAAAAAGGTCCAACCTTTTGCCATGGTGCTGTTGGTAAGTCAGCTACTATCATTGGTTCCTTTGCTTGTTTGTTTTGGTGTTTCTGACATGTCTCACATTTGCCTATCATGTTCTCAATGTCCTTATTTATGCCAGGCCAATAAACAGTGTCTCTTGCTCTCCTTTTGCATTTTTCAATTCCGAGGTGTCCCTCATGAATCCTTTTGAGCATGTCTTGACGTAGAGGGAGGAGGAGGAGGAGGAGGAGGAGGGGGAGGAGGAGGAGGAGGGGGAGGAGGAGGAGGAGGGGGAGGAGGAGGAGGAGGAGGAGGAGGAGGAGGAGGAGGAGGAGGAGGAGGAGGAGGAGGATACACCGTTGACTGGAGCCTTCCACACAACACATGCAGACTGCCTTTTATAGTGCAGGAGGAGTGCCCTTTAATTTGCGCTCCCCAGGGTGTGTTGCGTTCCATTTTAGAAACGCTCTGGACGCCAGCCGCACAATGGGGCGGTCCGACTGAAGTTTGGATTCGGGGCGGCCAAAGGGCGTTGCACGAGGATGTGACGTCATTTTCTGCGCGCGCATCCAGGCGGCCGCTAAACTTTGCGCCGGCGCTAACGGGCAACTTAATTTGGGGCGGGGCGCAAACTGCGCTGCGCCCGGGCGCTACATGCATAGCGCCCGAAAATCACTTCTCTTAAGGCGCTAACTGCTGGCGCAAGCAACTGAAAATCTAGCCCAAGAAGTCTTACTACAATTATACAGGGTATTGGTGAGGCCACACCTGGAGTACTGTGTACAGTTCTGGTCTCCTTCCCTAAGGAAAGACATACTTGCCTTAGAGGGAGTGCAACGAAGGTTCACTAGACTGGTTCCTGGATGAGGGGATTGCCCTATGAGGAGAGATCGAGTAGATTCGGCCTATATTCCCTAGCGTTTAGAAGCATGAGAGGTGATCTAATTGAAACATAAAATCCTTAAGGGGCTTGACAGGGTTAATGCTGAGAAAATGTTTCCCCTGGCTGGGGAATCGAGAACACGGGGTCACCGTCACAGAATAAGGGGCTGGCCATTTAGGACTGAGATGAGGAGAAATTTCTTCACTCAAAGGGTGGTGAATCTTTGGAATTCTCTACCCCAGAGAGCTGTGGATACTCAGTCATTGAGTATATTCAAGACAGAGGTCGATAAATTTTTGGGAACTAAGGGAATTAAGGGATATGGGGATTGGGCGGGAAAGTGGAGTTGAGGTAGAAGATCAGCCATGATTTTATTGAATGGCCAATTGGCCTACTCCAACTCTTATTTTTTATGTTCTTATATATATCTCAATCTGCCACTTTTGATGGTCTGCTAAGAAAATGCCCATTTTCTAAACAATCTGCTGATTCGATGTTTGCCTGGTCTCGCTGAACTCATGTTGAAGAAAAGTTGTTGCTTTAACCTCAGCTGGCTGACTGTTGAGCCTAATTAGGAAAGAAAGAGAGAGAGAGAGCCTATGCACTGAATAAAAGATTAAACAACTGCAAAATATCCACAAGGATGTGACCAGCTTTATAATTGAAAGTAGGAATGTATTGTCCCTGTGTGACACATGCATGCGTTGAGGAGTCAGATAGCAGCTGCAGGGGGTGAAGGAAAAAAATGTTATTTGACATATTACTGCAGTCAAATTGTGATTTATAGAGGTAGAAACATAGAAACATAGAAGATAGGAGCAGGAGTAGGCCATTCGGCCCCTCGAGCCTGCTCCGCCATTTAATGAGATCATGGCTGATCATCCAAACTCAGTACCCGGTCCCTGCCTTCTCCCCATATCCCTTGATCCCTTTAGCCGTAAGAGATGCTGTTGATATCAAAATATTTTAAAATTGTATGCGTCAGTAAATCTTGTAAATGCCAGGTAACAGAACTGGTTTGTTTTGTTAGTTGGTAAGGGGGAGGGGTCAGGCGAGGGGAAATTTAGAAATCTAAAGAGAAAGGTCAAGGCAATAGAGCAGTGTAGCGATTTGGGTAAAAATAAGCAGAGTGTGCCAGGAAGGGACAGAGAGTTTAATGGTAGCAGTGCAGCAGAGAATACGGTCAAAGCAGGGAATAATCATAAAAAAATTAAATTAAAGGCTCTTTATCTGAATGCACAAAGCATTCGTAATAACTAGTCAACTAGTGGCACGAATAGAGATAAATGGGTTTGATCTAATAGCCATTACAGAGACATGGTTGCAAGGTGGCCAAGGTTGGAAAATGTTCAAAAAGACAGGCAGAATGGAAAAGGAGGGGGAGTAGCCCTGATAATAAAGGATGACATAAGGGCAGTAGCAAGAAAGGATCTCGGCTTGGAACATCAGGAAGTAGAATCAGTATGGGTGGAGATAAGGAATAAAAAGAGGCAGAAAACACTGGTAGGAGTAGAATATAGGCCCCCTAACAGTAGCTATACTATTGGACAGAATATTAAGCAAGAAATAGTAGGAGCTTGCAACAAAAGTAATGCAATAATCTTGGGGGACTTTAATCTTCATATAGACTGGACAAATCAAATTGGCAAAGATAGTCTGGAGGATGAGTTCATGGAATGCATTCGGGACAGTTTCCTGGAACAATATATCATGGAACCAACCAGGGAACAGGCTATTTTAGATCTTGTATTGTGCAATGAGACAGGGTTAATTAGCACTCTCTTAGTAAAGGATCCTCTGGGGCAGAGTGACCATAATATGATAGAATTTCACATTAATTTTGAGAGTGACTTGCCTAAGTCTGAAACTAGAGTCTAAATAAAGCCAATTACATAGGTATGACGGGCGAGTTGTTTAAGGTAGATTGGAAAATAAATTAAAAGGTATGGCAGTAGATAAGCAGTGGCTAGCATTTAAAGGAATATTTCATAATTCTCAACAAAAATACATTCCATTGAGAAACAAAAACTCCACGGGAAAAGTGATCCAACCATGGCTAACTAAAGAAGTTAAGGATAGCATTAGATAGAAAGAAGAAGCTTATAATGTAGCAAAGAGTAATAATAAGCCTGAGGATTGGGAGAGTTTCAGAAACCAGCAAAGGTTGACCAAAAAATTGATAAAAAGGGAAAATATATGAGAGAAAACTAGCAAGAAATATAAAAGCAGATTGTAAGAATTTCTACAAGTATGTAAAAAGGAAAAGAGTAGTAAAAGTAAATGTTGGTCCCTTAGAGGCTGAGGCAGGATAAATTATTATGGGGAATAAGGAAATGGCAGAAGTGTTAAACAATTTTTTGTATCTGTCTTCACAGTAGAAGACACAAAAAGCATACCAAAAATGGTGGGGAACCAAGGGGCCAATGAGGGTGAGGAACTTACCGTAATTAATATAAGTAGGGAAAAAGTACTAGAGAAACTAAAGGGACTAAAAGCCAACATATCCCCTGGATCTGACGGCCTACATCCTAGGGTTCTAAAAGAGGTGGCTGAAGGGATAGTGGATGCATTGGTTTTGATCTTCCAAAATTCCCTTGATTCTGGAATGGTCTCAGCGGATTGGAAGGTCACAAATGTAACACCGCTATTCAAGAAAGGAGGGAGAGAAAAAATAGGGAACTACAGGCCAGTTAGCCTGACATCAGTCATCGGAAAAATGCTGGAATCCATTGTTAAGGAAGTGGTATTTTCTAAGTATCATAACAAGATTAGGCAGAGTCAACATGGTTTTATGAAATGGAAATCGTGTTTGACAAATTTATTAGAGTTTTTTGAGGATGTAACTAGCAGGGTAGATAAAGGGGAACCAGTTGATGTAGTATATTTGTATTTCCAAAAGGCATTCAATAAGGTGCCACATAAAAGGTTATTACACAAGACTAGGGCTCATGAGGTTGGGAGTAATATAGTAGCATGGATAGAGGATTGGTTAATGGACAGAAAACAGAGGTAGAGATAAACGGCTATTTTTCAGGTTGGCAGGCTGTAACTAGTGGGGTGCCGCAAGGATCAGAGTTGGGGCCTCAGATATTTACAATCTATATTAATGACCTAGATGAAGGGACCAAGTGCAATGTATCCAAGTTTTCTGATGATACAAAGCTAGGTGGGACAGTAAGCTGTGAGGAGAACACAAAGAGTCTTCAAAGGGATATAGATAGACTAAGTGAGTGGGCAGTAAGGTGGCAGATGGAGTATAATGTAGGGAAACATAGAAACATAGAAGATAGGAGCAGGAGTAGGCCATTCGGCCCCTCGAGCCTGCTCTGCCATTCAATGAGATCATGGCTGATCATCCAAATTCAGTATCCTGTTCCTGCCTTCTCTCCATATCCCTTGATCCCTTTAGCCTTAAGAAATATATCTAACTCTTTCTTGAATATATTTAATGAATTGGCCTCTACTGCCTTCTGTGGTAGAGAATTCCACAGGTTCACCACTCTCTGGGTGAAGAAATTCCTCCTCATCTCTGTCCTAAATGGCTTACCCCTTATCCTTAGACTGTGACCCCTGGTTCTGGACTCCCTGACCATCGGGAACATCCTTCCTGCATCTAGTCTGTCTAGTCCTGTTAGAATTTTATAAGTTTCAATGAGATCCCCTCTCATTCTTCTAAACTCCAGCGAGTACAAGCCCAATCGACCCAATCTCTCCTCATACGTCATTCCTGCCATCCCAGGTATCAGCCTGGTGAATCTTCGCTGAACTCCTTCCATGGCAAGAACATCCTTCCTCAGATAAGGCGACCAAAACTGCACACAATACTCAAGATGTGGTCTCACCAAGGCCCTGTATAACTGCAGCAAGACATCCTTGTTCCTATACTCAAACTCTCTCGCTACGAAGGCCAACATACCATTTGCCTTCTTAACCGCCTGCTGCACCTGGTGCACAAGGACGCCCAGGTCTTGTTGCACTTCCCCTTCTCCCAATCTATTGCCATTCAGATAATAATCTGCCTTCCTGTTTTTGACGCCAAAGTGGATAACCTCGCATTTATCCATGTCATATTGCATCTGCCATGCTTCTGCCCAATCACCCAACCTATCCAAATCATACTGGAGTTTCTCGGCATCCTCCTCACAGCACACACGCCCACCCAGCTTTGTGTCATCTGCAAACTTGGAGATATTACATCTAGTTCCCTCGTCCAGATAATTAATATATATTGTGAATAGCTGGGGTCCAAGGACCGATCCCTGCGGTACCCCACTAGTCACTGCCTGCCACTCGGAAAAAGAGCCGTTTATTCCAACTCTTTGCTTTCTGTCTTCCAACCAGTTCTCTATCCAAGTTAATACCTTGCCCCCAATGCATGTGCCTTAACTTTACACGCTAATCTCTTATGCGGGACCGTATCGAAAGCCTTTTGAAAGTCCAAATACACCACATCCACTGGTTCTCCCTTATCTATTTTACCAGTTACATCCTCAAAAAATTCCAGTAGATTAGTCAAGCATGATTTACCTTTTGTAAATCCATGTTGACTTTGTCCGATCCGGTCACTGTTTTCCAAGTGCTCTGCTATTACATCTTTTTTAATGGACTCTAGCATTTTCCCCAGTACCGATGTCAGGCTTACCGGTCTGTAATTCCCCGCTTTCTCCCTACCACCTTTTTTGAATAGTGGGGTAACATTAGCTACCTGGCAATCCATGGGTACTGTTCCAGAGTCTATAGAATTTTGGAAGATGACCAGCAATGCAGAAATGTGAAATTATTCACTTTGGTAGGAAGAATAGAAAAACAGAATATTTTTTTAATGGTGAGAAACTTTCAAATGTTGGTATTCAGAGAGATTTGGGTGTCCTCGTGCAAGAAACACAGGAAGTTAGCATGCAGGTATAGCAAGCAATAAGGAAGGCAAATGGCATGTTGGCCTTTATAGCAATGGGGTTGGAGTATAAGAGTAAGGAAGTCTTGCTACAATTGTACAGGGCCTTGGTGAGACCACACCTGGAGTACTGTGCACAATTTTGGTCTTATCTAAGGAAGGATATACTTGCCTTGGAGGCGGTGCAACAAAGGTTCACTAGATTGATTCCTGGGATGAGAGGGCTGTCCTATGATGAGAGATTGTGTAGAATGGGCCTATACTTTCTGGAGTTTAGAAGAATGAGAGGTGATCTCATTGAAACATACAAGATTTTGAAGGGGATTGATAGGGTAGATGCTGAGAGGTTGTTTCCCCTGGCTGGAGTGTCTAGAACTAGGGGGCATAGTCTCGGGATAAGGGGTAGGCCATTTAAGACTGAGATGAGGAGGAATTTCTTCACTCAGAAGGTTGTGAATCTTTGGAATTCTCTGCCCCAGAGGGCTGTGAATGCTGAGTCTTTGAGTATATTCAAGGCTGAGATAGATAGTTTTTTGGACTCTAGGGGAATCAAGGGATATGGAGATCGGGCGGGAAAGTGGAGTTGAGGTCGATGATCAGCCATTGTCTTATTGAATGGCGGAGCAGACTCGAATGGCCGTATGGCCTACTCCTGCTCCTATTTCTTATGTTCTTATGTTAATGGAACCTGGAACAGGAGATGGGGTGGGGGAGTGGTAAGACTTGTTGGGACGTTATTGAATAATACAAGTGCATTCGAGCACCAATAGGGGACAGTCTAAAATGGACCTGTTCATGTTGCCACTGATGGAAACCTGCGCGTTCCCTCAGCTTGTCTGTTAATAATGAAGGCAGAATCTGTGTAGATTAATGTATCATCCTTTATGCAGTAATTCTATGACATAATTTTACATGTATCTGGAAAAAAACATTTTCAATAAACTACCAAAGAGAAGCTGCTGCTGTGTGGTGGCACTTCACTCTCATTCAAAATAGAGGGAAATAACATCTTCAGCCATGTCATCCATTAAAAGCAAAACAACAGCTCGTTTTCAGAATATCATTTCTAATGCTGAAAAAGAAATCAATAGAAGTACCTTTGGAGTCTTTGGGACTTGTTGAGGACTAAGCTTCAGCAGCATAGTGATTCACAATCTCTCCGTCCACTTCACTCTCCATTATACTCTATTCTGGCCGTTGCAGAATTACTGTTGGTTCCAGTGAAATTATCAAGGGTTTTGATAGGGTGAATCAGAAGACTATTTCCTCTGCTTGGGAAATCAGTCATGAGGGAATCATCAATTCAAAATTGTCACTTATCGAGTGAGAAGAGAGGTTAGGAGAGATTTATTTTTGCAGGAGAGCTGCTGGAACATGGGAACCTTTGCCACAGGGAGTGGAGACCATTGCATCTTTTAAGGGAAAATGGATAAACCTTTGAAGAAAGGAAGACAGCGAGCTCTGGGGAGAGAGCAGGCGGTGGGATTAGTATTAGATTGCTCGAGCAAAGAGCTAGCATAGGCCTGGTGGCCTCCTTCTGTGCTGTAAACTTCCATGGTTCTAAGTGGTATTTCACAATTCATGGAGGATTGCAACCCTTCAGTTGTTGGGTGGATCAGTCTCAGGGGCTGGGGAGATCCTTTGCACCTGTTTGTTTTAAGATGTTGTCAGTGTTGTAGATGAGAGGTCGAACTGACGTGGGATTTAATTATCACAACACAGAATGTGGTGTGGTGGGGTTATTGGGGTTATTGGGGTGATGGGGTTATTGGGGTTATTGGGGTGATGGGGTTATTGGGGTGATGGGGTTAAGGGGCGATGGGGTTAAGGGGCGATGGGGTTAAGGGGCGATGGGGTTAAGGAGTGATGGTGTTAAAGGGTGATGGGGTTAAGGGGTGATGGACGACGGCATATCGTGCCTGATTTTCCGGAATGGACAAGAAACATGGGCACAGTGTTAGACAGGTTGCCAGTTTTCTTGCTTCCATTTTGCTCTGCTGCCCAAGACCAATTGGCCTCACTTTGCGGTTTTCTTTACAGCAGTCTATGTGTTGCAGGCCGTGCCAACCTGTGGCGCTCTGTCCTGTGTTATACTGAGGGAGATTTCCTTGGGACTAGCAAGACAATGGCAGGGCTCTGTTGAACATGCGCCAAGGGTTTAAATGGCATCCCCATGGTTTCCGTGACACCTGGGCTTCTGCTACCCCACGACGATATCATCTGAAGAAACGCCAGGTTCCACATGTGCGGCCCCCAGCTCTACCTCTCTCGACCCCTCCACTGCCTCTGATTTGCCACCCTGCTTGTCCAACATCCAATCCTGGATGAGCAGAAATTTCCTCCAACTAAATATTGGGAAGATTGAGGCCATTGTGAAGTGCCTTGGGAAGTTTCACTACGTTAAAGGCGCTATATAAATGCAAGTTGTTGTTGGTGTTTAGTTGAGTGAACGGTTGGAATTGGCTTCATAGCAATGATCAACTGATCTCAAGGAGGCGTCTGGCTCAGGATCGTTTCTCAAAAGCTTGAGGCAAATACTGCACTACCTACACACACAGGTAATTACATGCTTCTAATGAGTGTGCCATTGGGCTTTATGCGAGAAAAGGGTGAATAATAATTAGCGGAAAGTGAAAAGAAATTGCTGAACTATTCTATATCTATCATTAAATGTTAAACTTGGTCATAGCTATTGCTCGAGAAAAATGACCACTTTCTAAGCATGAAATGCAGACTCTCATCACCTAAATTCCACTAAGTCTTGCTGTTGATCACTATCTAGCCACCCTGCTGGAACTGCAGTGCACATGTTTCAGGCAGGGTCAGGGTCAGTTGCAGCTGTGATGCTCCTATGGTCGAACAGCTGACCCAAATCGCTATCTAGGCTTACACAGGAACAATGACCACTTGACTGAAGGACATCTTGTTGAAGCATAAAAGTCACACTCTTCAGGAGAGGAGGGCAGGGGAGAAAATTTGAGAGCAGTACTTAATGAGTTCCTGAGGTAGCTATTCTATGCAAGACTTATAGATAGAAGTACCAAAATAACACAAACTCTTCCACATTTACACACAATACTTTATTTAGTGTGTTCTTACTTTGTGGTGACGAGAAACTTCAAATCATTATTTGTTTCATAATTAATATACACATTTAAAAAGTAGAATTACGCTTGCCTCTTCTACATTTCCCTGTTTGGAAAACAGAGATTAGATTACTTCATACACTCAGTAACTTCACAAGTTATCCCGCGGACACACACGTGAGAACTGAAATATTACATTTCAGTTTTAGTTCATGTAAATCAGGAAAAAGTGTGTAAATCTTGGTAAAAAGAAATTTGTATATAGAACACAATAGCAACATATTAGGGAATAAAATCAAGCAATTATAGAGCTCGAGAGAGAGAGCTTATGTATTTATAATCTAATGGACTGTACTACTCAGTTTTAAAGTAGAAACTGTGAGATTTAAGAAGCCTTGTAATAAGTATGTAATAGGATATATCTATCTATCATAGTGGCTACATTTTATTTGCACACTCCATCTTGGAACTGCCATAAATGCGAAGTGTAATTTGTTCTGCCACAGCTTTATACATTCATTTTACTTGGCGCTATAGACTGGAAATTGACACTGTTCCTTTAATATTGAGCAGTTGTTTCATGTACTTCATACTGTAGGCAGCCTATTTTTGCAATAGGTACTGAATATATTTTGCAATGAAGATTTAAATATTCAACTAAAAGTATTACAACGCACTTGGCACATTTAATTTTTTTAAAGTAATTTCATTAACATTGATGCTAAAAGCAAGAATAAAGATTCAACATTACATTTTATCAACACTACTTACAGGTTCCCCAAGTAATAAGCATCACTCGTATATTTTAAATTGATGAAGGTTTGAGGCTTGCTTTGTCTGTGTGGCCCCTTTGTTTCTGGTTTACTCCTGCTGTTACATCAAGTGTCAGTAAGTTATCATCTCCATAAAACAGTTTTGGAGATGACTTCACGATGGTTGAAAGCAGGTATTGCTGTGTATGTTAGTGGAAGGGGGTGGAGGGCGGTGGGGAAGGATGGAAAGAAATTTCACTATATCTTTACCACAATCAATCTGTAATCCACTGAGTATAACAGTCCTCACATTTAACATTTATAGTTACATCTAATTCTTACTTAAATCTTTTTGTCTGAAGTGATATGAACATCACAAAGAATTATATTGCTTTACTAATGCAGACCATAATCCAACTGCACCTAGTGGCCTATGTCCTTCGGTTCTCTGGTTTTGGCCTCCTGTGCAGACCATTCTCTCCACCATTGCTATGGTGCCTTCAGCTATCTCAGCCCCACAGTCTGGGACTCCTTCCCTAAACCCCTCTTGTTAGCAACTCCCCTCTCCGCCTTTAAAAGCCTCTTCTCAATGTATCTGTTCAACTAAGTTTTTATCACCTCTTCTATTACTGTCCAGCTTCTATGCTTTATTTTGGATCAGATATAAATCCTGTCTGTTCAGGTGAATGTTAAAGATCCCACGACACTATTCCAAGAAGAGCAGGAAGCTGTCCTGATCAACATTCTTCCCTCAACCACCACCACCAGAAAAGCCTGGTTAACCGGTTATTCTTCTCATTTGCTGTGCGTGGGACTTAAATATGTGCAAGTGGATTGTTCAAACTTAAAGGTAATTCATTGGTCACAATGACATGCTGGGAATGTGAAAGGTGCGGCGTCAATCCAAGTTATTTCTCTGCTTTCTTTACTGCTCAGCGTCTGTTTCTCCTCTGTGAAATGTATTGGGATCTTCAACTGCACTAAACACACTATATAAATGGAAATCATTGGACCAGGATTTGCTGGAAACTTGCGCCACAGTAATGGCGAATCTACAGCGTACGCCAATACTTTGGCACAGATTTTATGACGTAGGTAACACAAGTCATTACTTGCTCCACCCCAAAGTTTCCTGAGACCCTCTGCACCACCACCCTTGCCGAAACAGTGAGAATTCTATTATCAGAGCTCGGCCCCCTATAAACTCAATGGCCATGTCCAATTTGCTAAGTTAACACCGGTTTGATCACCATTGCCACTTAGATTGAACCAGATCTGAGCTGGAAGTGGTGCGATTTGTATTGAAGGAAGAGGAATGCAAAATTCCATTGGAGAATTTCAACAAGCTGGAAAAGTCATTGCATCAGTAAGTGTCAAATTAACTTAACAGCACAAATAAGCACAAATCGAGACATGTATGTGCAGATAGCAGGGCCGGTCGAACACCCTGAAGTTAAAGATTCTGATCGACCCCAAGCAGAATTTTTACCCGTTGCAAATATCGAGGCCTTTGACTATCTTTTAAAAAGACAACTATAGTTGTTTTAGCTGTAATGGTGGATTCACCCTATCTGGGAGCACAGGATTTGACATAAGTACTCTAGGTATCTCCTAGTCACTCTTTCAGATCGGACTCTTGCAGTTCACAACAGATCCTCCATCATACAGCTCTCTTTAATCACTTGTGCTTTAACATTTTACTTTGGATAAAAACCCAGACAGCATGGTATCCTAGCTGGAGATTGCCACATCTTCTTAGCTTTTTGGCTGTTAGTGTTAAGGGATTAATACATTGGCCTTTGGCTGCACTGTTTCCGAATCTCCACCGTCCTCGCTGGGGCGTAGTTTGATGAGTTCTGCAGCAAATTTTGGTGTAAATTCGCCACCTGAAGATCCGGGTGCAGAATGGTCTTGTGACGTTCGTGGCTAAATGATGGACGAGTCAATCAGTCATCCCATATTGAACAAACTAGCACTGTTTTACTCCATTTGAGTTCAAACCAGCAGGAGATCTGGAAAAAGTGAGGTGGAGGGGAGGTCACGTGAGGCCGACAGGTTTATCATGATGAATTCACAGGAATTAGACAACAATGTATATCCTGAATTAATGGGACTCCATCTCACCTCAGTTTGTAATATACTACAGAATGACAGGATTCTAAAACAGCAACATTTGCACTAGTGTCAGCCATGGCTCAATTGGCAGTATTCTCACCTCAGCATCAGAAGGTTGTATGTCCCACTCCAGCAACTTGAGTACAAAATCTAGGCTGACACTTCAGTGCAGTGCTGAGGGCGTGCGGCACTGTCGGTGGTGCTGTCTTTTGCATGAGACGTTAAACCGAGGCCCCGTCTGCTCTCTCGGGTGGATGTAAAAGATCCCATGGCATGATTTGAAGAGCAGGGGAGTTCTCCCCGGTGTCCTGGTCAACATTTATCACTCAACCAACATAACGGGCCATTTATCTGATTGCTCTTTGTGGGACCTTGCTGCACACAAATTGGCTACCGCATTTCCTACATTACAACAGTGACTACACTTTAAAAAAAAAGTAGTTCATTGGCTGTAAAGCGCTTTGGGATGTCCTGAGGCCGTGAAAGACGCTGTATAAAGGCAAGGATTTTTTTTGCATCCATTGTCTTATCAGAAGTGTTAGTTTATCAGAACACAATTCATCCTGGTTGTGTATGATTCAACCAGAACACAACGTGAGTTACATTACACTAACATGCTTATTTTGTTGCCACCTTGTCATAATGGATATCAATTTCAAATATGTTTAAACTATAAATCAAAAAAAGAAATGTTAACACCTTGCACTCCCTCACAAAAAAACTTGTTTCAATTGTTGCCAAGTTTTAAAAATAAGTCAAATACAGCTTCCGGGCGCTAATAAAATTATTTCTTTCAAAATATATAAAAGGTTTCACTTTCGCAGACTCAAATGTGACACGGTGGGGGGTAATTTTCCACTTTCGGCCCTCGGGCAATAATCCGGCAGAGCCTGATTTGCGGTGCTCCCAATCTCTCAGTAATTAAAATTTATCCCAGGTCCTTGTTTTAAAAAAATGAATTCTCAGGATGTGGGCGTGGCTGACAAAGCTGGAATTTTTGCCCGTTCCTAGTTGCCTCTTGAGAAGGTGGTGGGCCTTCTTCTTGAACCGCTGCAGTCCGTGGGGTGAAGGTGCTTCCTGTTGAACAAGGCTCTGAGAGTAGAGCTGTGCTAACTCTACCTGGTAAAACCAGTCTGTCAATAATCAATTTCGACAAATAAACTTTTAAAACTGGTGCCAAAAGAAAAAACGCAGGACAAAAATTTATGACTCAGCGCAAAAGGTTCGATGACAGGATCCAAAAATATTCAAAGTTGCATTAAGTCCACTCCTATATTGAGGTTTTCACCCGGTCTCTGCATAGAATCTGGTCTCAGACTTACTGGGCTGGATTTTGTCAGCCCCGAGGAGGCAGGTATGGAGGAGGGACTGCCGGTAAAGTAGCAGAAAGTGGGGGCGGATGGCAAACTTGCCCCCATCCCGCCTCCATGCCCTTTTGCCAGGAGGCAGGAAGATGTGCTGCTTCGGGTCCCATCTTGTGGAGGCGGGAAAGGGATTAAATCCTCTTAACTGCCTGTTAACAGGTAGTAACAGGCAGAAAAAAGGATTAGTGCCATTTTACCTTCGCAGGTGAAGGCTTCCCGACCTCGGAGAGCCCCGCCGGGTTGGAGGAGACGTGGAGAAGGTCTGCGACGGTTGGAGGCACCAGGAAGTAAGATGTAGAGGTGAGTGATGGGTGCAAGTGTGGAGTGGTAAGTATGTAAGGTGAGTGATAAATGTTAAAAAATGTTCACTTACCTTGTTTTCTTCCTACAGCCTTCATCCACCCTGGATCGGGAGACCCGACATCCTCCTTGTCGATTTTACAGGCTGGCTGTTGGATCCTCCGAACCAACAGCCATCTGAAATCGACAAAGTTGAAAGGTTTGATGAGTCCTGAACACAAGGACTCATCAAACTATAGAGAATGTCAGTGTTTGACAGCTTCACAGAGCTATCAAACGCTGACATTTCTTCTTTCAAGAAGTCTTGACAGATAGCACGTCAGACGTTGACGTGCTCTGTCAGTGACTTCCTCCCTAATTGGCCTGCTGAGCCCACAGGGCGGGCTTAACAAGGTCAATCAGGGGAAATCCATCTGGTTGGTCAGACGATGATGGAGGCGGGACATTGACACGACACGCAGCAGTCCCACCTCCAACTCACCTCTATTCACAAAATCCAGCCCACTGACTTCATTGAAGCTGAACCATGTATTTATTAGAATTCTGATAAAGCTCAATTGTCAGCAATCATCACCCAAGGACTCAAATGTTCAGCGCTTCTTATATTGATCCACTGTATACAATGATGGATAGTTAAACGCCCATCTGGCTCTGCAGGAAAATTTGCCACCGCCATAATACTGAACCATACACCATTAGTAGGTAAATGGAGCCACGGGAAACTAATTTGGGGAAGCTAAACAAAATGTTACCAGTGTGTAAAGGTTTAGCTTCGGGCGTTCAAATCAATGACAAACACACACAGGCCAGACTTAAATTACTGCATCCAAACAATTTTTCTGCTTCAATAGTTTTTGCAGTGATATCTTAGTTGATGCTTTTAATTTATTAAACCAAGCAGGCCATGTAGAGATCAGTGGGCTTAAGCTTTACTTAGATTCAGTTGAATCCCTGCCACCCATTTCAGTGCTGCCCCGAATCCATTCTCGCAATTGGGCCGGATTTTGCTGGAGCCTGGCATCTCACGGTTAGACTTTTTCAAAAAAGTTTTTGCCCTGAAAGTTGCTGGAAGTGCAAGCTGGTAACGGTGTAGCGAGGGCAACAGGGCATCTGGGACCTTGGTGAATGACAGTACCAACAGTCTAACTCCTTCACCAATGAGATTTAAGGATTGAGAAAGAAACAGAGGAACGATGGAGAAGGAAAAGGGTGAACTAGAGTCAAATCAGTAACAGAAAGAGAAATAAAGAGATGGAAAGAAAGGTTGGATTAATAAAGCAAGAAAAAAAAGAGACAGAAAGGAAAAGTAAGAAAGTAATTAATCTCTAAGAACAATTTACTTCCTGTAGGAATGACACTCCACAGTCTCAATCGATCCCTTTCTGGGCCAGAGAGGTTGAGTGGCATTGTAAGAACATAAATCTCATTAAAAAGCTACTCATGCTATTAAGTACCAGCCCTAACTTGCTGTGGCAAGTTTAATTGGCAATTAATGTGCAAATACAGCAATTTCATTAAAATCACTGGGAGGTTGAGGGCGAGCTGCCATTTTCACAAGGCTAATGGGGGAGCGGCGCAAATTGTACAGCAACTTGTGGAGATTCGCAATTCTCTGGTGCCGGAATCAAGAACGAGGGGACATAATCTTAAAATTACAGCTAGGCTGTTCAGCAGCAAAATCAGGAAACACTTTTTCACACAAGGGTAGTAGAAATCTAGAATTCTCTCCCCCAAAAGGCTGGGATGCTGGGACAATTGGAGTTTTCAAGACTGAGAGCGCTAGATTTTTATCAGGTAAGGGTATCAAGAGATATGGGGCAGGAACTTTGAAGCCAGTTCTTGATAGGGGAGCTGGTGCTGCAGTGGTAACCAGTGAGGTGAGGATTACTGGCCTCCGCAAAGGCGCATGTGGAATCTAGGCCGGGCGATTTTATTTTCTCTGGAACACAATCAGATTGGCCCCTTTGCTTGGGGTTGATTGGACCAGTGCTAGGTTCAAGAGGGAAGCCTGGGAAACCACTCCCCATTTTTCATTTGAGAGGAACAAGGCTGGGGGGGCAGGCAGGCTTCTGAGGTGTGCCCAATGTCACGGTTACGCCCGCCTGCCCCAAGCTAATAAGGTGCCCTCCCACTGACCCTTCAAACTCCAGTGGGGTCAGCGCTGGAGGGCACCATCGGGCGTTGTCCTAGCGCAACCACTGGGATTGCAACCCAAGCACATTTGGGGCCAATATCACTAAGGAGTATGTAGTCATTGCGCCAAGTATTTCTTTTTTTTAAATTTGTTCGAGTAGATCCTGGAATACTCCTTTAATCTGAATTTTTTCCTGTGGAGTTTTTGGCCTTGGCGGTTTCCACCTCTTTAACGGTGATGTCTTGGACAGGCTGTCTTTGCTTTCCAAAAATTTCGCTGATCGACAGTTCCTTCTCATCATCAGTTTTGATTCTGTGCCTGATGTACCTTGCTTTCTTCGCTTCCGCAAAGGCCTCAAGAAAACTGGGCATGGTGTGCACCGTTCTGGGCAGCCCGTCTGGAGCGTAGAACTCGGAATCATAGAGAGAGTTTTTGTGGCAAGGTGAAAGCTGCGGGTTGCTGGCGGACTGCCTGGATTTGATTTGCTTTGGCGCCGGATCGCCGGTGACTGCGCTGCTATTTGCCTCGGTGTCACTCGCTTCCTGCTCTGCTCGGCCGTCTGCTGCTTGGTTTTCCCTTCTGTCGGCCACGTCTGGGCTGGCTGGCTTCCCAGAGATGCTCAGGCGTTTGGCGATGGAGTGGTTCAGGCCGGACATGTCGATGCTGCTGATCGAGGTTTCGGATTTGAGCCTGCATGTGCTGGGTGGCGTGGAGGGCTGGGCCTCTTCTGCTCCAGTGTGCGCATCAGACTTCTCCCATCTGCTGCTGAACCCGTTGAGGAAATCGTTGATCTGTACCTGTAGAGCAAGAGAGGCACTCAGTGGCATCACCACCTTGCCAGCCTTTGCGGAGTAATAGTTCTGCGTCCTAAAATTATAAAGCAAAGCAAAAACATTTTGAGCTGGAAAGTCATTAAGAAAACATCCTGATTCCTTGTAGTATGTTGTGCTTTCTTTTTCTTGTTGGCGCCAATGCAATTGTGGCACCTTAAATCATCGCTGTATTTGAGCCTGAAAGTACCAGTCAGGCAATGTCCTGTCAATGCATCTCGAATTTACTTCTACGGGACTGACTGAAGTGGAAAAAGGGATGGTTCAGAGTTTGATGGGCTGAAAGGTGTCGATAGCATGCAGGTATAGCAAGCAATAAGGAAGGCAAATGGCACATTGGCCTTTATTGCAAGGGGGCTGGAGTATAAGAGTAAGGACGTCTTGCTACAATTGTACAGGGCCTTGGTGAGACCACACCTGGAGTACTGTGCACAGTTTTGGTCTCCTTATCTAAGGAAGGATATACTTGCCTTGGAGGCGGTGCAACAAAGGTTCACTAGATTGATTCCTGGGATGAGAGGGCTGTCCTATGATGAGAGATTGTGTAGAATGGGCCTATACTCTCTGGAGTTTAGAAGAATGAGAGGTGATCTCATTGAAACATACAAGATTCTGAAGGGGATTGACAGGGTAGATGCTGAGAGGTTGTTTCCCCTGGCTGGAGTGTCTAGAACTAGGGGGCACAGTCTCAGGATAAGGGGTAGGCCATTTAAGACTGAGATGAGGAGGAATGTCTTCACTCAGAGGGTTGTGAATCTTTGGAATTCTCTGCCCCAGAGGGATGTGGATGCTGAGTCTTTGAGTATATTCAAGGCTGAGATAGATAGATTTTTGGACTCTAGGGGAATCAAGGGATATGGCGATCGGGTGGGAAAGTGGAGTTGAAGTCATGATCTTATTGAATGGTGGAGCAGGCTTGAGGGGCCGTATGGCTTACTCCTGCTCTTATTTCGTATGTTCTTATGATAGGAAATTTTGGTTATTACAAATTTTGGTTATTACAAATTTAAGTCAAAATGTTGCCAGGTCTCGCACTTTTGCTTGACATCAGCAGAGGTTTGAAATATTCAACCAGACGTATCTTACCAGAGAAATAAATGTCAGAATGTCCAGAAAGCTGCAAAGATTTTAGTTTTATCAAGAAGGTTTATTCATATTGCTCCTATTGCTATGGGAGTTTAAAATTTTGTGAGATGCAAAAGAGAGTTCCTGAAGCAACCTAGAGGGTTTCTGGTATCCATGAATACTATAAAAGTGGCTGCTAAGAATCACCAAAACTTTGAGAGAAAATTATATATTCTCTCCAAGGAACTTGGAAACACATGGTGGCCATATTTATTTTGTTTGCATTTGCACATAAACTGCTTAATTCAGAGTCTGGACACAGAGGGGGTGATTTTGCCAATGGGGGTGTGTTGGAGGCGGGACTCCCACTTGTTGGGTTTCAGTCCTGCCTCCATTGACTTGTAGCCAACCCACGCTATTTTCCCTTGATTGACCTTGTTAAGCTCGCCCAGCGGGCATAGCAGGCCAATTAAGGGGAAACTGGTTACAGAGAACTACAGCGTATGATGTTTCATCTGTCAAAAATATTTGACAGATGAATTGTCATCGTTTGACAGCTCCAAACCCGCCTCCCCAGGGCTGGCAAAATTGCCCCCAGAGACTCAGAGCAACTAGGGATGAACAATAAATGAATCCTTACCAGTGTCACCCACAACCCAAGAACAACAAAAAAAAAGTAAGTTAGAAAAAAATAAAAGGAAAAACCACCTGATGGAGAGGTCAGCCTGAGAGAAACAAAGAAGGAATTGGGAAAAACTAACAATTGGGTAGAGGAAGAAAAGAAATATGAGACAGGCTGAAAAGCTTCAGTAAAACCACAAGAAAAAGAATCAGAAACAAGGATGAGCAAAGAAACTGAGAGAAGACCAACAACATGAGAGAAAAAGTTATAAATGTTCCAGTATAACATTTATACAGAAACCCATATACAGGTAATTAAAAACACAGAGGTCTTGGAATCACCTTGTGGGATACTAGTGTAAAGAAAGGAAGAACTTGCATTTATATAGCACCTTTCACTACCTCAGGATAAAGCACTTAGTATATCATTACAGATTATTGGAGGGATCAGACGGAGGGCAAATGCGAGGCAGTCTAAGATGGGTTTACAGTGCAGGGGCTAACATAGACATAGAAATATAGAAGATAGGAGCAGGAGTAGGCCATTCAGCCCCTCTAGCCTGCTCTGCCATTCAATGCGATCATGGCTGATCATCCAAATTCAGTACCCTGTCCCTGCTTTCTCCCCATACCCCTTGATCCCTTTAGCCTTAAGAAATATATCCAACTCCTTCTTGAATATATTTAATGAATTGGCCTCTACTGCCTTCTGTGGTAGAGAATTCCACAGGTTCACCACTCTCTGGGTGAAGAAATTCCTCCTCATTTCTGTCCTAAATGGCTTACCCCTTATCCTTAGACTATGACCCCTGGTTCTGGACTCCCCGACCATCGGGAACATCCTTCCTGCATCTAGTCTGTCCAGTCCTGTCAGAATTTTATAAGTTTCAATGAGATCCCCTCTCATTCTTCTAAACTCCAGCGAGTATAAGCCCAATCGACCCAATCTCTCCTCATACGTCATTCCTGCCATCCCAGGTATCAGCCTGGTGAATTTTCGCTGAACTCCTTCCATGGCAAGAACATCCTTCCTCAGATAAGGCGACCAAAACTGCACACAATACTCAAGATGTGGTCTCACCAAGGCCCTGTACAACTGCAGCAAGACATCCTTGTTCCTGTTCTCAAACCCTCTCGCTACAAAGGCCAACATACCATTTGCCTTCTTAACCGCCTGCTGCACCTGCATGCTTACCTTCAGCGACTGGTGCACAAGGCCACCCAGGTCTCATTGCACTTCCCCTTCTCCCAATCTATTCCCATTCAGATAATAATCTGCCTTCCTGGTTTTGACACCAAAGTGGATAACTTCACATTTATCCACGTTATATTGCATCTGCCATGCTTCTGCCCATTCACCCAACCTGTCCAAATCATTCTGGAGTTTCTCGGTATCCTCCTCGCAGCACACACGCCCACCCAGCTTTGTGTCATCTGCAAACTTGGAGATATTACATCTAGTTCCCTCGTCTAGATCATTAATATATATTGTGAATAGCTGGGGTCCAAGGACCGATCTCTGCGGTACCCCACTAGTCACTGCCTGCCACTCGGAAAAAGACTTGTTTATTCCAACTCTTTGCTTTCTATCTGCCAACCAGTTCTCTATCTAAGTCAATACCTTGCCCCCAATCCCATGTGCCTTAACTTTACACGCTCATCTCTTATGCAGGACCTTATCGAAAGCCTTTTGAAAGTCCAAGTACACCACATCCACTGGTTCTCCCTTATCTATTTTACCAGTTACATCCTCAAAAAATTCCAGTAGATTAGTCAAGCACGATTTACCTTTTGTAAATCCATGTTGACTTTGTCCGATCCTGTCACTGTTTTCCAAGTGCTCTGCTATTACATCCTTTATAATGGACTCTAGCATTTTCCCCACTACCGATGTCAGGCTTACCGGTCTGTAATTCCCTGTTTTCTCTCTACCACCTTTTTTGAATAGTGGGGTAACATTAGCTACCCTCCAATCCATGGTTACTGTTCCAGATTCCATTGAATGTTGGAAGATGATCAGCAATGCATCTACTATTTCTAGGGCCACTTCCTTAAGTACCCTAGGATGTAGATTATCAGGCCCTGGGGATTTATCGGCCTTCAATCCCGTGAATTTCCCTAACACCATTTCCCTACAAATACTGATTTCTTTCAGTTCCTCCCTTTCATCAGATCCTATGTTCCCCGACATCTCTGGGAGGTTATTTGAGTCCTCCTTTGTGAAGACAGAACCAAAATATGTATTTAATTGGTCTGCCATTTCTTTGTTCCCCATTATAAATTCCCCTGATTCTGACTGCAAGGGGCCTATGCTTGACTTCACCAATCTTTTTCTCTTCACATATTTATAAAAGCTTTTACAGTCAGTTTTTATGTTCCCTGAAAGCTTACTCTCATATTCTATTTTCCCCTTAATTAATCCCTTTGTCCTCCTTTGTTGAATCCTAAACTGCTCCCAATCCTCAGGTTTACTGCTTTTTCTGGCCAATTTATATGTCCTCTCCTTGGATCTTAAGCTATCCCTAATTTCCATTGTTAGCCACGGTTGAGTCACCTTTTTTGTTTTATTTTTATGCCAAACTGGGATGAACAAATTCTGTAGTTCATCCATGCGGTCTTTGAATGTTTGCCATTGCCTATCCACCGTCAACCCTTTGAGTGACCTTCCCCAATCAATCCTACCCAACCCGCACCTCATACCATCGTAGTTTCCTTTATTTAAAGTCAGGACCCTAGTCTCTGAGTCAACTACTTCATTCTCCATCTTAATGAAGAATTCTATCATATTATGATCGCTCCGACCCAAGGGGCCTCGTAACACAAGATTGCTAATTAATCCTTTCTCATTACATAATACCCTGTCTAACATGGCCTGATCTCTGGTTGGTTCCTCGACATATTGGTCCAGGAAACCATCCCGTAAACACTCCAGGAATTCCTCCTCCACAGTATTGTTACTAATTTGGTTAGCCCAATCTATATGTAGATTAAAGTCACCCATGATGACTACTGTGCCCTTATTGCACACTTCTCTAATTTCCCTTTTAATGCCATCCCCAACCTCCGCATTACTGTTTGGAGGTCTATATACCACTCCCACTAACGTTTTCTGCCCCTTGGTATTTCTCAGTTCTACCCATACAGATTCCACATCATCAGAGCTAATATCCTTCCTTACAATTGTGTTAATCCCTTCTTTAACCAGCAATGCTACCCCACCTCCCTTTCCTTTTTGCCTATCTTTCCTGAATATTGAATACCCCTGGATGTTGAGTTCCCAGCCTTGGCCACCCTGGAGCCATGTCTCCGTAATCCCAATCAAATCATATTCGTTTACCTCTATTTGCGTAGCTAATTCATCCACCTTATTACGAATGCTCCTCGCATTAAGACACAAAGCCTTCTGGATTGTTTTTCTAATGCTCTTAGACCTATTAGAATTATTATTTACTGTGGCCATGTTTGATTTAAACCGTTGATTTCTCTGACTGCCACTTTTGTTTTTCTCCTTCCTATCTTTTGCTTTTATCCTTGTTTCCCTTTCCTCTGTCTCCCTGCTCAGGTTCCCAGCCCCCTGCCATTTTAGTTTAAACCCTCCCCCAGAGCACTAGCAAACACTCCCCCTCGGACATTGGTCCCAGCCCTGCCCAGGGCAAACCGTCCTGTTTGTACTGGTCCCACCTCCCCCAGAGCCGGTTCCAATGTCCCAGTAATTTGAATTCCTCCCCCTTGCACCATTCCTCTAGCCATGTATTCATCTGAAATATCCTTCTATTTCTACTCTGACTAGCACGTGGCACTGGTAGCAATCCTGAGATTACTACCGTTGAGGTCCTATTTTTTAATTTACCTCCTAACTCCCTATATTCAGCTTTTAGGACCTCATCCCATTTTTTACCTATATCGTTGGTACCTATATGCACAACGACAACTGGCTGTTCACCCTCCCCTTCCAAAATGTTCTGCAGCCGCTCTGAGACATCCTTGACCCTTGCACCAGGGAGGCAACATACCATCCTGGAGTCTCGTTTGTGGCCGCAGAAACGCCTATCTATTCCCTTTACAATAGAATCCCCTATTACTATAGCTCTACCCCTCTTTTTCCTCCCGTCCTGTGCAGCAGAGCCACCCCTGGTGCCAGGAAGTTGGCTGCTGCTGCCTTCCTCTGATAAGCCATCCCCCTCAACAGTACTCAAAGTGGTATATCTGTTTGAGAGGGGAATGTCCACAGGGGACTCCTGCACTACCTGCCTGCACCTACTACTCTGTCTGTTGGTCACCCCTTCCCTTTCTGCCTGTCCAACCTTTACCTGCGGTGTGACCAACACTGCTTAAACGTGATAACCACGACGTCGTCAGCATCGCAAATGGTCCAGTATGTATCCAGTCGCAGCTCCAGCGCCGCAATGCGGTCTGCCAGTAACTGCAGCTGGACACACTTCCTGCACACATGGTTGTCAGGGACACTGGAAGTGTCCCTGAGTTCCCACATAGCGCAGGAGGAGCATACCATGGGGCCGGGCTCTCCTGCCATGACTTACCCTTTAATTAATTGAAATTAAATTAAATCAAATCAATCCCACCAAATACACTACAGTTAAATGATATATTTAAGAGCCCTGGTTTAACAACAGTCCCCGCTACACCACAGAGAACCTAGAAACTATAAACCAGAGTTAAAGTTTAAAAAGAGAGAAATACTCACCAACCAATCACTTACCTGCTTTCTGGTGATGTCACACTTCGATTACTTTTTACTTCTCTACCTCTCTCTGAGTTCTGAGATTGGAGATTGGTAAGCCTACCTGAGCCTCGCCGCTGCTTTTAAACCTCGTCGCCGCTCTGAGGCCTACCTGAGCCTCGCCGCTGCTTTTAAACCTCGCCGCCGCCTCGTCTCCCGCAGGTCCACCGCTGCCGCCGCTCTGAGGCCTACCTGAGCCTCGCCGCTGCTTTTAAACCTCGCCGCCGCCTCGTCTCCCGCAGGTCCACCGCTGCCGCCGCTCTGAGGCCTACCTGAGCCTTGCCGCTGCTTTTAAACCTCGTCGCTGCTCTGAGGCCTACCTGAGCCTCGCCGCTGCTTTTAAACCTCGCCGCCGCCTCGTCTCCTGCAGGTCCGCCGCTGCCGCCGCTCTGAGGCCTACCTGAACCTCGCCGCTGCTTTTAAACCTCGCCACCGCCTCGTCTCCCGTAGGTACGCCACTGCCGCCGCTCTAAAACTTGAGTAACGCTCCATTTGGGGCACTAATTTCTCCGGGGCGCTACTTTTAGCACCCCGGAAAAATTAGCACCCCCACGCAGGAAATTCACCAGTAGTGCCCCAAGAGGGAAGCGGGGTGCTACTGGAAGTGCCCCGCATCCCTCTTGGGGTGTTGCATGGGAATATCACGGTGCTACGTGCCGCGGTATTGCAGGCCTTCCTCCCCTTCTTAAAGGGGAGGAGCCTTGCGCAGCGCGACCCTGGGCCCCTGGGGATCGGGAGTGCCAGCAAAAGAGCCCGGCACTCTAGAGAAGTGCCGGGCTCTTGGAGCACAGGCAGCACTCTGCAGTGGGGGTGGGGGGGGCGGCATTCAGAAGGCTGGGGACGGGAGCGCAGGCAGGTGCTGGCAGGCGGCCAGCAACAAAAATGCCCACCCTGCACCTTGACTTTAAATAGCGCCTCCCTGGCTGCAGGTAGGCCCCCCGACCCCGTCGGACATAGCGTCCGGCGGTAAGTCAGGGGGCGCTCCCGAAGATCGCGGCTGAGGTGCGAGTGGGGTGCTGCGCACGGCGATGATGTCATCACCCGCAGCGCCACGAGGCGCTACCGGTTAGCGCCGCCACTAACCTCCCACTGAATTTCGCGGGAGGTGTTACCGGCGTCGTGCCCGGGCGCTAGTTGCAAAGCAACTGAAATTTTACCCCCATGTATGTAAATACACGTTGCGTGGTAAATAAGGTTGGTGAGCTGCAGGCACAAGTCACCACGTGGGACTATGATGTGGTGGCGATAACAGAGACCTGGCTCAAAGAACTGGAAAATTGTGAACTTAATATTCCTGGCTACAAGGCATTTAGGAAAGATAAGGAAGAAAAAAAAGGAGGGGTGGCAATTTTGATCAAAGAGACCATTATAGCACTGGAAAGGAATGATGTAGTTGAGGGGTCAAAGACAGTCTATTTGGTTAGAGGTAAGGAACAACAGAAGCAATGTTTTCCCAATTTTTGGGGGTATGTGGCCCCTTTAAGTGGCTGCACGGCCTGGTCACAGTTTCGTGCATGCGCAAAATTGAACATTGGACGGGCAGACAGCCGTGCGGCTGTGCAGCTTAGAAGGAACGTTGAATAGAGGAGCTATTACACTGCTGGGTGTATACTATAGGCCACCAAATAGTGGGAAGGAGATAGAGAAGCAAATTTGCAGGCAAATGACAGAAAGATGCAAGAACTATAGAGTAGTTCAATTATCCTAATTTAGACTGGGATAGTACCAGTGTAAAGGGCAGAGAGTGGGAGAAATTCTTGAAATGTGTACAAGAGATCTTTCCTGATCAGTGTGTTTCCAGCCCAATGAGTGCTGGATCTAGTTCAGGAGAATGAAATGGGGCAAGTGGAGCATGTTTCAGTGGGAGAGCATTTGGGGAACAGTGATCATAATATCATCAGGTTTAGAATAGTTATGGAAAAGGACAAGGAACAATCAAGTGTAAAAATACATAACTGGAGGAAGACTAACTGCAATGAGTTGAAAAGGGATCTGGCCCATGTGGATTGGAATCAAAAATTGGTAGGCAAAACAGTAATTGAACAATGGGAAGCCTTCAAGGAGGAGTTGGTTTGGATACACGACACATTCACAGGAGGGGCAAAGGAAGGGCATCCAAAGCTAGAGCTCCCTGGATGATTAAAGATCTTGGCCTAGAAATTGGACATCGGCAAAAATCTGCCAATGTCACCGCAGCCTCAGGTTTACGGCCTCTAAAAATGGCCACAGCACTACTGGGCAAAAATTCGCATCGGGGGCTAAATATTTTTAGCCCAGCACTAACTTACAGTGTAACGCCATCCTGGTGGTATTAGTGGAGGCATTCGACCCAAAGTTCGTGTCCAGGAGCAACGTTCCAGTTTCTCACAGCCTCTGGGAGTGAGGCTGTGGAGTTCGCAAGGAATTATGGGCAATTAAAAGGGCTATGAATTGAAGGGGCAATGCACTCAGAACTAATAAAATTATAATGAAGTGAAAAAATGCAGTTTTAAGCCCTTACTGCCTTTCAAAAAAAAATTAACCATTAAAAAGAAGTCCCAAATGGGATTCTTCAGTACTTAAAGCTGAATCCCTTTCCGAACCTCAAAAAATGGTAAAAGTGCTTCAGCACTAACATAAATGGCTCAGCAAGCCAGGGAAGGGGCACCCAGGGTCTCACATGCAACACTCCCGATTTGTGCGGGGAGTCAACACTGCAAGAGAGGTCCTCTACCCACAGGGGCCAGGAGGCCCTCCAGAAAGAATGATGTGGAATCACTTCACTGAGGCTATCACTGCCAGCAGTATCACCCCCACCACTTGGCTCCAGTGCCCAAAGAAGACCACTGGTCAAGGTCAGTGAATGCATCTTCAAAAGCCGTCTCCTACCAGCTGACGGAAGAGTGGCTGCCGCTTTCTCGCCATTACGCTGCGCAAACGGGTGGCACAAACCACCCGAATTTCTAGGCAATAAGGGTTAAAATGAGACAGAAAAAGGAGACTCATGCCAATTGTAAGGTTCATAATACAGTAGAGAACAAAGCTGAATATAGAAAGTGCAGAGGAGATCAAAAAAAGGGAATAAGAGGGACAAAGAGAGAGTATGAGAATTAGATTAGAGGCTAACATAAAAGGGAACACAAAAGTCTTTTATAAACATAAAAATAGTAAAAGGGTAGTCAAAGGAAGGGTGGGGCCAATTAGGGACCAAAAAGGAGATCTTGTGGAGGCAGAGGGCATGACTGATGTGATAAATGAGTACTTTGCATCGGTCTTCACTGGAGAGGAGGATGCTGCCAGTGTAGCAGTAAAGGAGGAGGTAGTAGCGATATTGGATAGGATAAAAATAGATAAAAAGATATTTAAAAGACTGGCAGTGCTCAAATTAGAAAAGTCACCTGGTCCAGATGGGATGCATCCTAGGTTACTGAGGGAAGTAAGGGTGGAAATTCTGGAGGCTCTGGCCACAATCTTCCAATCTTCCTTGGATATGGGGGTGGTGCCGGAAGACCGGAGGATTGCAAATGTTACACCCCTGTTTAAAAAAGGGGAGAGGGATAAACCTGGTAACTACAGGCCAGTCAGCCTAAAGTTGATAGTGGGATAACTTTTAGAGACAATAACCCGGGATTTAATTAATTGGCATTTGGAAAAACATGGGCAAATAAATGAAAGTCAGCACTGTTTTCTTAAAGGCAAATCTTGTTTGACTAACTTGATCGAGTTCTTTGATGAAGTAATGGAGAAGGTTGATGAGGGTAGTGCAGTTGATGTGCCTATAGACTTTCAAAAGGCATTTGACAAAGTACCACATAATAGACTTGTTAGCAAAATTAAAGCCCATGGGATTAAAGGGACAGTGGCAGTGTCTATATAAAATTGTCTAAGGGACAGAAAGCAGAGCGTAGTGGTGAATGGTTGTTTTTCATACTAGAGAGAGGTATACAGTGGTGTTCCCCAGGGGTCGGTATTAGGACCACTGCTCTTTTTGATATATTCATGAGCTGGACTTGGGTATACAGGGCACCATTTCAAAGTTTGCAACTGACACAAAACTCGGAAATGTATTAATCAATGATGAGGATATTAACAGACTTCAGGAGCACATAGACAGACTATTGAAATGGGCAGACACATGGCAGATTAAATTTAATGCAGAGAAGTGTGAAGTGATACATTTTGATAGGAGAGGCAATGTAAACTACTGTAAATGGTACAATTTTAAAGGGGGTGCAGGAACAGAGAGACCTGGGGGTGTAGGTACACAAATCTTCGAAGGTGGCAGGACAAGTTGAGAAGGCTGTTAAAAAAAAGTATATGGGATTGTTGGCTTTATTAATGGAGACCAAGGGCTGGATTTTCATTGAGGAGGTGGGTAGGAGGCGGGACTACAGCTTTCGGGGTTGTAGTCCCGCCTCCATTGAGTTGTAGCCAACCCACGCGATTTTGACTTGACTGACCTTGTTGAGCCCACCCAGCGAGCTCAGCAGGCCAATTAAGGGCCACCCGGCAACAGGTGATGTCACAGATTGACATTTCATCTGTCAAGACCTTTTGACAGATGAAATATCAGCGTTTGACAGCTGTTTGAAGCTGTCAAACACTGACAATCTGTACTCTAAGTTAATTCCTTCCTCTCAGGCTGATTTAGAGATCTCTCTGGAACAGAAAGCTGAATGCTGCAATTTGACAGATCGTGGCCATTCTGCTTTTTGTGCCGGTGGGATGAGGGACTCCCAAGACCTGAAGGAAGGAAGGCTATAAAGGTAAGTAGAACTTCTTTAAACACTTTAAACACACCAAACACACTTACCTCTTCACTCATGTACCCATCACTCACCTGAACACCGGACATCTCGAACCCTCCAAGCCCTTCATCCCGACGGCCCACCTCGCTAACTTGGCGTGGTCTGGAACCGTCAGGAATCCCACATTTCACCAATGAAAATAGGGATTAGGCTAAAAACTGCCTGTTAATTACATGTTAACAGGCAGTTAATTGGCACAATCCCCTTCCCGCCTCGGGAAGGCGGGTCCCAGTGCGGGTCGTGTACCCGCCTCCTTTGAAACTGGCATGGAGGCGGGTTGGGGACAGGATGGGTTCGTGCCCCCCGATTTCGGGATTTTAACCCCCCACACACCTCCAATTCTGCCTCCACGGCCCATAGAGTACAAAAGCAAGGAAGTTATGCTAAACCTGTATAAAACATGGGGTAGGTCTCAGCTGGAGTATTGTGTTCAATTCTGGGCACCACACCTTAGGAAGGATGTCAAGGCCTTAGAGAGGGTGCAAAGAGGTTTACTAGAATGGTACCAGGGATGAGGGACTTCAGTTATGCGGAGAGACTGGAGAAGCTGGGGCTGTTCTCTTTGGAACAGAGAAGCTTAAGAGGAGATTTGACTGAGGTGTTCAATATCATGAATGGTTTTCATAGAGTAAATAAGGAGAAACTGTTTCCATTGATAGATGGGTCAGTAAACAGAGGACACAGATTGAAGGTGATTGGCGACATGAGCAGAATTCTTTTTACGCAGTGAGTTGTTATGATCTGGAATGCACTGCCTGAAAGGGTGGTGGAAGCAGATTCAATAATAACTTTCAAAAGGAAATACTTGAAGGGAAACAAATTACAGGACTATGAGGAAAGAGCAGGGGAGTAGAACTAATTGGCTAGCTCTACCAAAGAGGCAGCACAGGCACGATGAGCTGAACTGCCTCCTTCTGTACTGCATCATTCTATGATTCGAATGTCTCCGTTAAAATAGACTAAGGAATTTCATGGGTAATTTTCTGATTTTGTGCTCACCTCAGAGAGCCTCGCCCACTGGGAGGGCATACTGGAAATACCAGCATCCTGAACCCTAATTTCCAATATGTGCTACTGGCAAGCAAGGCTCCATGCTGGGTTGGCAAAGCTGGCTGATGACTCATTTCAGACAAAGTTACCCACTTCGTACACAAATATCCCACAGCATAATTTCAAAGCCATAGAGTTTAGAATAGTCACAATTTTATTGGTCCATAATGTGCGGTCAGCAGCGAAGCAAAGGCGTTCGTCGCTGGCCCTGAAGAAAGCTGCCCACAGAGATCTCGCGATCTCACGATCTCTGTGGCGAGAAGTTTCCCTTTTTCGACGTTCAATTGATTTCAGCGCTCTGTAGTGGGAATCCCTAGTGCGATGCTGCTGTGATGTCAACAAGCTATCTAAGCAGCCAATTACATTGCAGAATTCTCACAGATCGGAAACCAGGAAATGAGAACCTGCTTTTATCCGGACTTTTTAAAAATGTTACAGAGAGCGAAACAAAGATTGGGACTCTTAAAGTTTTTTAAAAATTGTAATTTTTATAATAATGGAGAAATTTGACACTCCACAAATATAAAAATTAGTTTTTCAGGGCCAGAACGTTTTTTTAACCTGTCAATACGCTGTTAAAACCCCAGTTACACCTAGTCCAACCAGGCTTAGCATTTAATGGGTTATTTAACAGCGATATTGTCGCGGAAAAGCCCAAGTTTTCGTTGGTTTCACTAATTACACTGATAGTGGGGGCGGGGAGGAGGGGGGGGGTGGGGGAGTGGGGGCGGGGAGGAGGGGGGGGGTGGGGGGGTGGGGGGCCCACAGCGTAGCCAGTGTCGGAGCAGTGAATGACTGACCGCAACTTCAGGATTTCCACGTTTAGATGCGCATGCGCTAAATCCTAAAAGTTGCGGTCAGTTTCAGAGGAGTAATGACAGCGAATGCTGTTAGTTCGTCGTCATAACCCACGGCAAATTCCGGGCCATTATGTCCATACTTGTTTCTTGTTATGCTTGTGGGGGTGTGTTTACAGGAAAAACACAGCAAAATGCAAGGAAACATAGAGGCCTAGAAATTCAGTTAAGGCCCGCCAGCAGGCTAACGCCCAAAAGTTAGCGCTGCGCGCGGAGCCAGGTGCGCCCGTCAGATATTCGGCTTTTGCGCCCCAAGTCGGAACCGGGCGCTATTCCAGGGTGTGCCCGCCCCCGCTTGGGGCGCTGAAACTGAATTTCTGCGCTGTAGGCCCCGCTGCGCCACCCGCTGCGGAGCGGCAGGCTGCGGTACTGCAGGCCTCCTCCTTCTCTTAAGGGGGAGGTGCCTGCAACAGCGAGATCGCCGCTGGATTGTGCCGGCAAATGAGCCCGGCACCACGGAGAAGTGCCGGGCTCGCGGAAAGCAGCCGGCAATGCCGCGGGGAGGGGGGGGGGGGTGGAGGAGGCCGGGGAAGGAGGTGCGGGCAGGCAGCCGCCGAAAAAGCGGCCGGCCGCACCTCCACCTTAAAACGCCCCAGTAGCGCAGCAGTACGGCCCCGTTTTTCAATCGCTGTTTGCGGCCGCTGCAGAAGAGGCGGCCGCAACTAAATATGGGGTTTGGGCCGGAAGCGGGGCGGAACCGGGGCACTGCGCACACCGATGACGTCATCGGTGTCGGCGCAGCGCTACCGGCTACCGCCGCCATTACCGCAGCGCTGAATATCAGCGCACCCTCTTACACTGGCGCAGAAACCCTATTTGGGCGGTAACTGGGCGCAAAGCCCACTGAATTTCTAGCCCAGAGAGTGAGCTCCAGGAACCATCTGGTTAGGGTATGGGAGTACAGATTGATAAATGGTTTCGAAATTGGCTACACAAATAATTAGTAAGTGTGTAGTATTTCCCAAACACTCTGAAAAGATGTAAGTATAGATATATATACACAGAGGACAGCCAGTTATGCCAATGTTTTCAGGCTAGCATGTAGATAGCTGGCCTTAGGGGGGTGATTTTGTCAATGGAGGCGGGACTCCCACTTGTTGGGTTTTAGTCCTGCCTCTATCAACTTCTGGCCAACCCACGCAATTTTCCCTTGATTGACCTTGTTGAGCCCGCCCAGCGGGCTTAGCAGGCCAATTAAGGGAAAGCCGGTTACAGCAAACGTCAGCGTATGACATTTCATCTGTCAAAAAGTTTTAAATTTTCATCATTTGACAGCTCTGTGAAGCTGCCAAACAGTGAAATTCTCTGTAGTTTGATGAGTACTTGTATTCAAGACTCATCAAACCTCTTTTGTGAGCAGAAATGAGATGGTTGTTGCCTTGGAGATTCATCTCTGCCGGTGAGATGCGAGACTCTCCACACCCCCAACTGTTGAAGCCGGCAGGACGAAACAAAGCAAAGTAAACATTTTCTATCACTTTCCACTCACTTCACATACTTACCTCTCCACAGTTGCACCCATCACTTACCTTCACAGCGCACTTTTGCACCCCTCCGACCCCTGCAGATGCCTCGGTGACCCTGGCGGGGTTTCACGACATCGGGAAGCCTGCGCCTCTGTTGGAAAAATGTGGATAATCCTCTTAACTGCCTGTTACCTACCTGTTAACAGGCAGTTAAGTGTCTGTAATCCCCTTCCCGCCTCCAGGAGATGGGACCCGTGGGCTACCCGCCTCCTGGGAAAATGGCACGGAGGCGGGTTGGGGGCAGGATGGGCACCCGCTCCCAGATTCTGCCATTTTTCCGGCAGTCCTACCTCCAAACCCGCCTCCCCAGGGCAGGCAAAATCGCATCCTAGGTGTCAACATTCTTACAAATTTCTATGACATACAGTGAGCTAGCATTTGGGAGTCGGGGGGTGGGGTGGGGGGAAGTGGGGGGAACATTGAGGTAAGGGGTCAGATCCTTACGATTGAAGAAAACAGAACTTTTTTTTGGGGGGGGAGGGTGGTAGTAGTTTGTCCAACTAACCTAAAGATTGCTGCATTTTATTTGATGCGCTCAGCTGATTTTTGCAATGTAGAACTTTCTGTACTGAAACGTCAACAGATCTGTGAAAAGCTGCCTTTAAAGGGAGATTAATAATGGTCACGATATATGCCAAGACAATGGGGGTGGGTGGGCGGTATTTAAACCCTACCCGCCCAGCGGAAACTGAGCTGGCGAGCGGGCAGTTGAAACTCTGAGTTACTTACCCTGGAGATCCCGCCCTTTCCAATTTTAAGTGAGGCTTCTGGACAGACGGCTAAGCTGGCCATCCAAAGCCAGCAGGGTCCTAACTCACATATGTTAATGGGGGTCTGATGCGCTGTGGGTCATCAGCAGCAGCAGAATTGTATTCAACCACAATCTGTAACCTCATGGCCCGGCATATCCCTCACTCTACCATTACCATCAAGCCGGGAGATCAACCCTGGTTTAACGAAGAGTGCAGGAGAGCATGCCGGGAACAGCACCAGGTATACCGGAAAATGAGGTGTCAACCTGGTGAGGCTACAACACAGGACTACTTGCATGCCAAACAACGGAAGCAACATGCGACAGACAGAGCTAAGCGATCTCACAACCATCGGATCAAATCAAAGCTCTGCAGTCCTGCCACATTCAGTCATGAGTGGTGGTGGACAATTAAACAGTTAACAGGAGGAGGAGGCTCCAAAAATATCCCCATCCTCAATGATGGGGGAGCCCAGCACGTGAGTGCAAAAGACAAGGCTGAAGCATTTGCAACTATCTTCAGCCAGAAGTGCCGAGTGGATGATCCATCTCGGCCTCCTCCTGAGGTCCCCAGCATCACAGATGCCAGTCTTCAGCCCATTCAATTCACTCCACGTGATGTCAAGAAATGGCTGAAGACACTGGATACTGCAAAGGCTATGGGCCCTGACAACATTCCGGCAATAGTACTGAAGACTTGTGCTCCAGAACTAGCTGCGCCCCTAGCCAAGCTGTTCCAGTACAGCTACAACACTGGTATCTACCCGGCAATGTGGAAAATTGCCCAAGTATGTCCTGTCTACAAAAAGCAGGACAAATCCGACCCGGCCAATTACCGTCCCATCAGTCTACTCTCAATCATCAGCAAAGTGATGGAAGGTGTCGTCGACAGTGCTATCAAGCGGCACTTACTCAGCAATAACCTGCTAACTGACGCCCAGTTTGGGTTCCGCCAGGGCCACTCAGCTCCTGACCTCATTACAGTCTTGGTCCAAACATGGACAAAAGAGCTGAACTCAAGAGGTGAGGTGAGAGTGACTGCCCTTGACATCAAGGCAGCATTTGATCGAGTGTGGCATCAAGGAGCCCTAGCAAAACTGAAGTCAATGGGAATCAAGGGGAAAACTCTCCATTGATGATGTCATTGGCGATTTTAACTGGCCTGAGCGGGGGAGCCAGCCATGGCTTGCCTCACCAGGTGAAGAGAACCTGGAGGCTGAAGAGGCTCTTCAGGCAAGTTCCTTTTACCTTTCATTACACCTCCTTAGATTTAAAGTTAAAACAAAGTTCTCAGGATTACCAAAGTTCCCACTTCATCCTAAGTGTTGCACGAATATCATTAAATATGACAGGTTCGTAAGCATCTGTACGTTTATACAATTCCAGGTAAATATTTTGCTACCTGATTCCTTCTGACTCCAGTATGACAGCTTGGTCCTTTACAGCTGGGATGGTGGGTAAAACAGTATTGTTGGAGCCAGACTTTCCTCTGGCTGGAGTTTTATTGTCTGGACACAGCCTTCTGAAACTGCTTACTGCTTTCTTCTTGGAATAACCTGGGAAATATTAAATAGGCTGTAAATGTAAGAGCCAGTCACAGTGGATGTACTGCACATTGGAAGGAAAAATAAATAACATACCTACTCCATTGCATTGCAACAATGCATTGTTGTTTTCTTAAAAGGGCAATGCCTTCCGAAATGATTAAAATAAAAATGATGTAAAAATATGCAGTTTTTAGCCCTTACAGCTCCTGAAAAAAAATGATCATTAAAAAGAATTCCCAAATGGAAGTCTTCAGCTCTGAATGCTGAATTCCCTTCCGCACCTAAAAAAAACTAGGAGAAGTGCTTCAGCACTAACACAAATGGCTCAGCAAGCCAGGGAAGGGGCACCCAGGGTCTCGCACACAGCACTCCAGCTTTGTGCAGGGGGTCAACACTGTAAGACAGGCCCTCTACCTACAGGGGCTAGGAGGCCCGCCAGAAAGAAGGATGTGGGACCAGATCACCGAGGCCGTCACTGCCAGCAGTGTTGCCCCCACTGTAATGTATGTACCTTTAAGGGGAGAACTACTTTTTACAGCTCCTGTATACTGTAGTACCGGCAGTGACCACACGTGTATATAAACCCTGAGTAGTGATCTGTACACTTAGTTCTAGAGTAACCCTCATTCAGTAAACACCTGTTGAATCGTTCCCTGCAGTCTGTTGTCTGATTATTGAAGGACACAACATTAAGATACACGGACCTAACATTGGTGACGAGGCAGATTCGAACCTACCTGCAACTCTGCATCACCTCCCAGGGATTCGCTCCTGGAGAACAGTGGAAGAAGGTCGAGTCCAGAAGCACGGGCATCGACCACGGGCAACCGCCCAGTCATCCAGCGGAGATTTGAGCATCGCAGGGGAGGCTGTCGAGAGCCAGGCTTGGCTTTCCAGTCACGGTGGTCCAGAGAAACGGGCTGGCAACAGGTACTGCGCAGACCCTTCCCGGACAGCGATGGGCTAGAGCCCGACCGAGCGGCACACAAAAAGGCCGAGCAGCGTCAATGGGGGAGAGAGAGAGGGCAGAGCGCACAGGGCGCAGCCGGTGTTCAGGACCGAGCGGCTTCAACGGGGGAGAGAGAGAAGAGAGAGAGCACAGTGCAGCCGGTGTTCAAGGGCCGAGCAGCTTCAACGGGGGAGAAAGGCGCGCAGGAAAATGCGAGGCGCTGCCATTGCCACGAGGACCGCAGAGAGTGGCGTTGGCAGCAGCGCAGGAGCAGCGCACGAAACCCACAGGGCGTCGCCATTTGCCACGAGGAACGCCGAGAGCGGCGTTGGCAGCAGGCGGGAGATGCCATTTTAAGCCACAGCGGGGAAGAAAGGAAAGCGCGGGAGACGTCATTTTAAGCCGCAGCGGGGAAGAAAGGAAAGCGCGGGAGACGCCATTTTAAGCCAGTCTAACCACACCCAAAAATGCCGAAGAGTGGCAGTATCACAGCGTTCGACAATGAAGTCGAAGATTGGACGACATATGTCGAACGCATAGAAGTATACTGCAAGGCGAATGAAGTGCCAGATGACAAGAAAGCGCTGGTATTGTTGAATTCAATAGGTGCAAAAATGTATGGCTTACTACGAAACCTAGTAACCCCAGAGAAGCCAGTAGAAAAGGATTTTGAAAACATAGTGTCAATCCTACAGGACCACTTAAACCCCACACCGCTGCTGATAGCAGAAAGATTTAAGTTTCACAAAAGGAACCAGCATAAAGATGAAAATAATGCTGAGTATTTAACGGAACTGCGCAAGCTATCGAAACACTGCCAGTTTGGAACAGGACTAGCAGATACTTTAAGGGACAAGTTTGTGTGTGGGCTTCAAAGTGAAGGAACCCAGAAACGGCTTCTATCAGAAAAGGATGTTACGCTGGACAAGGCTTTCAGCATTGCAGTATCATACGAAGCAGCAGCACGGGGCGCTGCAGAGATACAACGGAGACCGCAAGAATATGGCACAAATGAAATGTCATACGGAACAGTGAAGTGCTATCGCTGCGGTAGAACAACACATGACCATAATGATTGCTGGTTCAAGGACAAAGTGTGCAGACAGTGTGGAAAAGTAGGACACATAGCAAGAGTCTGCAGGTCGGGAAAGAAAACCAGCAGCAAGAAATCGCCACAGGAGAAGTACAAGAAGGTACATAAGGTGATGGAGAGTAGTTCAGACGAACAGAAGAGTGATACAGACTCCGGAAGCAAGGAGCTGGGTTGTCTGAAACTACATCATGTGATCAAAATGGAGGATCACCAAACTATCTGGGTCACGCTCAAGATAGCAGGAGTCCAAGTGAAAATGGAATTGGACACAGGATCAGCCCTAACAGTCATAAACCGAAGGGACTACAAGCGGCTATTCTCACATATACACTTGAGAAATACAAAGATTGTCTTGAAGACGTACACGGGGCAAAAAGTCTACCCCAAAGGAAAAATAAGGGTGAACGTTATATATAACGGCAAGGAAACACCAAAAATGGACCTATATGTATTGCCAGATGGAGGACCACCACTACTAGGACGTGAATGGATCCGGAAGATACAGCTAGATTGGCATTCCATACAGGCACTGACTGTGGCTGACAAAAAGGATGACGACGTCACACCTGGGCGACTGTCAAAGATCCTAACTGATGCAAAAGAAGTGTTCCAGCAAGGACTCAGAACACTAAAAGGCATGACAGCGATGATTAAAATTGAAGAAAACGCAAGCTCAAAATTTTTTAAGGCCAGACCGGTACCTTATGCGATCCGCCCAGCCGTCGAAGCAGAGCTGGAGAGTCTGGAACGTTCAGGTGTACTGTCCAAGGTAGACTGGAGTGAGTGGGCTACACCCATCGTCCCTCTGATGAAAAAGTCGTTGAGCAGCACGCCTGGGGAGTCAAGGAAGGTTCGCATCTGTGGGGACTTTAAGGTAACAGTGAAACCGGTCCTTCACACCGTACAATATCCACTTCTGTGGATTGAAGATATTTTCACCTCGCTATCTGGAGGGAAACGCTTCACTAAGATTGATCTGGCCCAGGCGTATCTGCAAATGGAGGTAGAAGAAGCATCAAAAAAACCTCACAATTAACACCCATAAAAGGTCTCTACCAATACAACCGGCTGGTATTCGGGGTAGCATCAGCTCCGGCTATTTGGCAGAGGGCAATGGAACAAGTCCTGCAAGGGATCCCAGGGACCCAGTGTTATTTGGACGACATCCTGGTCACGGGCGAAAATGACAGTGATCACCTTGCCAACCTGGAGCAGGTGCTCACTAGATTGCAGGAATATGGGCTCCGAGCTAACCGCCCCAAATGCGAGTTTTTTAGAAAACAGATCTCGTATTGTGGCCACGTTATCGATAAAGAGGGGTTACATAAGTCCCCAGAGAAGATTGAGGCAGTAGTCAAGGCTCCAGCACCGGAAAATGTGTCACAACTGAGGTCGTTCCTCGGGCTGGCAAACTACTACCATAAGTTCTTGCCAAATTTGTCTACAATACTACACCCACTGAACACCCTACTGCAAAATGGGGTGCCATGGAAGTGGAGTGATGAATGTAGACGAGCTTTCCAGAAGAGCAAAACACTAATCACATCGAAAGAGGTATTGGCCCATTACAACCCGGCATTACCAATTCGGTTGGCATGTGATGCGTCACCCTACGGCATTGTAGCGGTGCTGTCGCACAAATTCTCGGACGGCTCAGAGAGGCCAATAGCCTTTGCGTCACGATCACAAACCTCAGCCGAGCGTAACTACGCCCAGATTGACAGGGAGGCCCTCAGCCTAGTGTGAGGAGTGAAAAAGTTCAATCACTATCTGCACGGGCAGAAGTTCACCTTGCTGACTGACCACCAACCACTTGTCTCCATCTTTAATCCAAAGAAGGGTGTTCCGGTGATGACTGCGCAACGGCTACAAAGATGGTCCCTTTTTCTAGGGGCGCACCAATGCGAAATCGAGTATAAGGGCACGAAACAGCATGGAAACGCTGATGGGATATTACGCCTGCCACTGCCTACTGCGGAGGAAGCACCAGCAGTGGATCCTGTCGAAATATTTCATTCGACTATAATTGAATGCTTGCCAGTAACTAACGCTGGTATAGAGAAGGAGACCCGAAATGACCCGACACTGTCTCGGGTATATGATTTGACGGTGAAGGGATGGCCAGCACATGGTGACTCACTGTTGCCAGCATTCTCATCCAGAAGAGAACAGCTGTCAGTATGCCAGGGGACCTTGATGTGTGGATCCCGAGTGGTAATTCCACCCAAGTTAAGGGAGAGAGTGCTCAATGAGCTTCACGAAGGTCATCTGGGAGGGGTGAAAATGAAAAGCCTTGCTAGGGCTTATGTGTGGTGGCCGGGGATCGACCAGCAAATCGAGGACCTGACAAAGAGCTGCTCAGGATGCCAGAAGGTCCAAAATGCACCACCACATGCCCCTCTACACCCATGGGAGTGGCCCTCATCTTGTGCAGTAATCTTTTGTGTGGCACCTTGTCAAATGCCTTTTGGAAGTCCAAATACACCACATCCACTGGTTCCCCTTTATCCACCCTGTATGTTACGTCCTCAAAGAATTCGAGCAAATTTGTCAAACATGACTTCCCCTTCATAAAACTGTGCTGACTCTGTCCTATTAAATTATGTTTATCCAAATGCTCTGTTACTGTTTCCTTAATAATGGACTCCAACATTTTACCAATCACAGATGTTAGGCTAACTGGTCTATAGTTTCCAGATTTTTGTCTACTTCCCTTCTTAAATAAGGGTGTTACATTAGCAGTTTTCCAATCTGCCGGGACTTTTCCTGAGTCCAGGGAGTTTTGGAAAATAATCACCAATGCATCCACAATCCCTACCGCTACTTCTCTCAAGACCCTAAGATGTAGGCCATCAGGCCTGGGGGATTTATCCGCCTTAAGTCCCATTATTTTACCGAGTACCACCTCCTTAGTAATTTTAATCGTGTTTAGTTCCTCCCCCCCCCATTGCCCCCTGTTTGTCCATTGTTGGGATATTTTTAGTGTCCTCTACTGTAAAGACTGATACAAAATATTTGTTCAGCGTCTTTGCCATCTCCATGTTCCCCACCACTAGTTTCCCGGTCTCATCCTCTAAGGGACCAACGTTCACTTTAGCCACCCTTTTTCTTTTTATATAACTGTAGAAACTCTTGCTATCTGTTTTTATATTTTTTGCTAGTTTACTTTCATAATCTATCTTCCCTTTCTTAATTAATCTTTTAGTTATTCTTTGCTGGCTTTTAAATGCTTCCCAAGCTTTGATCCTCCCACTAGATTTGGCTATTTTATATGCTCTTGTTTTCAGTCGGATACTATCCTTTATTACTTTACTTAGCCACGGATGGCTGTCTTTTCTTTTACACCCCTTTTTCTTCACTGGAATATATTCAGGCCACTGGTCAAGGTCAGTGAATGCATCTTCAAAAGCCGACTCCTACCAACTGCACGATGCACGATTCCCCTCACCCCAATCACTCACTTACCAACAATCTGTACCAATCACGAGCTTCACCTCATTCCCTTGGAGGAGACGGTGCTGGCCATTCTTGGCAGGGACATGGCTGAGCTCTTGGCCAGTGGCGGGGCAGAAATGATACAAAATGCTGGTATCCTCATACGTTATCCTCTTTCTCGCATGCACCTCTTGCTTTCCCGCCCTCCCCGCACAACAAATTCATCTTTTTGTCTTCCTCATTTCACACACCCAAGAAATGCAGCCTGCCCAGCCAGTGGTTGGCCAAGAAGAGGGAGAGGAAAGTAAAGAAGATGAAGAAGAAGAAGAAATAGAAACACTCACTTGATTCGACACTCCCAGCCACCAGCTCCTCAAGGTCGACCAGCAAGGCCATTTGCAGTGTCCCCCACTGAAAGTCAGCAGCCTTCCACCAGCCATGCTGCAGCCACTGGGGTATCACTGCATGATGTCAGTAGGATAGGAAAGGGCACACACAAGACAATCACTAAGGGAATGCATAAGGGTGACGAGTTGATTTCTTGATGTCATATTGGATGGATAGATGTATAAAGTTGGATTGGAAAGTTTGCTTTGTGGTGGCTTTTATTTCAGCATTGTGGCCAAAAGGACACTGTGATGGTCAGTAACATAAGAACATAAGAAATAGGAGCAGGAGTAGGCCAATCGGCCCCTCGAGCCTGCTCCACCATTCAATAAGATCATGGCTGATCTGATCCTAACCTCAAATCTTCTATCACTCTGCATCCACCCGAACCCATGTGATCTCCCGGGAGAGGCGAAAAACCAGATAAAGACCCAATGGCCAATTTGGGAGAAAAAAATCTGGGAAATTCCTCTCCGACCCATCTAGGCGATCGAAATTCTTCCAGGAGATCACTCTGTCCCTATATTTTCTACAGTACTTACCTTCTGTAAAGGCGATCTCCACCCCAGCCAGGAACAGGAATAAAACCATCTCCTGAAATCTAACAGAATTAGAACACAGTAGGAGCAGAACAAGGCTACACGGCCCCTGGGCCCGCTCCACTACCCACAGGGCCATGACCATTCCGAACCCAGACTCATGTCCAATTTCCTGCCCGCTCCCCGTAACCCTTTATTCCCTTTACTTCTAGGAAACTATCTATTTCTGTTTTAAATTTATTTAATGATGTAGCTTCCACAGCTTTCTGGGGCAGCAAATTCCACAAACCTACCACCCTCTGAGTGAAGAAGTTTCTCCTCATCTCAGTTTTGAATGAGCAGCCCCTTATTTTAAGATTATGCCCCCTAGTTCTAGTTTCACCCATCATTGGGAACATCCTCACCGCATCCACCCGATCAAGCCCCTTCACAATCTTATATGTTTCAATAAGATCGCCTCTCATTCTTCTGAACTCCAATGAGTAGAGTCCCAATCTACTCAACCTCTCCTCATATGACCACCCCCTCATCCCCGGGATTAACCGAGTGAACCTTCTTTGTACTGACTCGAGAGCAAGTATGTCTTTTCTTAAGTATGGACACCAAAACTGTATGCAGTATTCCAGGTGCGGCCTCACCAATACCTTGTACAACTGCAGCAATACCTCCCTGTTTTTATATTCCAACCCCCTAGCAATAAAAGCCAACATTCCATTGGCCTTCTTAATCACTTGCTGCACCTGCATACTAACTTTTTGAGTTTCGTGCACCAGGACCCCCAGATCCCTTTGTACTACAGTACTTTCCAGTTTCTTGCCATTAAGATAATAACTTGCTCTATGATTTTTCCTGCCAAAGTGCATAACCTCACACTTTCCAGTATTGTATTCCATCTGCCAAATCTCTGCCCACTTACTTAGCCTGTCTATGTCCCTTTGCAGGTTTTTTATGTCCTCCTCACTCACTACTTTCCCTCCCATCTTTGTATCATCTGCAAACTTTGATATGTTACACTCGGTCCCCTCCTCCAAATCGTTAATATAGATTGTAAAGAGTTGGGGACCCAGCACTGACCCCTGCGGAACACCACTAGTTACTGGTTGCCAATCTGAGAACGAACCATTTATCCCAACTCTCTGCTTTCTGTTAGAGAGCCAATCCTCCACCCACGCCAGAATATTACCCCCAATCCCGTGATTTTTTATCTTGAGCAATAATCTTTTGTGTGGCACCTTGTCAAATGCCTTTTGGAAGTCTAAATACACTACGTCCACTGGTTCCCCTTTATCCACCCTGTATGTTACTTCCTCAAAAAACTCAAGCAAATTTGTTAAACATGACTTCCCCTTCATGAAACCATGCTGAGTTTGCCCTATTAAATTATGTTTATCCAAATGTCCCGTTACTGTCTCCTTAATAATGGACTCTAACATTTTACCAACCACAGATGTTAGGCTAACAGGTCTATAGTTTCCAGCCTTCTGCCTACTACCCTTTTTAAATAAGGGTGTTACATTAGCAGTTTTCCAATCTGCCGGGACCTTTGCTGAGTCCAGTGAGTTTTGGAAAATTATTACCAATGCATCCACAATCCCTACCGCTACTTCCCTCAAGATCCTGGGATGCAAGCCATCAGGTCCAGGGGATTTATCCGCCTTGAGTCCCATTATTTTACCAAGTACCACTTCCTTAGTGATTTTAATCGTATTTAGTTCCTCCCCCCCTAGAGCCCCCTGTTTGTCCAGTGTTGGGATATTCTTAGTGTCCTCTACTGTAAAGACTGATACAAAATAATTGTTCAGTGTTTTTGCCATCTCCATGTTTCCCACCATTAATTTCCCGGTCTCATCCTCTAAGGGACCAACATTTACTTTAGCCACCCTTTTTCTTTTTATATAACTATAGAAACTTTTACTGTCTGTTTTTATATTTTTTGCTAATTTACTTTCATAATCTATCTTCCCTTTCTTAATCAATCTTTTTGTTATTTTTTGCTGTCTTTTAAAGACTTCCCAATCTTCCATCCTCCCACTAGATTTGGCTACCTTATATGCCCTTGTTTTTAGTCGGATACTATCCTTAATTACTTTACTTAGCCACGGATGGCTATCTTTTCTTTTACACCCTTTTTTCCTCAGTGGAATATATTTTTTTTGGAAGTTGTAAAATAACTCCTTAAATGTACACCACTGGTCATGTACCGTCTTACCCTTTAATCTATTTTCCCAGTCCACTCTAATTAATTTCGCTCTCATACCTTCATAGTCTCCTTTATTCAAGCTCAGCACGCTTGTTTGAGATCCAACCTTCTCACCCTCTAATTGAATATGGAACTCAACCATGTTATGGTCACTCATTCCAAGGGGATCCTTTACTAGGACATTTTTAATTAATCCTGTCTCATTACACAGGACCAAACCTAAGGTTGCTTGCCCCCTGGTCGGTTCAGTTACATACTGCTCAAGAAACCCATCCCTAATACACTCAATGAACTCTTCCTCAAGGCTGCTCTGCCCAATTTGATTTGTCCAGTTAATATGATAATTAAAATCCCCCATAATTATAGCTGTTCCCTTATTACAAGCCTCAACTATTTCCTGATTAATACTCCGTCCAACAGAGTTGCAACTGTTCGGAGGCCTATAGACTACACCCACTAGTGTTTTTTTCCCCTTATTATTCCTTACCTCCACCCAAACTGTTTCACTATCCTGCTCCTTTGACCCAATATCATTTCTCTGTATTATAGTGATTCCTTCCTTTATTAACATAGCCACCCCACCTCCTCTCCCTTCCTGCCTGTCCTTCCTGATTGTTAAATAACCTGGTATGTTTAATTCCCAGTCATGGTCACCCTGCAGCCATGTTTCTGTAATGGCCACAAGATCATACCCATATGTCATTATTTGTGCCGTTAACTCATTCATTTTGTTACGAATGCTACGTGCATTCAGATAAAGAACTTTCAAATATGTTTTGTAACACTTAGTTCCTGTTTTTTCCCTTTTTAGTACTTTACTTTTTACTCCATACCTTCTGTCCCTTCCTGACACATTCTGTTTTTTAATTCCCCCACTGCTACCTAAGTCTATGACCTTCTCTGTTGTCATTTCTATTATTTGCTCTCTAGAAACCCCCCCCCCCACTAATTAGTTTAAAGCCCTCTCTACAGCCCTAGTTATATGATTCGCCAGGACTCTAGTCCCAGCACTGGCCAAGTGGAGTCCGTCCCAACAGAACAGCTCCCTCCTGTCCCAGTACTGGTGCCAGTGTCCCAAGAAGCAAAACCCATTTCTCCCGCACCAGTCTTTGAGCCACGCATTTAACTCTTTAATTTTATTTATTCTAGCCAAATTCGCTCGTGGCTCAGGTAATAACCCAGAGATTATTACCCTTGAGGTTCTGTTTTTTAATTTGACCCCTAGCTGCTCATACTCCTTTAACAGAACCGTCTTCCTTGTCCTATCTACGTCGTTTGTACCAACATGGACCACGACAACTGGATCCTCCCCCTCCCACTGCAAGTTTCTTTCCAGCCCAGAAGAGATGTCCTTAACCCTGGCACCAGGCAGGCAACACAGCCTTCGGGACTCCCGCTCTTGACTGCAGAGAACCCTATCTATCCCCCTAATGATACTATCCCCTACCACTACAACATTTCTTTTTACTCCCTCCACTTGAATGGCCCCCTGTACCACGGTGCTGTGGCCAGGTTGCTCATCCTCCCTGCAGTCCCCGCTCCCGCCCTCACAGGGAGTAAGAACCTCGATCCTGCTGGACAAGAACAAGGGCTGCATCTCCTTCAACACTACATCCTGGATCCCTGTACCTTCCTCACTCGTAGTCACACCGTCCTGTCCCTGACCACGGACTACATCTGCAGTAATTAACTTCATAGGTGTGACCATCTCCTGAAACATAGAGTCCAGGAACTTCTCCCCCTCCCTGATGTGTCGCAGTGTCCGAAGCTCGGTCTCAAGCTCCATAACATGGAACTTGAGTTCCTCTAGCAGCAAACACTTGTCGCAGATGTAATCACCGTTAGCCTCAATGGGGTTCCCCGGCTCCCACATCTCGCAACAGTAACACATCACCTGCTCCATTCTATATAATTAATTAAATTTCTTATTATTAGTTATGAAGACCCTGCCCGGATATATATGATAATATCACACCACTATTCAATAGGACTTACCAACTTAAAGGTATGAAAGAGAAGAGAAGGAAGAAAACCAACCAACCAGCTGATCACCAACCTCCTCCTTGAATACTGTCTGTGGAGCCTGTTTGGTTGACTCGTCTCGCTGCTCCGCCTCCGCAGTGCTGTCTGAGGGAAGGTAAGGAGTGGGGCTAATGTTGAAAGGGAATTGGGGTCACTGGGATCACATTCGGATGTCTCGATCCCGGATATCCCGGCCAGAAAGGGGCTGTCTGGGTTGCATCCTTCCTTCTGCTTCTTACTCTTCTGCATCTTCCTCTTCCCTCTGCGAGTGGATGCTGTAAATCTGAAATAACAGCATAAAATGCTGGAAATACTCAGCAGGTCAGGCAACATCTCGACCTGAGATGTGAACTCTGTTTCTTTCTCCACGGATGTTGCCTGACCTGCTGAGTATTTGCAGCATTTTCTGTCTTCTCAGAGAACTTCCTTTACCATCCGAGGCCTTGCAAGCATCCAGCAGCACTCACTGCACTCCCTGCACACTTAAAAAACTTTTAACATGTATTGCACCAAGCCACTACTTCAATAAAATATAAAAAATTCCAGTCCAAAAGCTTAAATGCAAACTTACCTGAAAGATGTGTGTGTCCCTTTAAGAGGTGCTGACAGCATCTCTGTCACTCTGCTGAACACCGGGTTTTCACGGTGCGCTTAGGACCCAGCGCTGAACTCGGTGCTAAGGTTGCAGTTCGCTGAGGTGACGTTAAGTCGGCGTTGCACGGTGACTGACGTCACCCTCTCTTAATTTACATTTCCAGGGCCAGCGCTGCAACAGCGCTAAGTCCCTCACCAAAATGGCAGTTGCTGAGTGCTGCGCCAGAGAAGGGCGCTAGAGTGGCGGTCACCATTTTTAGACCAGATCGGGGCGAAAACTCGTGGTGGTAAGTGGGCCAATTTCAGCCTGGTAAGAAGGTGTCTAAGAAGTAATCGTGGAGAGAGATACAAGGTAGTTAAGGGTCTGGAAATACTGTAGTAAATCCAGAATATTATTTTAAAGTAACTTGTGAGAGTAGGACAAGGTTCAAACTAGTAAAAGGAAAATTTAGGACTCATATCAGGAAGTTCTTCACACAAAGAATGATCAACACCTGGAAAGGACTCCTGGAGGAAAAGATCTGGAATCATTTAAGAAGCAATTCAATGCTGCAATGGGGAGAACTGTAGATTGCTTTAGGTTTAATTACCTTGTGACGTTGTGATTTGTGAAGATATGCATACTGGACAAACAGTACTAAAAGTGTCCGATGGTAATATGCATGACTTTTACTGATGCTCTTGAATGATTCGAGGGCAGTGGAGGCAAAAACTTGTGTATCATTCAGGAGGTAGCTGGATGATATACTGGGGGGGAACTGTAGGTTGTTATGGAAAGATAAACCCGATGGCCTCCATCTTTTATACATTTGTGATTATGAAGGTCTGATTAGGATCGCTAGGGGTTTTGTGGCAAAAAGAGGTAAAATATTGAAGCAATGATTTCCAAATTCTACCATATAAAATCTAAATTCCCGTAGTAATTAGGAACTAACTACTACAGAATTTTGGGCTAAATATAAGCATCGTGGGGCCTCTCAATCCAGGGCTACTGCCATAATGGAGTCTGTCAAGTTTCAAATTATGAAAAGTAAAGGCAAGCTACTATGTGCTTCTCATGAGTTGATGGATGAGAAGGATTAATCTGATTAAGCAACAGTAAGAAAAAGTATTCGAAGTCATCTCTTCAGTGCCAATCTATTACATGTTGTTTATTTTTACCCATCTGTCTTAAGCATTAAAGATGTGTTTCACATTTATTCACAATGGGCTGGATACTCCGGTCCCTATGGGTGGGTACGCGCTGTGTACTCACCCGTAGGGACATCAGAAATGCTGGTTTTAGGCATGCACTGCGCATGCGCTGGAAACCGGCTTTTCCGATCTGTCAAGAAAGCTCTTGACAAATCCTCCGGCTGTCCTGGGAGAAGGGCCTCTGCGGGCGGAGAGCTCTGCTTTTTGGTCTTCCTGTCAAATGTATGAAGGGAGATTCCCTTCTCTGATTGGCTCCCCATGGCCCATGTGATCCCAGGGACGCTGCGAACTACCTGCGCCTCTGGGATACGTGGGCCCTGCACACTGGCAGTTTGGAGAGGCCTAGCATCGGAACTGTGCACCTCCCGGGAGCCCTCGGGTAAGGGCACAGATTTTTCCAGATCGCAGCCCTCCGTCCATGGGAGGCCTGTGATCGGAATATCTGGGCCATTAAGTTCCAGCTGATATTAACTCACGACTGCATTCAAATCACTGCCACTGTTAACAATGGAGAGAGCATTGAATTTCCAAAGATTTTTTTTTCTTTCTTAGCAGGAGCATATTCTCTCTACAGTTTGCAGTTCCAGGTACCTTCCAGATATCCCGACAAGCCGTGGCCCCGAATTTCCTGAATTGCACCCACGCAGAAATTACATTGAAATTTATGCCGGTTGCTGAGCCGATCTTGCCAATGGGAACTTGAGCCTGAATTTCCTGGGGCGCTCTTTTGCCCGTGCCCAATTGTGAAAACCATCGTACAACAAATGCAAATACGAAAGGAGTAATGGTGGGTGGGCTGCGGTCTTCTGCCTTGATGCCTCACTCTTGCAGCCTTTTTGCCTCTGCTGCTTCTCTTCCTCTGCATTAATGGGGCAGTAATTCCTCCCCAAACGTGTGAGTACGGAAGGGGTACTCACGCGTCTGGCCGGAGGAAATGCCGGTTTTCAGCATGCACAGGCGCATGCGCTGAAAACCGGCATTTCCTCTCCTCTAACCCAAGAGGTGAAGAGGCTAGCGCGTGCGCTGTAGGGGGCAGCGCGTGCGTCTTGGATTTCCTCTGTTTTGGGGGATTTGCGCATGTGTAAAGGCCTCCGGTCTTTACGCTTGTAAAAAGCACACGTAAGTATTTATTTTTATAGGTAAGTGGTGTTTTAGTGCAATTTAGAATTTTTTTTCCCACAGGTTTATTATTTTAAAGAATCTACAATAAGGTAAGTTTAGTTTTAGACCCTTTTTATTAAAAATTTATTTTTTTCAAAAAAAAAAATTATTGTTTAAATTATTTTTTTAAACTTATTTATACTTAATTTAATGATTGGGATGTTTTTTAAAATTTTATTTAAAGTTTAAGTAGTGTTTTGGGGTGCTGTACTTCTCATGAGTTTGACAGTTCTTACTCTCAAACTTATGAATGAAGTTTCCCCTCCCCTGATTGGCTGAACAGTGCTCACCTGATCCCAGCCGGCACATCGCACTAACTACGCCGCTGGGTCAGGTTAGCACAGCGCGCCGACATCAGAACCGGGCCACTGACAGGAAATCCACTGCGGGCCAGGTTTCAGATGTCGGCGCGCCGGGTAAGTGCACATCGGGGGCTTGCATGCGCGGCAAGCCCCCGACACCAAGTTCTGGGCAGAGCAGAGGTACACCTGTTCTAGAAGCTTAGTCCTTCTGAATGCGTGTGGGGATGGGGGTGGTTCAAATAATTTCAGGCGCACTGAGACTGGCCGAACTTTGATTCCTTATACTGCAGGTCTCAGTAAAAAAAAAACATTGTGATGGAAATTGCGATCAAACTCCAGAGATCTCAGTTACGCCGATTTCAAATGACTTCAGGCCATGCTGTGGTTAATTTTGGGTATAAATCTACGCCAGCGCATTATTCATGTAATTTGCATGAGCTGGTCTTTGGCGTTTGGGTGGAGCTATGGAAATGAGTGGCAGAGAGTCTCGGCAGCTGTATCTCAGAAACGGCAGAAACAATCAGGGAAATCCGTGGGTAACGATGTTTCAATGGAAAACTGGCAAAAATTAGTTACATGCAAATTTCCTCAGAAAAAAAAACATGTGACTCCCCGCTTATGTTATGGTTATGCTGAAATTTTCCAGGAAATTCTGGGCCACGGTGTTTTTTTTTCTCACTCTATCTCTCTACTGCACCTTCCTTAGCGAGGATGATTCCCTATTTTGAGAAAGAGAGAGAGAGAGAATAGAGTACAGGATCAGAGCAAGGAGATTGTATGGAGTACGGAGATTGTGTCATTAATTCATTTTCAGGATAATTTGCATTTAGGGAGATTGGTATTGCATCAAACCCGTGAAATACCTGGCCTGCGAGTGCCTGATATTGTTACTGGGTGCAAGATAGAATGAATATTCTACTCCCCAGTACTGCCCATCGCCAACCTTAAGACATACAGTATATGGAAATCCCAATCTTAAGAGGTGACAACTCACCATTCTTTATTCTCAAAAGGTCTCTCTGGATCCTCCTCTGTTCTTTGATCATTCTGTTGATGCAATAAAACCTTGCCTCCTCCAGATCGTGTAATCCATTCCTGAGCCTGGCTTCTGCACGTTTGGACTCCCGCCTCTCTGCCTCCAGCTGCTTTGTTATGTCCCCCTCTAAAATGTGCGATTTAAGACGTTGCATTTTCTTGGTGGAAGCTGCAAAGTGAACATTAGTAGCCACACTGTAGATTGACACCTATGCAAAGACAATCATGCAAATATTGGGACCAATCCTTATTAAAAGCACAGCAACAGAAAATACTTTAGGTACCACTTGGGCACATTTGGTGATTGAGATCTGAAGGTTTTCAATCTGTGTTTGGAACATAGGAAGGAAGGAACATAGGAACAAGAGTGGGTCATTGAGCCCGTTCCACCATTCAATTCGAACATGGCTGATCTGTATCTTAACTCCATTTACCCACCTTGGTTCTGTAACCTTTAATACTCTTGCCTAACAAAAATCTATCAATCTCAGTTTTGAAATTTTCAATTGACCCCTAGCCTCAACAGCTTTTTGAGAGAGAGACAGAGGGCAGGATTTTCATTGGGCCATGGAGACAGGATTGGAGGCGTGTGGGGGGTTAAAATCTTGAAATCGGGGGGCACGAACCCATCCCGCCTCCATGCCAATTTCAAAGGAGGCGGATACCTGACCTGTGCTGGGACCCGCCTCCCTGAGGCGGGAAGGGGATTAGTGCCAATTAACTGCCTGTTAAAATAGGGATTAGGCTAAAAACTGCCTGTTAACAGGTAGTTAACAGGCAGTTTTTAGCCTAATCCCTACTTTTATCCCTGAAGTGTGGGATTCTCGACGGCTCCAAACCACGCCAAGTTAGCGAGGCGAACTGTCGGGCTGAAGGGCTTGGAGGGTTCGAGATGTCCGGATTTCAGGTGAGTGATGAGTTCAGAGATAAGTGTGTTTGGTGTGTGTAAAGTGTTTAAAGAAGTTTTACTTACATTTACTTACCTTTACAGCCTTCCTTTCTTTGGGTCTCGGGAGTCCCTCATCTCACCGCTACAGAAAGCAGAATGGCCGCGAGCTGTCAAAAGTTGCAGCATTCAGCTTTCTGTTCTGGAGAGATCTCTAAATCAGCCTGAGAGGAAGGAATTAACTTGGAGTACAGATTGTCAGTGTTTGACAGCTTCAAACAGCTGTCAAACGCTGATAATTCATCTGTCAAAAGCTTTTGACTGATGAAATGTCAATCTGTGATGTGACCTGTTGCCGGGTGGCCCTTAATTGGCCTGCTGAGCCCACTGGGCGGGCTTAACAAGGTCAATCAAGTGAAAATCACATGGGTTGGCCACAACTCGATGGAGGCGGGACTACAACCCCGAAAGTTGTAGTCCCGCCTCCTACATTCCTCCTCAATCAAAATCCAGCCTAGAGAGTTGCAGATTTCCACTACCCTTTGTGTGAAGCAGTGCTTCCTGACATCACCCCTAAACTGCTTGGCTCTAATTTTAACATTCTGCCCCCTTGTTCTGGACTCCCCCCCCCCCACCCACCAGAGGAAATAGTGTCTCTCCGTCTACCCTACCAACTCCTTCAATCATCTTAAACACCTCAATTAGATCACCCTTAATCCTCTACAGTGAAGGGAATACAAGCCTAGTCTATGCTTCCTGTCCTCAGAATTTAACCCTTTTAGCCCCGTTATCGTTCTGGTGAATCTGCGCTGCACCCACTCCAAGGTCATTATAGCCTTCCTGAGGTGTGGTGTCCAGAACTGAATGCAATTCTCTAAATGGGGTCTAACCAGAGCTTTATATAACTGTAGCATGACTTCCATCCCTGTGTATTCCAGCCCCCTTAAGATAAAGGCCAACATTAATTATGATAAAAGCCTTTTTAATTATGAGTAAATAGTTAGAGTAGGATCAGTAACTGGAGGAGGGGCAGTGAACAGCTTCAAGGACAGTTTTGTGTATATTTGTTTCCATAGCTGAGGCTGGCATTTGGATTTATAACAATGAGGTTTGGCAATCAGTAGTTCACTAAGACTCAAATGGTTCAGGACTAGATCTGATAAAAAGACATTCAGGGGTAAAAATTGAGTCACGCCCCGAAAAAATTAGCGCCCCACGGCCGAAATTCATCGGTAACGCCCCAAGAGGGAAGCGGGATGTTACTGGAAGCGCCCTGCCTCCCTTTTGGGGTGCTGCAAGTGAATATCGCGGTGTACGTGCCGCAGTACTGCTGGCCTACCTCCTCTTCTTAAAGTGGAGGGGCCTTGCAAGTGCAACCCAGGGCCCAGCTGGGCCACCAGGGATCGGAGTGCCGGCAAAGGATTAATTAGCAATCTTGTTGTGCGAGGCCCCTTCGGCCAGAGCGATCATAATATGATCGAATTCTTCATTAAGATGGAGAGTGAAATAGTTGACTCAGAGACTAGGGTCCTGAATTTAAATAAAGGACACTATGATGGTATGAGGTGCGAGTTGGGTAGGATTGATTGGGGAATGTCACTCAAAGGGTTGATGGTGGATGGGCAATGGCAAACATTCAAAGATCGCATGGATGAACTACAGAATTTGTTCATTCCTGTTTGGCATAAAAATAAAACAAAAAAGGTGACTCAACCGTGGCTAACAAGGGAAATTAGAGATAGCATAAGATCCAAGGAGAGGACATATAAATTGGCCAGAAAAAGCAGTAAACCTGATTTTGGGTGCAGTTTAGGATCCAACAAAGGAGGACAAAGGGATTAATTAAGAGGGGGAAAATAGAGTATGAGAGTAAGCTTTCAGGGAACATAAAAACTGATTGTAAAAGCTTTTATAGATATGTGAAGAGAAAAAGATTGGTGAAGTCAAACATAGGTCCCTTGCAGTCAGAATCAGGGGAATTTATAATGGGGAACAAAGAAATGGCAGACCAATTAAATACATACTTTGGTTCTGTCTTCACAAAGGAGGACACAAATAATCTCCCAGAGATGGTGGGGAACATAGGGTCTAATGAAAGGGAGGAACTGATAGAAATCAGTATTTGTAGGGAAATGGTATTAGGGAAATTGATGGGATTGAGGGCTGATAAATCCCCAGGGCCTGATAATCTACATTCTAGGGTACTTAAGGAAGTGGCCCTAGAAATAGTAGATGCATTGCGGGTCATCTTCCAAAATTCAATAGACTCTGGAACAGTACCCATGGATTGGCTGGTAGCTAATGTTACCCCACTGTTCAAAAAGGATGGTAGAGCGAAAATGGGGAATTACAGACCGGTAAGCCTGACATCGGTAGTGGGGAAAATGCTAGAGTCCATTATAAAGGATGTAATAGCAGAGCACTTGGAAAAAAGTGACCGGATCGGACAAAGTCAACATGGATTTACAAAAGGTAAATCGTGCTTGACCAATCTACTGGAATTTTTTGAGGATGTAACTGGTAAAATAGATAAGGGAGAACCAGTGGATGTGGTGTATTTGGATTTTCAAAAGGCTTTTGATAAGGTACCGCATATGAGATTAGCGTGTAAAACTAAGGCACATGGGATTGGGGGCAAGGTATTGACTTGGATAGAGAACTGGTTGGCAGACAGAAAGCAAAGAGTTGGAATAAACAACTCTTTTTCTGAGTGGCAGGCAGTGACTAGTGGGGTACCGCAGAGATCGGTCCTTGGACCCCAGCTATTCACAATATATATTAATGATCTGGACGAGGGAACTAGATATAATATCTCCAAGTTTGCAGATGACACAAAGCTGGGTGGGCATGTGTGCTGTGAGGAGGATGCAGAGAAACTCCAGTATGATTTGGACAGGTTGGGTGATTGGGCAGAAGCATGGCAGATGCAATATAACGTGGATAAATGCGAGGTTATCCACTTTGGCGTCAAAAACAGGAAGGCAGATTATTATCTGAATGGCAATAGATTGGGAGAAGGGGAAGTGCAACGAGACCTGGGCATCCTTGTGCACTAGTCGCTGAAAGTAAGCATGCAGGTGCAGCAGGCGGTTCAGAAGGCAAATGGTATGTTGGCCTTCGTAGCGAGAGGGTTTGAGTACAGGAACAAGGATGTCTTGCTGCAGTTGTACAAGGCCTTGGTGAGACCACATCTGGAGTATTGTGTGCAGTTTTGGTCGCCTTATCTGAGGATTTGCCATGGAAGGGGTGCAGCGAAGATTCACCAGGCTGATACCTGGGATGGCAGGAATGACATATGAGGAGAGATTGGGTCGATTGGGCTTGTACTCGCTGGAGTTTAGAAGAATGAGAGGGGATCTCATCGAAACTTATAAAATTCTAACAGGACTGAACAGACTAGATGCTGGAAGGAAGTTCCCGAAGGCCGGGGAGTCCAGAACCAGGGGTCACAGTCTAAGGATAAGGGGTAAGCCATTTAGGACAGAGATGAGGAAGAATTTCTTCACCCAGAGAGTGGTGAACCTATAGAATTCTCTGCCAAAGAAGGCAGTAGAGGCCAATTCATTAAATATATTCAAGAAGGAGTTGGATATATTTCTTAAGGCTAAAGGGATCAAGGGATATGGAGAGAAGGCAGGGACAGGGTACTGAATTTGGATGATCAGCCATGATCTTATTGAATGGCGAAGCAGGCTCGAGGGGCCGAATGGCCTACTCCTGCTCCTATCTTCTATGTTTCTATGTAAGAGAAGTGCCGGGCTCAGGGAGCGCAGCTAGCACTTCGCGGTGTGGCTTCAGAGGAGGCCGGGGATGGCAGAGGGGGCAGGTTCTGGCAGGTGCTGGCAGGCGGCCAGCAACAAAAATGGCCTTCCGGCACCTTCCCTTTAATTAGCGCTGCCCCGGCCACAGGTAGCCCCCCCTGACCCCGTTGGACATAGCGTCCGGCGGTAAGTCAGGCGGCACTACCGAAAATCGCGGCCGGTGCGCGAGCGAGGCGCTGCGCACGGCGACGATGTCATCGCCGATGGCACAGCGCCGCGGGACGCCAACGGTTACCGCCACTGCTAACCTCCCGCTGAATTTTGCGGGAGGCGTTGGCGGCGCCACGACCGGGCGCTAGTTGCTTTCCAGTAAAATCAAGAAGTGAGTAAAATCTGTATTGAACCATTAACTCAGAAGTAGACACTGAACAACTGTTATGTGCTGTGTCCTTGAACCAGCGCAGGCTGCTGTTCGAATCTGCCCAGTCCAGTTGTGTGAGTGTTGCTAGCTCGCTGTCTAACACAAATTCACGACTCTTTACCTTAGCTGCAGCGGTCGACAGCGTAGGGGCAAATTCCTGTTAAAACCATCGAGCAGAATCTCAAACAAAGACTCTTGCAGTGTTTCGAAATGCTCACTTACTTATTATTGATTTTTTCCCCTCGGTTTGTGACATTATCTTTACTGGCTATTAATCCTTCTGGCTATTAATCCTTCTATAAAAGGAAACTACCCTGATAACAATGAGAAATAACAACAGAAAACGCTGGAAAAACTCAGCAGGCCAGGCAGCATCCGTGGAGAGAGAAACAGAGTTAACGTTTCAGGTCGAAGACCTTTCATCAGAACTCTGTGGATTTCCTCATGTTTGTTGCATTCCGTATTTTTAGTGGGGTAGCATTGGCTGGACTCTTATTGTCTCTGTACATTGCAACATTTAATTCCCCCTCCGCCTCCGAGCAATTTTCCCAGAATCGGGGTTTCAGACCCCGTTTCCATCCCACCTCCAAGAGGAGGGATAGGCCCTTAAGGCCCTTAACAACCAGTTAACTGCCTCTATAATCCCATTTTGAGAGGCCTTTCTGATTTTAACACTTTTCCCCCATCCTGCACGTCTCCTCTGGAACACGCCAGTTAATCCTGGTGGCCTCACAAGTGGATTGCTTACTAACAGCTGCAGCTCCACCATTAAAAAGTAGTTTTCACCAATGATCATTTGCAGGTGGCAGAACTTTGTTGTCACAGGTCTGGGGGAGCTTTTAGCAGGCCTACACATTGTTGTGGAAGTTCGGAGCCTGACACCCATCTCCAATGTGACCTCCTGGGAAACCCCTCTCCCCACTTTGACTGAGCGCTTCCTCAACTGAAGCATATACCAGAAGCATGGGAACCATTTATTTCCTTTCCTCCTGGACATCAGATTCAGACGAAGACCAGCCATGGCAGCAGCAGAACCATGAACAACAGCAGCACCAACAACAGGAGCGCCAAGCTGCTGCTCACCCACCTGAAGCTGCACAGGCCAGCAGGCGCTAGCACGCGACCACATTACTGCCTGGGATGCAAGGGATGCACTCATGTTGGCCAGATTTGCTTAGCCTACACAATCAAACACTTTTGCCTCGCACCTTCTTACCAGAGCATCGACAATGGACAAGAACCTACGGATTCCTATCACTCTGACCACCATACTGACAATTGCAAGTCGCTCTAAGCCCTCAATGTGGAAGTCCCATTTGCGAAATGACACAGGCCACGACTTCAACAGTTTGCCATCAGAATTTTTTTTATCACAGCAAGCAACTGATCGCGTTTCAAAAATAAACACAACATAACACCCAAGTGACTACCTTTGTGACTACTTGTGCATTATCTTCTCTTACGCATGCTCCTACGTGGTACTTCCCCTGTAGCTTCAGCAGATGTGGAGGCCCCTTGCTCACTTTCTTGCTGCTCCTGTCTTGACACTTTTGGCGGCCGTCCTCTGGGGTTGCGAACCTGTGAGGGCTCGGCAACAGTCTGCTGCTCCTGCGGCTGTGCAGGGGATGAGACGCCCATCTCAGTTGGGTGAGGACTCTGGTGGGGCTCTGACCGAGGGCTTTGCAGTGGCATGGTCGTGTGAGCACTTGGAGAGGAGCCCCCACTTCCTTCTTGTCTGCTACCAACATCCCTCTCATGGGAAAGCCCCACTTCCGAGCTAGCAAGTGGCTTGACAACACCTTGCTGCACCTCAGGGGGGCCATGAGGGCCCATTTCTGCACTGGAAGTCCTACTCCAGAGGACTTCCATGAAGGTCTGGTTTCTATGCTCAATAGCTGACCATCGCTCCTCAAGAGATGCCAGTCTATTCTGAACAATGACCATGTTTTCAACACTCTGATGACTTAGCTCCTCCATGGCCATAGCCATCCTTTTCTCTACCATAGCCATCCTTTCCACAGAGGTTGCCATCCTTTCCGTGGTGATGCGTTCATGCGCCAATGCCTCCACAAAGGCTCTGCTCATGTTCGCGATGGACTCCTCCATTCGCTCCACACTCTCAGCGATCCTGGAGACAAAGCCTGCCAGAGACTCCTGCACCTGTTCCTGGAGTTCCAGCATCGCCTTCTGGATGGACCTGGAGGCACAGGGTCGACATGCAGCTGAGCCGAGCTGGCAGAGTCCTGCGCCCTCCGATGAGGACTCTCCACTGCTGTCCCTGTCTCCACCATCTGCTGATGCTCACTTGTGAGCTGTGATACACCAGGTGACAACACTACTCTATCTCGCGAAGGTCCCACCGAGGTGTGAGTGTCTGCGCTGGTGCTGGGTGTGCTGAATTCTGTTGATGCTGTGCCCTCAGAGGTTGCAGCTTCCTCTGAGGAGTCTTTAAGCTCAGTCTCTTCTTCCTGGCTAGGGGGGCGGGGGATGTTGATGGTCCTGTGGGGGAGTAAAGGAAAGAGTTAGAGATGTGAGGTCAAGGTTACATGCACATTGAATTGTTTAGATGATCATAAGTCAATCTGTTAGAGCATCAGAATCATTATCAGTCACTCATGCAATGTCAATGAGAGAGATTCCAAACTATTCTGTCACCAGCTTGCTGTGATGCGCCTGTCTGTCCGTCCCCCACTTGCGAATCTTCCTCGATACCGTTGATTTCCAGGGCTGCCTCCTCTGAGGTGGTGAGCTGGGCTACTGAGTGTGGCCCTTCTCCTGTCCTCGCTCTTTCCCTCTTATTGTGGGCTCTCTTTTCCTGGAATGAGGGACACAAGTGGAGTTTGAGTGAGAATGAAGGAGTGAGTGTAGAGAATCCATAGCATAGAGGCTTAGAAGGGGACCAAGGGCCCTCCCTGTGTGTTGTAAGTTGTTGTCATTGCAGCACAGTGATAGGGACTGTGAGGGCTGCATGGTCGAATAGTTAAGTGAATGTGACCATAGAGAGAGAGAGGGAATGGGTAAGGGTGCAGGGATGTCAGTGTCAAGTGGGATGTGGAGGAAGAGGTTGGCAAAGCAGAGTGCTGGTGAGGAGAGGCAATGGGGATCAGATTGAGGGTGATGAGAAAGTCATACTCACTTTTCCTGTGTGGAGAAGGCCATGAAACCTCTTCCTGCACTGCAGCCAGGTTCTGCGGCTCATAGAGATTGAGTTGACCTCCAGCCACACAGCTTTAGTCTGCTGGGGAGGCTTTTTCCTCCCTGAGGAAGGGAAGAGCACCTCCTTATTTGATCTTGCTCCCTCCACCGGAGCTTGGAGAGAGGCCTCATCGAACCTTGGAGCACACTTTGGCCTGCTGCTGGACATAGTTGCTGAATGAAGCGATCACAACAGTGGGCATAAAGTTTAAAGTCTCCAGAAGAAGCTAGGCTGCTGCAGGCCTTAAATCCAGTAACATTGATGATGTCATCGGAGGCGACTTTCTGTATGAAAAGACTCATTGGCCAAGGGTTTCCACACGCTGGAAATCAAATGTCCAATTAGGGAAAAATCGCACTTTTTTCCCACTTCACATCGGAGTCGTGGTCCTGACACGAAAACCACCTGACACGCCCCAGCCTGCCCCCAATGGCAAAATCCAGCCCAATGACTCTGTTGAGGCCTTCCACCCAAAACCTTATCCCATCTTTCTTATTTTCTTTCAGATGTTGACTAACCGAACCCATTCTGTATTTACAGCATTTTCAGTTTTGTTGTATTTTTGATTCATGGTTTTTCTGTTTATCCTGTAAGTTGAAGATTGACGATGTACTAACCACTTTCCACTGGTCATTTTCATCTCATGAGTGACAGCCATTAAAAATACCTCATACAATCGCTTTTACCCAGACACAAAAAAAAGCAGGACTGAATACTTTAAACAATGGTCTGTGCTCTTCTCTGTTGGCCCATGTATCAGTAATAAAGATGTACTCTTCTGTAGCACCTGTAATGCTTCACATTAAGCCCTAGTTAACAGAATCAGACATATTGGAGGTAGTTTTCACCTTCGCTACCAATAGGATAAAAACCGGACGGGTTCTACAACAGGCGGGTGATCCAGTCCACCAGGATTACCGCCCAGGCAGTGAGGGTGAAAAGTACCCCATTGAATTTCAACATTTTTTTCAGTACACTATGTATTAAGTACTGAGCAAAAGGTTCCCATTTTACAGTCTTATTTGCACGGTTTCCTTTTGGAGAGCTTGTGAATGTCTCCTGTTACCACATGAGGGCTCTTCACAAATGCATTTATGATTTCATTACATATTGCACCAAGGAGATCTTCCCCCATTTTATTCGAATAACCAGGGCAGAGCCAGAATCTTGGGATTGAGAAGAGGTAAGTGACTCACTTCCCAAGTGTTATTAAGCCAATACCAAAGCTTCTGTGACCCACAAAAATAAATTGCTCCAACATGCCTCTGTAAGTTTACTTCCTGATAGGTCCCATTGCTCTTTTCACCAACAAATTAGAGGAGAAAAACATCATTACACAACTTTGAAAGGATTCCTGTGTATGATTTTTCAGGATCCCCTTTACAATGATGTAAATATTTTCAATTCTTTTGTCGCCGAAAGATTGTCGGGTTTTAGTCCCGCCTCCATCAACTTCTGGCCAACCCACGCTATTTTCCCTTGATTGACCTTGTTAAGCCCGCCCAGTGGGTTTAGCAGGCCAATTAAGGGAAAGCCAGTTGCAGAGAACGTCGACGTATGACGTTTCATGTGTCAAAAAGTTTTGACAGATGAATTGTCATCGTTTGACAGCTCTGTGAAGCTGTCAAACACTGACATTCTCTGTAGTTTGATGAGGTCTTGAATTCAAGACCTCATCAAACCTCTTTCTTTTGCAGAAATAAGATGGTTGTTGCATTGGAGACTGCAACGGCCATCTGTCATCTCTGCCGTGGAGGTGCGAGACTTTCCGCATACACAGCGATTGAAGCCTGCAGGAAGAAACAAAGGTAAGTAAACTTTTTCTAACACTTTGCACTTACCTCAGATACTCAACTCTCCACACTTGAACCCATCACTCACCTCCACAGCACACTTTTGGAACTCGCAGACCCCTGCAGACCCACTACTCACCTCGCTGACCTGGCAGGTTTTGGAGCCTTCGGGAAGCCCGCACTTGTGAGTGCAAAAAGGGGATAATCCTATTTTCTGCTTGTTAACTACCTGTTAACAGGCAGTTAATTGATTTTAATCCCTTCCCGCCTCCAAGGAGACGGGACCCGGCACGGGTCAGGTACCCGCCTCCTGGCAAGATGGCATGGAGGCGGGTTGGGGGCAGGTTAGGCACCCGCTCCCAGATTCTGCCATTTTCCCAGCAGTCCTGCCTCCATACCCGCCTCCCCAGGGCTGGCAAAATCACCCCCATGGCTTCACGAGGATGGTCCTGGTCAAATTTTAGTATTATTTCTATTTTTTTGGGTACAGAAATATTTTTTTATTTTTATTAAAGCAAAGGTATTCTACATAAGTGCCACGTAGCTTTAAGTGATAAAAGGGAATTATCTGTACACTTACTAGTGTCTCTCAGTGCCTGCCATGTTTTATGCTTTCAAATGGCTTGTCATAGGCAGCATGGGCGCAGATATTTTGTACTGAATTCTCCCTTCTGTGACAAGAGAGAATAATGTCTGGTGTTGTGGTAAACAAGGCTCATGATATCACTGGGAAGGAACTATGTGAAGAGGGAATTCAACACAAAAGATCTGCTCCCAGGTTGAGTCTGACCAGTTTTAAACGAGAATAATGGATAACTGGAAGTGATTATAACTAGTCAGAAATCTAGAGGATGGCATAAACCATGAGAATGAAACTTGAGCAGTCTTTATTATTTGAATGACAAAACGTCTTGACATTAGTTTCAGTATTAATGATCTTACTGTTAATTGGCATCATGGTAGATGCTGAGGACCACTGTATGACTGAATTTTAACCATCTGTTAGGAACTCTTAAGGTGGGTGGTAAAACTGTGGACTTGAGATTATTTCTTTTTATAAACAAATAATTCTGCATATAGGACAAGCTAGGGTTATCTGTTGTTTCCTTGTGTTTTTATATAAGAAACTGGATATTGGCAGAGCTGTCTTTTCAGTTTTGTATTGTTCAGCCTGATCATGCAGGTCAACCAGATGTCTGCCATGCTTGGAAACCCATTACTGTAGTAGGTTTAATAGTCTCCAGACCAAGTCACTGAAAACTCTCTGTAGGAAGACACCCCACTTGACTAACTCCAAAGAGGTAAGCCTTGATTTTAATGCCAATGCACCCGGCGAAAATGGCCCATGGCGTGCCTGGGTTGGACTTACGCCCTGCCACATTTAACACTCCAATGGAGCCGAAAATGGAGCGTCCAATCCGAATGCATCCCGTTCTCACCGGGCACAGCTGAGTTTAAATTGGGGCTTCAATCTTTTGAATACACCTTTTTGTAGTGCCATGGTCATTTTTTTTATGTTAAAGGCACTATACAAGTGCAAATTGTTGTTGTTGAGTGCTTAGGCAGAGGTTGGCAGAGTCAAGGCTTAGGGGTCCCTGAGTGTGCACAGGGGTACTGACAGAATTTAATCAGATAAAACTGATCAGTCTTATACCAAAAGTGAGCACTGGTAAGTTTCCTGCTGTTGGTCCAGCTAGGACCACCAAACCGTTGGCTTGCAACGTTCTATGGAAATGAGTGAGAAAAATCCCGGCTCCCAGCAACAGGCCGACTCCTCTAGGTTCCATTAGCAAGATAGGGTGGCTGTTCAGTCATCAACACTGCCCTGTAATACTGCAGACCTGACTTGTTCTCAGCCATGGCTCAGTGCCTCTGAGTCAGAAGGTGGTGAGTTCAAGTCCCACTCCAGAGTCTTGAGCACAAAATCCAGGCTGACACTTGAGTGTAGTACCGAGGGAGTGCTGCACTGTTGGGGGTGCTGTCTTTCAGATGAGATGTTAAACCAAGATCCCATCTGCCCTCTCAGGTGAATGTAACAGATCCCATGGCACTATTTGAAGAAGAGCAGGGGGAGTTCACTCCAGTATCCTGGTCATTATCACATTGCTGTTTACATTTCCTACATTACAACAGTGATTACTAAAAAAAAAGCCAATAGAATAGCAGAAAAATAGCATTTGGGTAGAAATTCTGACAGCAAAGTTCACGTAGGGAGGGTGGAAACGATACAAAAGTCTGCAATAAATAAACGTTTTAATTAAAAATAAACAGGGTTTGTAGTTGGGAAGGTTAGCAATCACCGTACAGTAATCGCTGCACATCAAGGGGTTACTGGAGCACAGACACTAAACTGAAACACCTCCTTTCTCTCTCGCCTGGCCGCTCTTTTTATGTCACTTTCCCAGCCTGGTTTCTGTATGTCTCCTCCACCAGCTGTAATGTTCAAAGGAAGTTACACTTACCCAGGGAGGAGAAATAACATGGAATAAAACCCAGCTCACCTCCTTCTCTCTCTTCACAGAGAACCGGTGTTCCCGGGAGGTGGGAGGCGATGGGACCCGGCAGATGGAGTTTATGCTGTGGGTCGCATTGTGCCAAGTCTCTTCAGTGAGTGCTGGAGCTCTTGCCGCGCTGAAGCCCGCCTGCCTGGGCTGTCTCTTTGCTCACTCACTCGCTGCTACTGTTTGCCGATCCCAGCCCCTTGTATAAATCAGCACCTCACTGAATGGCCCGCTCCCTGGCCACCGGCCTTTTAAATTCAGCGTTGCCATTGGGAACGAGGCGTCCGTCAAATTTTTGACACGAGCCTATTCTTATTTCGCTGCAACGCTACTTAGTGAAAGTAAATTGGCCTGTGATGTGAGGAGGTGGAGGGAGGACCAATATAACGTTTTTCCCAATGCATGACAATAAGAGCTCTTAGTTTAAAAAACCCCATCAGGATCCGAAAAGAGGGGTCAATGTTTGCGGTAGAAACCTTTGCTCAGAAAGGGGTTCACATATTCTTGGGCAGAAGGGTCTTCGATGGTTCTCACTAAGGGTCTCCACTCAAATCTTAACCTTGTCCTTTCTCTTGCAGGGGCTGATGAACTAGCTGTGTATGTCAGATCTTCAACAAGTCCAGTCCTTTTATCTAAACCCCAGAGTCTAAATGGGGTAAAGGAGCAAAGGGATCTAGGGGCACAGATTCACAAATCATTAAAAGTAGCAACACAAGTTAACAAGGCCATACAACATGCAAACAAAGCACTGGGGTTCATCTCTAGAGGGCTAGAATTGAAAAGCAGGGCAGTTATGTTAAACTTGTATAGAACCTTGATTAGGCCACACTTGGAATACTGTGAACAGGTCTGCATATTACAAGAAGGATATAGAGGCACTGGAGAAGGTACAAAAAAGATTTACAATGATGATACCAGAACTGAGAGATTATCAGGAAAGGCTGAACAGGTTGGGGCTCTTTTCTCTAGAAAAGAGAAAGCTGAGGGGTGACCTGATAGAGATCTTTAAAATTATGAAGGGATTTGATTGGGTAGACATGGAGAAAATGGGGGTAATTTTAACCCCCGAATACAGGTGGGTTTAGGTCAGGTGGGAAGTTAAAATGTAAAACATCTCTAACCCGCCTTGGGCCCACTCACTTCTGGTTTTAACGGAGATGGACGGGGGCGACCAACCCACTCCCAGGAGACAGGACGCTCATTTAAATATTTTATTGAGGCTGCGTGCCTAAGATTTTATCTGTGTTTCAGGGAAACCCGGCAGCCAAAGGACTGTTAAAGGAGGCAAAGACTGCTGCAAGGAAAAGGCAAGTACTTTTAAAGCACTGCTTGTGGGCCAGAAGGAGCAGGAGTGCTTACCCCAGGCCCCCCCCCCACCGTGATTGGACCCCCTCCCCACGATCACCGACTCTCCCCCGACATCCAATCACTCCCTCTGATCTCTTCCACCGATCTCTCCCTCCGATCTCTCCCTCCAGTCTCTTTTCGAACCACCCGCGATCACCACCTGCCTGTTCAAACCACGCTGTACCCACCCCCTACCACCACCCCCCCCCCGCCCCATCTCATGATCTCTACCTCCAGCAGCATGAATCCTATCTGCTCCTGGCCTACGGCCTCTGCTACAACGTTCCCTGCCCGAAAGGGAGCCAAGCCTCTCAATCAGGCCGATTTCTGGGCAGGGATCATGTTAAAGAAAAAGCACACACTGTGGAGTCCACAATGTTCGCCAGGACTCCTCCACCCCGCTTGAAAATCCCGCCCAGGCAAATATCAGGGCCAATGTTTCCGCTTGTGGGTGTGTCCAAAACTTGGGTTCATAAAATATAAGATAGTCACTAATAAATCCAATTAGTAATTCAGGAGAAACTTCTTTACTCAGAGAGTGGTGAGAATGTGGAATTCGCTATAACACGGAATAGTTGAGGCGAATAGCATGGATACATTTAAGGGAAAGCTAGATAAGTACATGAGAGAGAAAGGAATATGTCGATAGGGTTAGATAAAGTAGGGTGGGAGGAGCATAAACACCGGCATAGACCAGTTGGGCGAATGGCCTGTTTCTGTGCTGTACATTCCATGTAATTTCAGTTGTTTAGCATTCATTATAACCTGGAAATTACACTGTGTGAGATTATTATATGAATGCCTAATGTCTGCATAGCGAATTCTTCTGTCAGCTATTTTAACGGAGGCATTGATTGGCTTACTTCAAGCATGGTCTTCTTCTTCTTCTTAGGCAGTCCCTCGGAACCGAGGATGACTTGCTTCCACATTAAAAATGAGTTTTCAGGTGACTGATGAGTCCAATGCAGGACCTACAGTCTCTGTCACAGGTGGGGCAGACGGTGGTTGAAGGGGTGGGTGGGTGGGGTGCTTGGGTTGATGTGTGCTTCTTGCGCTGCCTGCACTTGGCTTCCGCTTGCTCCTGGCGAAGAGATTCGAGGTGTTCGGCGCCTTCCCGGATGCTTCTCCTCCACTTTGTGCGGTCTTCGGCCAGGGATTCCCGGGTGTCGGTGGGGACACTTTTCCAAGGAGGCCCACCTGGGGCTCTCTTGCTGCGCCGGAGCTCCGAGTACAGCGCTTGTTTCGAGAGTCTCGTATCGGGCATGCGGACAATGTGACCCATCCATCGGAGCTGATCGAGCGCGGTCAAAGCTTCGATGCTGGGGATGTTGGCCTGAGCGAGAATACTGACGTTGGTGCACCTATCCTGCCAAAGGATTTGCAGGATCTTGCGGAGACAGTGTTGGTGGTACCTCTCCAGTGCTTTGAGGTGCCTGCTGTACATGGTCCATGTCTCTGAGGCATACAGCGGGTATCACTACTGCCCTGTAGACCATGAGCTTAGTGCCAGGTTTGAGGTCCTGGTCTTCAAACACTCTCTTCCTCAGGTGGCCGAAGGCTGCACTGGCACACTGAAGGCGGTGTTGGACTTCGTCATCAACGTCTGCCATTGTTGACAGTAGGCTCCCGAGGTATGGAAAGTGGTCCACGTTGTCCAAGGCCTTGCATAATTTCTACTCTTAGAAAAATTTATAGTATATGAAAAAAAATCAGACATCCAAGTTAGTTAGCCATTATTAGGTTGCCATCCATGTTTAAGGGAGCATTATTCCACTTTTTAATGATGTCTTATTTTTCTATCTATTTATATACATACTAGCTGGGGGGGGTCCGGCGTTGCCAGGGCAATTTTGGGCCGCGCGGTTTACGGCCGGGCACTGCCGCTCCCCCGCTCTGTGTCACTCTTTCCCTCCCTGACCCTCTCTCTCTCCCTCCCCCTCTCTCTCCCTGCCCCTCTCTCTGTCCCCTTTCTCTCTACCCCCCTCTCTCTCCCTGCCCCTGTCTGTCCCCTCTGTCTGTCCCTCCCTCTCTCTCCCTCTCCCCCCTCCTCCCCCTCCCCCTCTCTCCCGCCCCCCCTCTCCTCTCCCTCCCTCTCTCCTCTCCCTCCCCCTCTCCTCTCCCTCCCCCTCTCCTCTCCCTCCCCCTGTCTCTCTAAAAGATTCGGTGGTGCCCCCTTTGGGGTGCTAACTTCGCCAGGGCGCTACTTTTAGCACCCCGAAAAAGTTAGCACCCCTGCGCCGTAAATTCAGTGGTAGCACCCCAAGCAGGAGGCGGGCACTACTGGAAGCGCTCCCCCACCCTCCTGGGGCACTACCATTCAATATTGCGGCGCTAAAACGCTTGCATGCACTTCCTCTAAGTTTAACATTTCCTGCATCACTTTCCTGTTCGGCTTTTTCCATCATGCTATTTTTGTCACACCTGTTAGTTATGCTTAAACTGAACTATTTATTATACGTACCACTGATTGTGTCCCCCCAACTCTGTCGCTAAGGTACGTAGCACCTGAGGCCTGTAAAGACTGGACCTCGCCGAGCTTCCTATTGCTGCCACTTCTGCACGCCAGGCTTGCAAGCACTGGTTGGCTTTCCCACTTCCCTGCTTTCTCCTGCCACATCTCACTGCTCCCGTGCCTCACGTCTTTCTCCCAATAGCCTTCCCAGCTGGAACCTGGGAAACTGGTTTTAAATTCTTTAAAATTCTTGCAGAGCTTTTATTGTATTTCGGTCTGCCTCTTTTTGCTTTTTTTCCTGCTCATCAAGGTGAAGGAAGTCAGTGCTGAGGAATCCATTCCAGGCATCCAATGCCAGAAGCAAGCACTCCCAAGTAATGTATAACGCAACCAGATTCAGAGTAAAGTTCCCTCCACTCTGCCTCAGCAATGTGCTTCAGGCCAACTCCTCTTCTGCACCAGTGTGGCATTTTATCCCGATTTTCTAATTCCCACACCAACCATCCTCAGACCTGTCTGAGTGACATTGCCAATTAGGGTCAGCAGGTTAGTGCTGTAGGCCTACTCTTCAATTAGAGCCTTACACAGCCAACAGACGGAGAAGAATTTCATCCCATCAGTCTAATCACCTGGATTTAAATCCAGATCTCAGAGGTGTAAGGAAAGGGAAGACCAACCTTCTGCTTATTCCAGTTCCTGTCCATCTCACTCTCTCTCAGTTTGACTCAGTTTCTGAAATAGAAAAAAAAATAGCTTGTATTTCAAACTTTAGCTCGCTGAAAACTTCCAGAAAATCAATACGTTCAAATTGCAGCCAAATCCTTTTCAAAAATGTACAAACTAAAATACATAAAAATACAATTTAACTTTTCCATTGAGAAAAATAAATAATGAATTGTTTCAGAATTCAAAGATAATTAAAATCAATCACCTGTTTGCAATTATCGCTGTTCCTGTCTTCTTTAACGTGATCTCTGCCTTTTTATATTTCTCGGTGGTTAATAAAACCTGTTGTTAGGTTGACCTCAGTAAAACTTTTCAACTTCATCCTTTAGCTTTTCTACAAATAATTTGGAAAAAGAAGCAACCAAATATATATTATTACAGGCTAAAGAGAGGCAGGCTGACAAAATCCTACTGATGCATCCTGAGAAATTATGCACACTGCACATGTGTGGGATTTACCTTCAACTAACAGGTTTCTTGTTCTGGGGAAAATTATCAATTGCAAACTGAGGTTTTTGAAAGTGGCTGTATTGAATGTGTCAAAGAGAATTTTTGGGTAAATTTAATCATTTTATTGGGAAATATTTAGATAGTTAATTAAAAAATAACTTATTTTGGACATTAAAAATTTCAGTTACTGACAAAAAATGAAAGATTTGATTAGTTCACTTGGCAAGCCATGTGCACTTCTAAAATATGAGTGAATCTCAATTAATCTCCACCACTGCCTCAGCCCATCGGCTGCTGAAACCCTGATCCATGCCCTTGTTACCTCCAGACTTGACTATTCCAATGTTCCCTTGGCCTGCCTTCCACCTTCAGCTTCGTAAATTTCAGTTCATCCAAAATGCTGCTGCCCATATTCTAACTCACACCAAGTCCCGTTCACCCATCACTCCTGTGCTCGCTGACCTACATTGGCATCTGGTCCGGCAATGCCTCAATTTTAAAATGCTTATCCTTTTGTTCAAATCCCTCACTGCCTCACTCTTCCCTATCTCTGTAACCTCCTCCAGCCCTACAACCCTCTGTGTTCCTCCAATTCTGGCCTCTTGCCCATCCACGATTTCCATCACCCCACCATTGGCAGCCATGCCTTCATCTGTTTAGACCTTAACTTCTGTAATTCCCTTCCTAAGCCTCTCCGCCTCTCTTTCCTCCTTTAGGACACTCCTTAAAACCTACCTCTTTGACTAGGCTTTTGGTCACCTGTCTTAATATCTCTTTATGTGGCTCGGTGTCAAATTTTGTTTGATAATGCTCCTGTGAGGTGCCTTGGGACATTTTACTATGCTAAAGATGCTATATAAATGCAAGTTGTTGTTGTTAACAGATTTGCATGCCACTAATTAGCTGGAAGGAATTTGATAGAATAAATGTGAATGTCATCCAAACCATTTCAAGAATTTTGTAGCATAAATTTATAAATAAATTTAACTATGATTAAACATGACACAGAAACATTACAAGAAATCTGTTACAGGAAATGTGTGATGGTATGCAGTATAAAAATCTTTTAACTAAATTATTGGTGTATTTCCTGTTGCGTCGCTCATGGTAATTTGAAAGATCTCTGTCTTTATTTGTTTATTGTCTTTTTATTGTTGGTTCTCATTGTCCTCTTCTGGTTTACTGTCTCTTTTGATTTCTTTCTGCTTCCCTCCAACCTCTTTTGCTTCTCTCTCTGCCTTATGTGCTTTTCTGTCTTGTCATCCTTTGCCTCTCTTTTTTGTTGTTTTTGGTTCTTTCTGTGACTCCTTTTCTTCCTGTTTTCTTTTCCTGCTTCTCTGTCTCCCTTTCTTTTTCCCTCCCTTTTTCTCTTCCCTTTTGCGTCTCTCTGTTTCTTTATGATTTATGTTTTTCTTTTTTTCTTTTTGTTTTAGGTTGCTAGTTATTTTGGGGCCACTGGTGGCTGGAAGATGGATTGAGCCTGGAGGCCACATTTTCATGCCATAGAGGAGAAAGTGGCATGTTGGACCCCCATCCATATGTTAAGGAGGAAAAGAAATGACCTCTTCAAAAAGATGACCCACGAGACCCCTCGCTATTGAGCAGAAATTGGCCCCACAATCACTCTCCAAAGATCTGTCTCTTTTCCCCACTTCCCCTCTCCTCTTCCCCTCACCTTCCCTTTTCCTCCTTTCCTCTGCCCTTATCTTCTCACCCTCTTCCACTTGCTCCCTGTCTCTTCATCCCCATGCTCCTCTTTCCCCTCCTCCTCTTCCCTCCTTATCTCCTCCTCTCTCTTCTTACCCTTTTCTCTATCTCACTTTGCTCCCTCTCGTCCCCTCCTGTACTTCTTTCCTCCTTCCCTTCTTGCTCCTTCTTCCCCCTCTTCTCATCCCTACATCTCTTTGACCCCTCCTTTCTCCCTTTCCCATTCTCACCCTCTGTCACTTTTCCTTTCATTCCTCCACTCCTCTTCCCTCCTTTCCTCCCCTCCCCTCCTCTCCTCGTCTCCTCTTTAGTTGCTCTGCCCTGTCCTGACCATCTCCCATCCTCTCTCCCCCTCTGCCCTTCCCTTTGCTGTCTCCCCTCTGCGCCCTCCCTCCACTCTCTGTAGCCTCTGCCTGTCGTCTGTTCAGGCCATTCATATTCCAAAAGGTGGGTGCTAGGAATACTGCTCCATGTAAAATTGTTTCCCCCGTACAAACTACACACATAGCAATGATGTCTGTGAGTGTATACAAAGCAGTAATCTCAGCAAGGAGTTCAGATGATATTTGATTGGTTCTTAACTGTATCTTACCTGTCATTGACCAAAACTAAATTAAATGTCTGTTCCAATAATACCCGTACAAACAGAACTTGCAATTAAACTTTCATAATCCCATAGCTATTGCACATTAGCTGCAACAAGGTCAAACGATAACACAGAGCTAGCACAGTGGAGGGATGCCAACTGATGAGCAATGACTGGAACTATAACACACACACACACACACACACACACACACACACACACACACACACGCAAATACATAGAGAACCTTTCTGGGCTGTGCTAAAAAGAATAGAACTGTCAGTCTCTCACTCCAGACTTTCTTATATCATGAAATATCACATAAAAACAGGCCTGTTATGTACTGTTTAATAACAATAGAATTGCACTGGCATCAGGGTAGTACACCTGGCCTATTGTTAAACTTCACAGAAAAGTGACATTGACTTACCCAAGAAGGACTTGTTAGAACAAGAGAAAGTTTATCAACAGGATTTAATGGCCCTGAAAGTAAGAAGAGTCTGTACTCGTTTTATAACTCAAAGCTTGGATAATCTTGGCAAGCAGCAAAGGACAAAATCATAAAGACTTTTTTGTCACACTCGGTAACCTGCAGTGTGGGTTAATTATATTTTAAACAGTAGTTTGGTCCAGCTAATTTTCAAGCTGGTATCAACTTGCTTTATAAGATCATACTGTTGAACGTGCTTACAAAAAATAATCAAGCTCAGAAAGAATTGCCTCAAGCAATACAGTCAATGTGTCTCAAGCCACAGAGAAATGGTCCTTTTGCAGGCAAACCTGATGGTTCTGTCAAATGTAACAGGTCATGGTTGCAAAGTGTGATTTGTAAGGTTGGATTAATATTATGGAGTGTTGTTTCGCCTACAATAAGACAAAGCATTTGTGGTCTGTTGCAGGAATGGTCTTGTTGGGCTAAACAGCTCTTTCTCATTCCATGTTTTATTGTGTTCTTAATATTCCTCTAATCTATCGTTCAGAATAACCCAATGGTACAATCACATACTTAATACCTTCAAGTACAATCTGGTGTCATAAAACAGCTACTAATATTTGTTCTATTGAAGGGATAATTACTAGTCCTAGCCCCTTTAGGGCTACCCCAGATCAGGCGTATTCCTCAGACGTTCACTTTCAACTAAAGTTTGAGGTAGCCGAATCCTAAAGACGCTTAATTGGGTCTAAAGGTCTGGACTATCTCTCCCTAAAGGAAAGGAACAACCTGAAAATGTTACCATCCTCCAGATAGCACTTTTAATAAGTTTAGCTAGACTGTAACGTTTCAGATATTATGAGGGTCCAGAAAACTCCTCCAGAATTCTGCAACTCCTCACCAAAGAGTGTACAGAGATTGAGTTCGCGAGTTTGATACAGAAGTATTATGTGAGACAATTCTAAAAATATATAGATTTATTAAAGAACTGACATATAATTTACAGTTGGTGAGTCAATCGCAACATTAACAGTTTCAAAAAAAGAAAGCTTACAATTCTATTATCAGAGAACCTACACTCAAATCTTAACTTCGCTACTGTTTTACAGTTCTTAGTTTTATTCAGGATATCCACCAAAATCAAATACAGTACCTTTGATCCCTGAGGTACAAAGAGTTGGAGCCTTACAGAGCTGGCTCTGAAGTCGAGAATTGCTTTGCCCCTTTAAGCGAGTCTACTATCCCATTTGAGAGTTCAATATTTATACCCTTTTCCAGTGGTATTTCCTTTAAGGTTTTCTGTGGATGTAAGCTAATTATCTCGAGTCATTTTCCTGCTGACCCCTGCAATTCTTACAGTCACCTCAGCTGGTAGCACTATAGAACCATGTCTCTCCTCTAGGTGTTCTAAGTTTATCATAAAAAATGGTGTAACAGCAGGTGCGCTTTACTTGGTATCATTTTTATGAAGGCAGATGTTTGTTACTTTTATGTGCTTCTTTATGAGGTATAAATTAGAACACCTTGTACAGGGTGAACTATTGTCTTGTTCCAAAAGGTTCAGCCTTTAACCTTCTGTTTCAATAAGGTTATTGATTCAGTGTCAACAACTATCTCTATAGCCAGAATGCTATCACAGCTTTTTCATCGTTCGGTTTCTAGATTTCCAGACCCAGTTTGTCATGTTTTAATAAGGCCAGAATTCTTTCATAGAATGGTGTCTTTTTCTGAATAGGTTATATTGTAGGAATGTCTAGTTCCTATCCAAAGACAGGTCCACTCAGGCGCTCAAACAAAATGAAGTTTAATGGAAACTAACAGGTTTAAACAAGTAACTGCAGGAGAACATCGAGTGTAGGTCTATTCAGTTCGGAGGCTCCACAAGGACTGCTGGCTGGTCCCATGGTTGACATCATGACGTCATCACGTTCTTCCCGCCAGTGGGGGATCACGTGATGTACGGCGTGACGTCATCGCATTTACCTGCGCTGTTAAAGTAATCATGCTCTGTACAAGTAAACAGTATAAATAAAGATACAGACTCAGGCTGTAGCTAACATGTTGTTAAAGGGAATTATACACAAACGATCTGAGTCCTTTAGTGGCTCCGCCACATGCGCCCCCCCAGAATTGTCTTTAACAGCAAAAGTGAGACGGCGAGGAGGCCTGACAAGCCTGTCTGAGCGACTTCTGTAACCCTGAAGTGGAAGCTGATGGCCGGTGGTCGAGCTGGCGGGCAGTTGTGGTGGATCTGGCACGGCGACTGTGGGCGGTCGGCCCCATTTTGGCGGTTGAGCGATTTTGACTGGGCGGTCCAGGTCTAAGTGTGCCGGCTTCAGCCGGTCAACTGATATGTGGTCCGGTTTACCTCCGATATCGACCGAAAAGGTTTTGTCTCCCAGCTCTATGACGTGGAAGGGACCAGTGTAAGGAGGCTTGAGCGGGTCCCGGTGAGCGTCGTGGCGGATAAACACATACTCGGCGCTTTTCAGCTCAGTTGGGACGTGGGAGCTCTGTAAGCCGTGATGTGACGTAGGCGCAGGAGCGAAACACCTGGCTGCTTCCTGGTTGCTGACAAGTTGCTGGGATGCGGACCATGGCTCTGTTGGAGATGGGAGGAAATCCCCTGGTACTCGTAGTGGCTGGCCATATAAGAGTTCCACCGAGGACGATTGTAAATCTTCTTTGGGTGTCGTACGAAGACCCAAAAGGACCCAGGGAAGTCTGTCCACCCATCCCGCACCTGAAGACTGGCCCGCAGAGCGGCTTTGAGCGACCTGTGGAATCGCTCGCACAGGCCGTTCGCCTGTGGATGATAGGCGGTGGTGCGATGTAGTTTGGTGCCGAGCCCCTGACCCACAGCGTTCCAGAGCTCAGAGGAAAACTGCGGTCCACGATCGGAAGAGATGTCCACCAGTACCCCGAAACGAGCAACCCAAGAGGAGATGAAAGCTCTGGCCACGTCTGCCGAAGTGGTGGAAACCAAAGGAACTGCCTCTGGCCATCTAGTGGTGCGGTCTACCATTGTGAGGATGTGTGTAAAACTTCGAGAAGGTAGAAGCGGCCCCACGAGGTCCACATTCACGTGGTCGAATCAACGCTCCGGAGCAGTGAAAGTGGCCAATGGAGCTTTTACATGATGCTGTACCTTGGCCTTTTGGCAGACCACGCAGGTATTGGCCCAGTCGCGGACATCCAGGTGCATACCCCTCCAGATGAATTTTGACGACATCAGCCGTTGCAAGGCCTTCATGCCAGGATGTGACAACCCGTGTATGGCGTCGAACACTTTTCGGTGCCAGGTGACTGGAACGATAGGGCGGGGAGCTCCCATGGAGACGTCGCAAAGTAGCGTGGTGCCTGTGGCATGGAATTTGACGTTGGCCGCTTGGAAGCTAGAGGGGCTGGTCCTGTATGCTTGGACCTCTGGGTCCGAGGCTTGATCCGCAGCCATGAGGGCATAGTCAATTCCGAGTTGGACTGCGTGCACAGTCACGTGGGAGAGGCAATCCGCCACCAGGTTGTCTTTGCCGGACAAATGCTGAATGTCCGTGGTGAATTCTGAAATGAACGTCAGGTGACATTGTTGCCGAGCTGACCACGGTTCGGCGGTCTTGGCCATAGCGTACATTAGTGGCTTGTGGTCCACATAAGCCGTGAACGGACGTCCCTCTAGTAAGAACCGGAAATGGCGGATGGCTAGAAAAAGGGCCAGCAACTCCCGGTCGAAAGTGCTGTACTTTCTTTCGTTTTGCCGTAGTTGACGGCTGAAAAACGCCAGCGGTTGCCACGTCCCATTCACCCACTGTTCCTGCACTGCGCTGATTGCGTAGTCCGACGCGTCGGTGGTAAGGGCAATGGTGGCACCTGGAAGCGGGTGCGCCAGCATGGTTGCATTGGCCAAGACGCCTTTGGTGTCGATGAACGCCCGGTCCATCTCGGCCGTCCAGCTGATCGGCTCCTTACCGGACTTGGCCTTGAGGGCCTCGTACAAGGGCTGCATAAGCAGAGCCACCTTAGGGATGAACCGGTGATAAAAATTGACCATCCCGAGGAACCTTGATGGTCTGCGGGCGCGGGAAAGATGTAACCGCCTCAACCTTCGTCTGTAAGGGAATTGCGCTGTCTGATGTGATGCGGTGGCCCAAGAAATCAATCCGCTGCAGGCCAAACTGGCACTTGGCCGGGTTGATAATCAAACCGTGTTGACGAGGCGTGTGAAGAGGGTGCGCAAATGGCAGAAGTGCTCCTCTTTCCTAGGGCTGGTGATGTGGATGTCGTCGAGGTAGATGAAGAGGAATTTTAGGTCCCGAAGCACGGAGTCCATCAAGCGCTGGAAAGCCTGTGCAGCGTTCTTCAAGCCAAATGGCATCCGCAGAAATTCGAACAGGCCGAATGGGGTGATGACTGCAGTTTTCGGGATGTCTTGCGGGTGCACGGGGACCTGGTGGTAACCACGGACGAGGTCGACTTTCGAAAAAAAGGTATTTCCCACCAAATGGGCCGAGAAATCTTGGATATGCGGGATCGGGTACCGATCAGGAGTAGTGGCGTCATTCAGGCATCGGTAGTCGCCGCATGGCCGCCATCCGCCGCCGGGTTTCGGAACAATGTGGAGAGGCGAAGACCAGGGACTATTCGACCGGTGAATAATCCCCAGCCGCTGCATCGTGTCGAACTCCGCTTTCGCAGCCGCGAGCTTGCCGGGTTCGAGTCGTCGGGCCCGTGCGTAAACCGGGGGGCCGGTGGTGGTGATGTGATGTTCTACACCATGTTTAGTAGCCGAGGAGGAGAAAGTGGGCCTGGTCAGATCTGGGAACTCTCCGAGGAGCCGAGTGAAGTCGTCTGGAGGTGGGACCGCACAGAAGACAGTGCGCAGCACGGCGTTACCGCGGTGGCATGGGATGGAGTGGAACGTGGCCGCATTGATCAACCGGCAGTGCCTGACATTGACCAGGAGGCTGTTGGCACACAAAAAATCCACCCCAAGGATGGCCTGCGTGACTTTGGCCGTGATGAATTCCCAGTGGAAACGCTGGCCGCTGAAACACACCTGGACCCACCGCCTTCCAAAGGCCCGAACGGCCGTGCCATTAACCGCCGCGAGGGCAGGGCCGTGGCCCCCAGCTAGTATATCGAGATTTGACGCAGGCAGGATGCTACACTGCGCCCCGGTGTCGCAAAGGAAACGTCGACCAGATAGGGAGTCTGTGAGGGTGCCAGTCAGTTCCTTTTGTAACCTCTAGATGGCACCTTCACTTGCTTCTTTTGTGAGACAAATGAGCTAAACAAATAAACTGTAAACGAAACTCTAATAAACCTTTAAATAAACCTTAACAAATCAAATTAAAATTTGGTCATTTAAACTAATTATGCACTCCAGTCCCCGCGGCGCCCACCGGTCACGAAATTGCTCGAGCGCACCGGCGGACACCGCGTGCTCCATCTCTAGGGCCACCCGGGCGCGAACATGGCCACGGAAGAGAGGGAGGCAATCCGGTCGGACGACCCCCTCGACCGCCCGCTGCCTGGACCAATTAATGGCTTTCTTGGCCAGGCCCAGGAGCAGACCCACGAGGAGGTCCTCCAACCTGCCCGCTCCCCTCCGCACCGGGTGACCGTAGATCAAGAGCGTGGGACTGAAGTGCAACCAAAACTTGAGGAGCAGCCCCTTCAAATACTGAAAGAGGGGCTGCAACCTCTCACACTCAACATATACATGAAATACGGACTCCTCCAGACCGCAGAACAAACAGGCGGTCTGGGAGTCCGTAAACCTATTTAAGAATCTATTGCACGGGACTGCTCTATGCAACACCCTCCAGGCCAAGTCCCCAATAGAACAAGGGAGGACTCCCGCATAGAGAGCCCCCCATTGGGGACCTCCGCCTCCGTCGGAAGGTAAAACGGCACGCCACGGCGTGTCCGGACGGCAGGCGAAGATGGCAAAGTGGAAGGTGTGCAGGAGCAGCCTGTACAGGAAACCCCTCCGTGCGGAATGAAAAAGCACGGAGGGTATTTCCTCGAGACGGCTCAAGTTGTGAGGCGCCGATCCCCGAGGGGAGTTTCGGGGCAGGGCGCCGATAAGGAATTCCGTCCGAACAGGGGTAAGCTCAGACGGGATCGCCCCACGCGCCTGAGCCGCCTCGATACACCTCGTGGCGCCGGGGGGCAGCATCGCTTTCACCGCCCCGATGGCATTGACCGCGAGCCGGACGTTGTCCCAGGACATGCGCCGCGCCAACTCCTCCGGCGCCATCCAGCCCGCTCCTCCGCCATCGAGTAGGTCCCCGACTCTAGTCACCCTGCCAGGCACAGCCCTTCGTTCCGCCAGCCACCCGAACTCGCGGACGTGGAGGTGCGGATTCCTGAACAGCGGCTCCCGGAGGACAGCCGACATTCCTGACGGGGGAGAGCTCCGCCTGGAGGCGACGTAGTTCCAAACCCATAGTAGTTCCTGGTAGAAGACAGGCAGCTCCCGCAGGCTCTCACGCCTGCCGCTCACTTCCAAAAACAGGAGCTGCGTGTCATAATTGAGGCCGTGCAGCTGGCGGAAAAAATACGTCGCCAGCGCACACCATCTCGGAGGATTCTCGACGTACAGGTATCTCTGCAGCGTCTGAAGACGGAAAGTCGCAGCCTGGGTGCGGAGGCACACCAACGCCTGACCGCCCTCCCTAAGCGGGAGACTCAGAACCGCGGCAGAGACCCAGTGCTTCCTTTTGTCCCAGAAGAAGTCGACGAGCTTCTTCTGTATCTTGGCGACAAACGCAGGGGGAGGGATCAAAGTGACGAACCGGTACCACAACATGGCGGCCACCAGCTGGTTTATGACCATCGCTCGACCCCTGTAGGACAACACTCGGAGCAATCCTGTCCAGCGTCCTAAGCGTGCGGCGACTTTGGCCTCCAACTCTTGCCAGTTCGCCGGCCAGGCGTCCTCGGCAGGGCTGAGGTAGACTCCCAAGTAGAGGAGGTGCGTAGTGCTCCAGGCAAAGGGCCTGAACTCCTCCAGCAGGGAGTCCACCTGCCACTGACCCACCAGGAGTCTGGAACATTTCTCCCAGTTGATCCTGGCGGAGGATGCGTCCGAATAAATCTGCTGGCATTCCCGCATCCTCCGCAAGTCAACGGGATCCGTGACCATGAGGAGCACGTCATCGGCGTAAGCCGAGAGGACCACCTCCACGCCCGGCCCTTGCAGAGCCAGTCCCGCCAACCTCTTCCGCAAAAGGCGCAGGAAAGGCTCCACGCAAATGGCATATAACTGGCCGGACATGGGGCATCCCTGACGCACCCCCCTCCCGAAGCGAAGGGGCGCCGTCAAGGACCCGTTAACTTTAATCAGACACTCCGCGGCAGCGTACAGAAGTCGGATCCGGGCGACAAAATGCGTCCCGAACCCGAAAGCGCGCAGAGTCCCGAAAAGATACTCGTGATCCACCCTGTCGAACGCTTTCTCCTGATCCAAGGAAAGGAAGGCGACCGACAGACCAGCCCTCTGGGAATGGTGGACCAGGTCCCGGACCAGATGGATGTTATCATGGATAGACCGGCCCGGGACCGTGTAGGACTGGTCGGGGTGGATCATGTGGGCCAGCACGGTGCCAAGGCGAGCAGACATGGCCCTGGCAAGGATTTTGTAATCCGTGCTGAGGAGGGAGACCGGGCGCCAGTTCTTAAGGAGGTGGAGATCACCCCTCTTAGGCAGCAGGACAATCACCGCCCTGCGCCAAGAGAGGGGCATCTCCCCGGTCGCCAAACATTCCCCCAGGACCCGCGCGTAGTCGCCCCCCAGGACGCCCCAGAATGCCATGTGGAACTCCACGGTCAGCCCGTCCAGCCCCGGGGACTTCCCCCTAGAGAGCTGGCGGAAGGCGCCGGACAGCTCCTCCAAACTCAGAGGAGCGTCCAATTTTTCGGCGCCCTCCAGGCCGACCTTCGGCAGGTCCTCCCACAAAACCCTGCGCGCATCCTCGCTGGATGGATCCGGAGAGAACAGAGCCCCGTAATAGGCGCGGGTCTCCGCGCGGATCCCCCCCGGATCCGAGACCAGAGATCCGTCGTCGGCCAGCAGCTCCAAGAGCTGCTTACGGACCCCCCGTCTTTTTTCCAGCGAGTAGAAGAATGGGGAGCCGCGGTCCAGGTCCCGCAGGAACTGGATCCGCGACCTCACATACGCGCCTCGGGACCCGACGAGCTGCAGGTCCTTCAGCGTGCCCTTCTTCTCTTCGTACACCAACCGCAGGGCCGGATCCTCGACGACTTGACCGAGACGGGACTCCAGGTCGAGCACCTCCTCCTCCAACTGCCCGACCCGGGCCTCCCGCCTCTTGGTCGACCCCTTCGCGTACTCCTGACAGAAGAGACGGATGTGAGCCTTGCCCACATCCCACCATAGCCTCAAGGAGGGGAAGCCCCCCTGCTTCCTTCTCCAGCCGGCCCAGAACTGACTAAACGAATCCCGGAACCGTGCGTCCTCCAGCAGCAGATTGTTAAAGTGCCAATACGCGGACCCACCCCGTGCGCGCGGCAGAACGAGCTCCGCCCACACCAGGTGGTGGTCCGTGCATGGCACTGGCCGCATGGAAGCCGCCGGAACGCAGGAGACGTATGCCCGGGAAATGTAGAGGCAGTCGATCCTGGACGCTCCTCCCCCAGACCTCACAAAAGTGAAGGCGCTGGAGTCGGGATGGAGATTTCGCCAGACGTCCACCAAGTCGAGGGACCCGACCAGGTCCCTCAACTTCCCCGTCGCCGCCGGGCATGGCAGGGTACCCGTGCGGTCCCTCGCCTCGAGGGTACAATTAAAATCCCCCCCGAGGATGACGCACTCGCCCGCGTCGATGGAGCCCAAAAGAGTGGACACTTCTTCAAAGAAGCGCGCTTGCTGCGCACCGGCCCCAGGGGCGTACACGTTCACTAGATGGAGCGGCACGCCCCCCAGGCGAACAGTGACCTGGAGCAAGCGGCCAGGCACGAGCTCCTTGACCCCCAAGATCTCCGGCTGAAAATGCGGGGCCAGCAAGATAGCCACCCCACTGGAAACACTGGAGAGGTGACTCATGTTGACCCCTCCTTGCCATTCCAGGAGCCACGTGGCCTCGTCTCCTGGAACGGTGTGGGTTTCTTGCAGGAAGCACACCGCATACTTCCCGTCCCGCAGGACCGAAAAGTTACTAAATCTGCGGCTAGCTTCCCTGCTGCCGTTGATGTTGAGGCTGGCTATGGTTATCTTCATTTCAGAAGCATAAACCAACCCCTACTTATGACTAACGGGGGAAGGGAGGGCGGCCGCTAGTCGACCGCCACTCCCTTAGCAGCCCAGTGAGGAATAGCCGGAACTGACGCAGCTCGGGCGGGCTCACGCCCGCGTCCGCGCCCATGGTTTTGAAGGCGACGCGGGCTGACCCGATGAGCAGCGCCAGCCCCGACCATCTATCGAGGGCCCGCCGGGTGCTGTGACGACCCTGGCACGTGGCCACAAAGTCCCGGAGTTCCTTCATGGGAATGAGAATGAGGGGGGTCCCGGCGAGGGGCGCGAGGTCATCCATCGCCTCATCGGCGATGGACTCCAAGTCCTCCTCCGCCCCCACCACCGAGTCCCCGTCCTCCTCCGGGGGGTCGTCACCGGTGGCCGAACCGTCCGCCACGCTGTGCGCATCGAGCGGCTCGGCCGCGACGGCCGGCCCCGCCTCCGCCCGGATCCCACCCCCAGGATCGGTATCGGAGGATTCCTCCCTGGGCTCCTCTAGGGGGGCCGGGCCAGAAGACGGCGGTGGTTCGGAGACCCCCTCCGCCCCAGGCACCGGAACGACCGGAGAGACCGGAGAGACCGGAGAATATGAAAATCCGACCTCCTCCAAGTCGTCCGGCTCCAGGGACACAGACAGAGGGCCCCCCTCTACCACGCCACCGGCCTCCGACCCAGCAGAAGGGGTGTTCCTTGCACAAACCTCGCCGAAGTCGAGCAGCACCTGGGAAAGGTCCGGGCCGCTCTGGGCGAGCTCATCAACCGCGAGCTCGCCTGACCCAGACCCCAAGCCGCCCGACTCGTCGAGGGGTAAGGCCACCGATAGGGGGTCAATTTCTGCCGCGGGTTGTTCCGCAACCCCCCCCACGGGCAGGGTCGTGTCCCCATCCCCGGGAGGCACGAGCTGGGCAGACACCTCTGCCTCAGCCTCCCCAGGGACAGGCGGCCCCTGCCGATCGCTAACGATGTTAACAGCGGTGGGGTGGGGCGCAGTACCCGTGGCGGGCGACGACTCCCCCTGACCGGAGGAACCTTCCTCCTCCCGGTCCTCCTCCTCATCCAGGGGGTCGCGCCTTCTTTTGAGTGCGGAGGGGTAGAGGGAGACCTCCATTTCTGCAGAGGCCTCCCCTGCTCCCTCCGGTGGAGCGAGTTCTTCGGGTCCCCCGGGCCCAAGCCCGGCCGCAGGTTCTGGCGCTACCGCCTCGGCGGTCGCGGCCACAGGCTCGGGCACGAGGGCCCCCCCCCTCCGCACTCCGCGATTAATGCGACGACGCTCTCGGGCGTCAGGGGCTCCATATTAAGGGGCACGCCCACCACGGGGGGACCTGCCCTACGATTTTTGGTTTTCCACCGCGCCTTCTTCCCGACCGGACGCTCCTCCTCCCCCCCACCGGAGGCCTGGATGGCGATGGCCTCCGACGACGACCGTACCCCGGTAGCATTTGTTTGGGGGGGGCACGGCTAGACCCGGGGGGAGGAGCGGTGGCGGCGCCAGCCTTGGCCACGCCAGTCGACCTGGCTGCCTTGGAGGCGGGGCAGTTTTTTCGCACGTGCCCCACCTCCTTACAGGCGTGGCACCGCACGCCGTCCGTCGTCCAGAAGACGCGGTATGGGGTCCCCTCTTGGAGGACTGTAAAGGCCCCTTCCGTCTCCCCCTCCCGCGCCAGCTGAATAAAGGCCTGGCGCCGGAAGGAGAAGACATGGCGAAGGCTGGCCTCCCGGAATCCGAGCGGGATCGGCGAGATCCCCGACCTCACCTCCCCAAGTTGGTGTAAGTGGGGGAGGAGGAGCTCACCGGAGATAAAGGGCGGGACGTTGGATAGTACGACCCTCTGCGCGGTGGCCTCAAGAGGGTCCACCGGCAGGAAGGTCCCGCCCACGGTGAGCCCCTGGGCGATGGCCAGGGCCACCGCCCGCTCGGACTCCAGGAAGAACACAGCCTTCCCATACATCTTCGAGGCGGCGACTATGGCCGGAGGGCCGACAACCCCAGCCATAGCCTTGACACACGCCTTGATGGTCATGTTGGGGTGGGTGTAGCTCTTCACCCCAAGCTTCTTGGTCAATAGGCGGAACGGCGACGGGGCAGCAGCGGAAGCGGGAGTGGCCGCGGCTTTAGTCGCCACTGCCGCGTATGTTCTCGCCGGCCCCACCGCCGCCGCAGATGTAGACGCCATAGTGGGGTGGATTTTCAAAGAGCTACACACACCCCAAAAGTCACAGGCCTGAAAGTGTTAATGGCCTTGGTATAAAAATAATGTCTTCCCTTGAGCAGAGGGAGTGTAGATTAACTGGGCCATCTCTCCCCTTGATGGTGTTAATTGGGAGAGGGCCCTTTCCTCCCTCTGCTCAATTGGTAATTAGTAAGTAGAAGAGGTGCCTTTTGGAGAGGCAGAGAGAGGACAAAGAGAGAGAGAGAGGGGGGGATGGGAAGGAGGGGGGCCGCAAAGGCAGGGTCCCCACTCAAGATGTTGTTCGGTGGGTGGGTGTCGGCAGGGTGCACTCCCCCGATGGTAAAACAAAGTCTTAAGATGGCCTTCGGGCAGGGGGAGAAGATGTCTTCGCCTGGGTAGGCTGGAGACAGCCCAGGCTCAGCCCCACACCAGGTCTTCTTAATGCAGGGGAAACAAGCTTCACCTGGGCAGGCTCCAGCCAACCCAGGCCAGGCTTTCGGCCCGTCTTCTTTCCTCCCCCCGCCTAGAATGTAAAGTCTTTAGGGGGAATGCACAGAGACACCCACCTGCAGATGGTAAAGTTGCAGCTCCTCCCCTCCCTCCAAGTGGAGCTGTGTGGTATCCTCTCTCCCTCTCTCCCTCCCTCTCCTGGGCTGGAGGCCAAATTGGGAGGCAGTGATGGAAAAGGCCTCTCCCGATATAATGCTGGCCTCCTCCTCTGTCCTCTACTCCTCCCTCTCCAGGCATCTCTGTAGATGATGGTGGTTGGTTGGTTGTAGGTAGGCCTCCTACACCACTAGCAGCAGCTCAGTAGCACAACCTTCTCCTCTGACAGCAAGGAACAGACTGAGCACCTTCGCTTGTTTGTTCCTTTGTTAATTGTCCTAGTCTCCTGTGTTAATTGTTCCTAGCCTCCTGTGTTAAGTCTTAACGGCCTGTTAGCTGTTCATGGGTTTCACCTGGTTTTCTTGGTATATAAGTTCTGTAGTTTGTTCCCTCGGGGCTCAGTCCTAGCCGGGTAACCGGAGGGACTAGCCCTTGCTCTGTGGCTCCTGGCTTTAACTAGTTGGTTGCCATGGTGTCTCGCGAGCTTTGTATTTAAGATGTATTCTCGAGCTTTGTATTTAAGATGTATTCTCGAGCTCTGTGTTTAAGATGTATCTAAGTCTGTGTTCTTGTTGTTAGTCTTGATAAGGTGCTGGGCTGGACTAGCGTGTTGCCATGTTGGAGCTTGTCCTGAGTTTTGTATTGATAAGCTGATTACCCCTGTGGTAGCTTGTCTCGAGTCCCGTCTCGGCAAGCCGGTTGCCCTTGAGGTAGCTTGTCTCAAGCTCAGTATTGACAAGTGGCTTTTCCTCATGGAAGCTGTCCTGAGTTCCTATCTTGACTAGCCATCTTGTAACTTGTCTCTAGTTCTTATGTATATTGCCGTGTTCCTTGTGTGAATCTAGCTATGTGTGGCTTACCCCTGTGGTAGCTTGTTTCGAGTCCCGTCTCGGCAAGCCGGTTGCCCTTGTGGTAGCTTGTCTCAAGCTTAGTGTTGTTTTGTAACTTGTCTCTAGTTCTTATGTATATTGCTGTATTCCTTGTGTTAATCTAGTTATGTGTGAATCTAGTAAAGTTCAAACAAAGTACTGAATATTTGCCTCTCGCCTCGTTTCTGCGCTTGGGTCCAGAACCTACATTTCCCGGAGAGCACGGTCCCGTTGCTCCCCAACCCCGTCACAGAGTCGGTGATGAAGAGAAGCTTCCCTGAATCTCTGATGGCCATCACAGCTGCGGGGCGCTCGTTAGACCTGGTCCTCTTTCGCCAGGGTGTCTGTAGATGTTTTATTTTTTTGTGCGAAAAACTGCAGGGAGGGCGGCAGCATCTTGCTTTCGTGCCAAAACGGGCGTGGTAAAAGCACAACCACGCTGATTGAGGAGCTGGAGCAGCGTCTGTGGGGGATGGGCGCCTCGTGGCCGCACAGTGCTGTTGTGTCACCACGAAGATCTTGTCCGTTTCGGCAGCAAGCTCCGCGCAGTCTGTGACTTCGGACCTGGCTAGGGCAGCCTGAACTTGTTCCGGGAGTAGGCTGAGGAATAGCTCCCTGAAGAGGAAGCATTCCGGCTCGGACCCGAGGAGCGTGAGCATCTGGTTCATGAGCTCGGACGGCTTGGAGTCCCCGAGGCCGGGCATAGTGAGCAGCCGGCGGGCGCGCTCCAACTTCATGAGCCCAAAGACCTGCAGCAACCGCGCCTTTAAGGTGTCATACTTGCGATCAGTAGGCGGACTACCGAGTAGGCTGATGATCCGCGAGGCTGTGGCGCTGTCGAGGGCGGAGATCACGTAATAATAACGGGTCTGATCCGCAACGATGTCCCTGATGGCGAACTGGGCTTCAGCCTGGATGAACCACACGGCTGGTTGTTGCTCCCAGAACTGCGGTAGCTTCAAGGTAACGGCGTTCGTTTCCATGTTGATTATCTTCTGCGAAAACCGTTCGCAAAAGTCGGGGTCACCAATGTAGGAATGTCTAGTTCCTATCCAAAGACTGAGGTTCACTCAGGTGCTCAAACAAAACGAAGTTTAATGGAAACTAACAGGTTTAAACAAGTAACTGCAGGAGAACATCGAGTGTAGGTCTATTCAGTTCGGAGGCTCCACGAGGACTGCTGGCTGGTCTCGTGGTTGACGTCATGATGTCATCACGTTCTTCCCGCCAGTGGGGGATCACGTGATGTACGGCGTGACATCATCGCGTTTACCCATGCTGTTAAAGTAATCACGCTCTGTACAAGTAAACAGTATAAATAAAGATACAGACTCAGGCTGTAGCTAACATGTTGTTAAAGGGAATTATATACAAACGATCTGAGTCCTTTAGTAGCTCCGCCACAATATGTCTTATTCCTTCACACTATGCCACTTGGCAATATGTTTATCAAATGAGATTGTTGTGTCTCCATGTCAAACAAATGTTCCTGTAATGTTAACAAAACTACCTAAAGATGAATGCTTTACTACATTGTGAGTGATGTAATAAAGACTCACTACGCACTTGGTTGTACATAAAACAAGGCTTTAATCGACTTGTAACAAAACATGGAGGTCTAGTTAGTAGTCACTAGCTTCCTGTTTCCAGACTGTCTCTGGCCAAGCTGGGCCCACGCCCTAGTATTTATACTCCTCGGGTGGCGCCCTCAGCTGGCCGTTCAGTAGTACTTGTAGAAGTTGCGATTTATGACAGTGAGCATTGTAAATAGCAATGGAGAATTTTAAATGAATTTAAGGCAATAGTCTTAATACATGGCTCAGATGCTCTTCAATAATCATTTGAACTTCACTCTTACAATTTCTGATGCCTGTTCAATGCTTTGATTGAGAGAATGCACTTTGAGATATCTCTACGTTATCCATCCTCAAGTGGAAAGTAAGATGTCCTGGAAGTAACTGGCACAGAAATCTACTCTGTACATTGTCACCGTGGCCCAAATCTTGCTGGAAATATAACGACGAGTTCACAACGCACGCCGTTATTAATGCGTAAATCAGTTCAGGAGCAGAAGAGATATACCATGAGTTGCAGATCATCATAACTTGTTGGTCAATTTACACCACTCCGTCGTTTGCCTCGGAGAAATGGCATCTTGCCCTTGACCTCCCAGTTAGTTTTAAAACTTGCTTGATTATCACATTAAACTCAAATTAAATTTGCCAAAGAAAGTTAGATCTGGTACTTAAGGATGTAATGCCCTTTTAACAACATGATATTTGTTAATTCAATGGCAATCAACTGCTCCAGCCCAGAAAGGGAACTATTTAAACTATTGAGCCTCATTCCTACATATAGTAAATAGTTCTTAGAGATTTAAAAATTTTAAATATTAAGTTTAATTTTTTTTGGTACTTTTCCTTTCTGTCTCTTTTCCTCTCTCTCCTAATCCAATATTTCTTTCCCTCTCTGTGGGCTGGATTTTCATGGGGAAGGCAGGTTGGGGGCGGTGGGGCTCCGATGCGGACAGGAAACCTGGGAGAAGGAGTTTCCCGCAGGCCCTGCCGACTTTAATGGCAAGGCCTGATTAGTATCTGAAGCCTCTGTTTCCCACTCACAAACAGCCAGATTAAGAGGCTGGCTGGCTCCGGAAGGGTTGGCCTGTGGCACTAGGCTGCACAGAGGAGGGAGGGATCAGTTGGGGGCTGGTGCTGGCCTCTGGTGGATTGGGGGAGAAGGAAGATTGGGGCCTCCGGAGGATCGGGGGCGGGGCAGAAGGAAGTTCTGGGCCGCTGGAGGATCAGCGGGGGGCGGGGGAAGAGAAGATCGGAGGGAGGGAAGAGAAGATCGGGGCCGGCCATTGGAGGATCGTGGCAGGCGTCAGTGTGATTGGGGTCGGGTCGGGGGGGAGAAAATTGGGGCTGGCCACTGGAGGATCGGGTACGGCCTCAAGATCGGGGGAGGGGGGAAGGAAGAGAAGATCATGGCCGGCCACCAGAGGATCAGGACCAGTCACAGGATGATGCGGGATGGGGTGGGGTGGTGAAGGAAAATCGGGGATGGCCACCAGAGGATCGTGGCCAGCCTCAGAAGCATTGGTGGGGGTGGGGCAGGTGGGAGTGGGGGGGCGGGGGGGGCAGGAAGCGGGTTCTTGAAGGCGATCGGAGACTCGTGAGGGGGTCTCCGATCGCGGGGTTTGACTACGCAGGGGCCCTGGATCTAGGAGGTAGGTGTAAAGGCACTTACCTCCTGGATGCAGCAGTCCTCGCCTTGTTGTAACTGCTGGGTTTTACGAGGTGTGGAAAACCTGACCAGCTACAGTTAAAAACAAAATGGAGGTTAAAGAGGCCTCCAGCCTCATTAAAATATTTAAATTGACATCCCGCCTCCTGGCAGCAGATTGGCTGCCCGCCCCCATCCCACCCCCTGTCCCACCTCCGTTAAAACGTGGGTTCAGGTCAGGATTCTGATTTTTAGCAGTTTAACTCCCCCCACGTTTCAAACCCACCCTTTTTTTAGGTTAAAATTCCCCCCTTTATTTCTCTTTTTGTACCTGATTTGACTCTGACTCACCTTTATTCTTCATTGTTCCTGTTTCTTTTTCAATATTTAAAAATAATTGTTTAAGGAGTTAGACTGTTGGTCCTGTCATTCACCAAGGTCCCCTGATGTCCTGTTATCAGCTCACACTTCCAGCAACTTACAGGGCAAAAATGTTTTCGAGCTGAAGGTTGCAGGGGAAAGTCTAACTAACGGTGCACACCGCGAGATACCCCGCTCCAACGGATTCTGGGCCATTACAACATAATTTCTTGGTTTTTAATTGCTGACTGTCTCTGCTATTCTTATTATTTAGTTGCCTTTAATGATGGTAATAAGCTATTTTTGCACAATAGAATCTTCTTTCAATGTTGTACCTATATAAGCTAATGGTTTTGTTCAAGTTTTGGTCCTGCTTAAAGAAAATGATAAAAGAAATGGGAAGAAAATGTCCACTTGTTCACTGCTTTCTGGCTGAGAGAGTTGTCAGGGAACCTTCTTCCTAATGGGCCTCTTGCATCACTGCTCTGTAACCAGTTGCTAGGCGGCTTATGAAAGTGGGCCAAGGGAATTTACCTCCTTCTTCCCAATCATTCACTTGAGGAGGCACCTGTTCTCCCTGGTATGTCTGGGACGAGGAGCTCACTGTGCTGAGGCTCCAGCCACAAATTGATTTTCTGCAATCTCATGCACAGCACGTTGGAGCACCAACCTAATGGTGCTACCACACTGCCCTTCTGGTTCATTTATATTTAACTGGTTGTTACTGCATCAACTGCGTTGGGCATAACTTACTATAGCCATTTGTTTGGAGAACAGCAGCCTATATGTTATGCTCAAATCTTTTCTTCCAAATGTTGTGTAATTTAGGAGTCTATTCCCTCCATCGATTCTAGTACAATAGTAATACTAATATACCAGGAATCTCCTCATGACTTCTCCCACTCCCGTCGCCATAACTACGGCGGAAAGTCTGTTTACGTGTATAAACTCAATAAATTCCCATGTGATTTTAAACACCTGATCGTATATTTCTTGTTTTAGACAGGATAGCCTGATGTACATCTTTTTCCAAGTTTCTCTCCTTTTCACCTTCCTCTCTCAAAAGCAATGTTCTGTGGTAGCCATCCAGTATCTTACCCCGGGTGACAACTCTTCACGTGAGCTCAATGAGTGACAGTAGGCTTTTCGACTGGTGGGAAACATCACTGCTGAGCCCAATCTTGCCCCCATTGCATAATGGACAAATACCTTGCAATGTTTTCTCATCGTTCTTGGAGTTGAGCCTGAGAATCTTTCTAGTTCATCTTTTCCAAAGTATTTCTCTTTATGAAAGTGTGGAGCTCAGGATTGAATACACAGTTGAATGTTTATTTTAGTTAATGGACTATTGAGTAATATTACTCTTAACTTTCTGAAATTGCATTAGCTTCCATCTACTAATAATTCCTGCAAATTCTTCTTACAACTGCTTTTTATTTATTACTCTTCCAACCCCTCTCCTCAATACAGCTCAGATCCCTTTTGAAAAACTTTACAAAGGTATGGTAGGGGATGCAAAATTAAAGTGTTTAAAATGGTTATTTTTAATTAGAATTGATTTTAAGTATTTATTTTAGACATTTGAGAGTCTTATTACTGTAATCTTAGTATTTGTTGTCAATATCATGATGGGTGAATTGATGAACTGCCTGGAGTTTGTCTGCTGTCAAAGGATTATTAAGCTTTTCCTTCTGTTTACGGATTGCTTCTCTACCCAATGAATCACAATCTCCCATTACCACTTCTCCTTATCTTAATTATATGATGAATCATATTAAATTGCTTCTAAAGCCTAAATAAATCTCAACTGTATCACAATTGCCTGTGATATCTTGGCATGTTCTAAATAATTCCAGTATACTAATTTGACACAGTAATGACTTACTTCAACTCATGTGACTTTCATTTATCAACTTTGGCCTCGAAATTGGGGAATGCTGGAATCCTGCTGGTAACATTGGCGGCCAAGGATAAGGGCCGTCGGCCGAGAGAGCATAGTAATACTAATACACCAGATTCGACATTCTGGCACTGCCTGCTCATTATCTTCAGTGTGGCGGTGATTTTCTAGTGCAACGCGCTCTTTGTAGCGCTAATCTCAGAAGGAGGCCAAAGGTCGCCTCTGTCTCCCATTTGCAGTGTAGGGGAGCGGGCAAGAAAGGCGTGACCCAAACAGTTGCCGTATGTGCTCCAAAAATAGTAGCTGCCACCCGATGTTTGTCGATTTTTGTTTGTTTATGACATGAATGCATATAAAAGAGATCTTATCACAGATCATCTTCAATCGTTGCAATGGAGTTCACCCATTGATTTACTGACCCACAAACACTGTCGGCCTCCCAGAAAGCTGCCAGAAAATGCAAACCTGCCCCCCCAACCCCCATCCGACCGCCGCCACTGATGGGCAAAAAATTGAAAGTTTAAAAGAAGAACCTTGGCAAAGGAGGCGTTGGAAGTTCCGGCGTCCATCCTCATAAGTCCTGCTAAACTCCTCATGGCTTTCAGCAGCAGCACTCACTGGCGAGATTTAGCGCGGCGGCAATGTGAGCGGAGAACTCCAAAATGGATGAGCTGGTGTCAACTTGGCGTTGCACGCCGATTGTCGTCATGCTCTAACCCATTAAAATGCTCTCACCAAAAATGGTGGCCGGCGCGGGACCTGCCACCAGCTGGCGGAAGAGTGGCATCCGCTGTTTTTCGTCATTTGATGGCGGCAACGGGTGGTGCAAATCACCCGAATTTCTAGGCCTGTGTCTTGCCAAAAATGGTCCAGTTTCCAATGTGCCTATTATTGAAATTAAGCCTGTAATCATAATCGTATCATTTTTAGAGCAGGACCAGACCCCTGGTTCACAGTCTCAAGAGCTGCAAAGAGGTTTCTGCTCACACTCCCCTTAAGAACGTAAGAAATAGGAGCAGGAGTAGGCCATTTGGCCCTTCGAGCCTGCTCCGCCATTCAATGAGATCATGGCTGATCTTCTGCCTCAATTCCATTCACTGGCCCTATCGCCATATCCCTTGATGCCCTTACTAGTCAGAAATCTATTGACTTCTGTTTTGAATATACCCAATGACTGAGCCTCCACAGCCCTCTGGGGTAGAGAATTCCAAAGATTCACCACCCTCTGTGTGAAGAAATTTCTTCTCATCTCAGTCCTGAATGTCCTACCCTTTATCCTGAGGCTGTGGTCCCTGGTTCTAGACTCCCCAGCCAAGGGAAACATTCTCCCAGCATTTACCCTATCAAGCCCTGTAATAGTTTTGTATGCTTCATTCTTCTGAATTCAAGAGAATACAGGCCTAATTTACTCAATCTCTTCTCGTACGACAGTTCCGCCATCCCAGGAATCAATCTCGTGAACCTTCGTTGCACGCCCTCTATGGCAAGTATATCCTTCCTTGCAGTTTATGAAATCACGTATTACTATATGAACATGTTCCTTCCAATCTTTAGATTACTGGACACAAATAGCCTTCCCACCTCAGCTTTGCTATGCAGGAGTGTTACTCAGACAGCATTGTTTTTCAATGTTCATGTTCTTTTAACGGGCTTTCAGTGGCCTGCTACTAGGTAAAAGGGATCAGAATGTACCAGTATACTATTTACTGATCGGCTGGCCAACAATCACCATGGAGATATAATGCAGTTGTTGCAGTGAATAAGTGTCACTCCAATGTTTTTGAAATGCATACTTGAAAGAATAGCTTTAATTCTGCAAAGGTGCCATTCTAACATTAGAAGTAAGTTGTAAACCATACTCTGCAAAGTAATATTTTAATGAATTTACTGTATATATAATATCTAACTATTCTCAAAGGCTGTTTTTCGATGGGTTTGCTCAAGAACAGTTAACAGACTTCCATAGTGCAATACGGAAGACCAAGCAGATACAATACTCGGTGCATTGTTTAAGAACCTAGAAATTACTGTTTATGATTTTAGCATACAGACAATGGCCGGAATTTTCTGTACCTGGGTGGGTCGGGTGCAGGCGGTCACTGTGGCGCATTGCGACCCTGTTCCTGATTCCAGGTCACTCCTCAGATCGACTTTGCATTAATGGGGCCTATTAAATGGTGTGATTCTGATGACATAATTGATGACATGTTTTCAGCTGGGATATTTAAAGGAGCCATGGCCACATTGCATTTGAAGGTTCATATAGGATAGTGCAGGCAGCACACTGCACAATTGGACTGCTACAAAGAGTGCCAAACACGACTGCACTGAGACAGAGGACTGCACTCAGGTTTTCCGATGACTCCCTCCATATACTTATGGAGGGAGTCAGAGCACGCAGGGAGGTCCTCTTCCCTTCTAATGGGCGGAAGAAACCTCTGAAGGAGACCAAAAGAACCTGGCTCCAAATAGCAGAGAAGGTAAACAGCAGAAATGTTATGAGGAGGGAGTCAGAGCACGCAGGGAGGTCCTCTTCCCTTCTAATGGGCGGAAGAAACCTCTGAAGGAGACCAAAAGAACCTGGCTCCAAATAGCAGAGAAGGTAAACAGCAGAAATGTTATGAGGAGGACCTGGGTGCAGTGCCGGAAACATTTCAATGATCTCATTAGATCAGGAAAGGTGAATGTAAAACCACACTCAACTTCATCCTGCTGTGCCTCTCATCACATCCCCATCACTTTACCTTCCCAACCCTGCTCCTGCACATCCTTACACCAGCATACCTTGCACATCCACCCATCCCTCTCTATCTACAATATCACATCCCCATCTCACCAGCCACCCCTCACACTCACCCTCATCCTAATGCAATCATACCAACTAACAACACACAAGGAGGCCACTTGGCTTTGGTACTCCGCTCCACCATAGTCACCCTCTACAGATGTAACCCATCCATTCCTTACACTCATTCCATCACTCTCACTCAACCTTCTCTTCTTTCCCTCCTTGCAGGAAAAGAGAGCCCATAATAAAAGGGAGAGGGAGAGAACTGGAGGTGGGCCTCCATCATTGGTGACCCTAACATCAGCAGAGGAGGCTGCCTTGGAAGTTTCTGGAGTCGCCGAGCAGCTGGAGGTGGGAGACAGAGAGAGGGGGACATCTCAGCAACCTGGTGACAGAATTACATATCACACAGCTAAATGGCAAACATCAGTCACTCATATGGGGATTGATGTCAGCAGCCACTGAATGGTCATCAGGTGCATAATGGTATCTGTACTCATTCTTCATATGACCTATCGAACTCAATTCTTTACTCTCCCACAGGTCCATCAAGAACAACCTCCCCACCCCCCACTGTCCAGGAGGAAGAGGATGACTCCTCAAAGGAGCCTCCAGCATCTGAGGGCACACCATCACCAGACATAAGCGCACCCAGCACCAGCGCAGATACGTACTCCTGGGTGGGTCCCACGCGAGATAGAGTAGTGTTGTCACCTGGTGTCTCACAAGTCACAAGTGAGCAAAAGCAGATGGTGGAGACAGGGACAGCAGTGGAGAGTCCTCATCGGAGGGTGCAGGACACACCCAGCTCTGCTCAGCTGCTGCAAATGCTGAGCCTCAGGAGCCATCCAGAAAGAGGGCGTTCCTGGAGGGGCAGCAAGGAGTGCAGGAGGCTCTGACAGGCTTTGCAGCCATGATGTCAGCAAATGTACAGAGAATGGAGGAGTTCATCTCCATCAGGAGCACCACCGTGTCACATATTAATGATCTGGACGAGGGAACTAGATGTAATATCTCCAAGTTTGCAGACGACACAAAGCTGGGTGGGCGTGTGTGCTGTGAGGAAGATGCCGAGAAACTCCAGTATGATTTGGACAGGTTGGGTGATTGGGCAGAAGCATGGCAGATGCAATATAACGTGGATAAATGCGAGGTTATCCACTTTGGTGCCAAAAACAGGAAGGCAGATTATTATCTGAATGGCAATAGATTGGGAGAAGGGGAAGTGCAACGAGACCTGGGCGTCCTTGTGCACCAGTCGCTGAAAGTAAGCATGCAGGTGCAGCAGGCGGTTAAGAAGGCAAATGGTATGTTGGCCTTCGTAGCGAGAGGGTTTGAGTACAGGAACAAGGATGTCTTGCTGCAGTTGTACAGGGCATTGGTGAGACTACATCTTGAGTATTGTGTGCAGTTTTGGTTGCCTTATCTGAGGAAGGATGTTCTTGCCATGGAAGGAGTGCAGCGAAGATTCACCAGGCTGATACCTGGGATGGCAGGAATGACGTACGAGGAGAGATTGGGTTGATTGGGCTTGTACTCACTGGAGATTAGAAGAATGAGAGGGGATCTCATCGAAACTTATAAAATTCTAACAGGACTAGACAGACTAGATGCTGGAAGGATGTTCCCGATGGTCAGGGAGTCCAGAACCAGGGGTCACAGTCTAAGGATAAGGGGTAAGCCATTTAGGACAGAGATGAGGAGGAATTTCTTCACCCAGAGAGTGGTGAACCTGTGGAATTCTCTACCAAAGAAGGCAGTAGAGGCCAATTCATTAAATATATTCAAGAAGGAGTTGGATATATTTCTTAAGGCTAAAGGGATCAAGGGATATGGAGAGAAGGCAGGAACAGGGTACTGAATTTGGATGATCAGCCATGATCTCATTGAATGGCGGAGCAGGCTCGAGGGGCCGAATGGCCTACTCCTGCTCCTATCTTCTATGTTTCTATGTTTCTATGACTGTAGGCTCTTCAATGGATAGGATGGCCACCTGCATGGAGCAGCTAATGCGCCACTCACAGGAGCACATGGTCTCTATGGAGAGTAGATGGCAGAGGCTCATAGACCTCCTCTCTAGGAGGGATGTCAATATAGACGTCGGTCCTCATGGCCCAACTGTTGTGCAGCAAGGTGCTCTCCTGCGCCTTGCTAGCAGGGAAGTGCGGGTAGCCCATGGGAGGGATGATGGTGAGAGGGGACATGGAAGTGGAGGCTCCTCTCAAAGTGCTCACACTTCTCCCCCGTTGCCACCCTCCCAGATGCCTCCTCAGATAGCGATGGCCGAGTCTGCCCTGCACAGTCGCAGGAGAAGCAGACTTTGGCAGGGCCATCAGAGGCCCCAAAACCCAGAGGATGTCCTACAAAAGCATCTAAGCAGTCTCAGCAGGGAAGTGAGCAGGCTGCCTCTACCTCTGCTCAAGCCATAGGGGTAGCACCTCGTAGAAGCACTCGTAAGAGAAAGATGAAACACAAGTAGATTCACAAGGGTAGCCATTTGGGTGTTTTGCTAAATGATTCTGTAAAGTTTCTGTTACTGTAATGTCACACATAAAAATCTTTATTTTCACCACAAATTTGTGTGCACCTTTGGAAGTGGCTTAGTGAGTTGGAGTGAATGGTGATACATAATGTTACCTGCAGCAATGGTGATCAGTGTGAAAGGAATGACTTGGTCATTGTAGGGATGTTTTATGGTGTTGTTGTGGGGTGGTGCCAACCTGGCGTAGCATGTGGCAGCCATATAGGTGTACTGCATAAAGTTAAGTAAATCTGGCTGTGATGAGCCTATCCCTGGCCTCCCGGGCAGCAATGTGCTCGGGTGCTGGTGGGATCTGGACTGCAGGTTGCTCCTGCTTCTCCTTCTCTGAAGAAGAAGCTGTGTGCTCAGTGACTTGCTCCTCATGCAACGCTAATCCTTGCTGCTGCGCTATATTGTTCAGGGTGCAGCAGACCACGACGATTCTGGAGACCCTGGCTGGTGCATACTGAAGGGCTCCTCCAGATCTGGCAAGGCATCTGAAGCACATTTTGAGCATGCCTATTGTCTGCTCTATGACACATCTGGTGGAAATGTGGTTTTCAATATAGCTCTCCTGGGCCTCAGTACTTGGCCTCCTCAAGGGTGTCATGAGCCACGTCTTCAGTGGATAGCCCTTTTCTCCAAGCAGCCAGCCGGAAAGTCTGTTTGGAGGTGCGAAGAACTGCGTGAGGCTGGACTGGTGCAGGACGAAAGAGTCATGGCAGCTGCCAGGGAATTTGGCACACACATGCATGATGATCTTCCTATGGTTGCAGACCAGCTGCACACTGAGGGAGTGGAAGCCCTTGCGGTTGACAAAGAATCCTGGGATACGATGGGGTGCCCTGATGGCCACATGTGTGCAGTCAATGACACCCTGCACCTGTGGGAAGCCAGCCAGAGCGGCAAAGCCGAGCGCCCACTCAGTAACATTGGCGTCATCAGTGGCAAAGTTGATATAATTGGCTGACTTGTCAAACAGGGCATCGGTGAACTGGATGAAATATCTGTGGCCGGCCGACTGCGAGATGCTGCAAATGTCTGCTGCATTTTGGTGGAATCTCAACCTTGACCATTGGTCACTCAAATTACATGAAGATTTCTGCATCATTTGATTTTCCAAATCTCAGTTCCCATCAAATTTGAGTTTGAGACTCTTCTGAAGAGATAGAAGAAGAGGGAGAAAGTTGGAAAATGGAATACAAATGTGAGAGAAGAGCACAATGTCAAGCGTTCCAAATATTCTGTATTGCCAAAGTGTTGGAACATGATTAAGAGAACGGCACACCTTAGCTGGTGATGTTGCAGCAGAATTACCAATATTGTGATTCTATCGCTGACAACATACCAAATAAATGATGTAATTTGTATTAAAAAAATCTTTTCATGATTATATTTCAAGAGGAGCAGCACTTCAGGTGCTTCAGGTGCTGCAACAGAACTGTCATTTGAAAAAAAGAAAGACTTGCATTTATATAGCACCTTTCACAACCTCAGGATGTCCCAAAGTGCTTTACAGCCAATGAAGTACTTTTGGAGTGTAGTCACTGTTGTAATGTAGGAAACGTGGCAGCCAATTTACGCACAGCAAGCTCCCACAAACAGCAATGTGATAATGGCCAGATAATCTGTTTTTAGTGATGTTGATTGAGGGATAAATATTGGCCAGGACACTGGGGAGAACTCCCCTGCTCTTCTTTGAAATAGTGCCATGGAATCTTTTACATCCACCTGAGGAGGCAGATGGGGACTCGGTTTAACCTCTCATCCTACAAAATTAAATAAAAAGTAGTATTCTACAGACACATAAATAACAAAAGAAAAACCGGGGTAGGGATAGGACCACTAAGGAATGTACAAGATAAACTCATAGGTAATGAGAGCAAAATTGCAGAAATATTGAATAGTTACTTTGCCTCAGTAATTACCAAGGGGACTGATAGGGTGGACATGACATTAGAAGAAGAGAATAAATATATATAAAGACATTTAAGATAGTCATGGGGTGATAATTGATAAACTTATCAAACTTGGAGAGGATAAAACCTTTGGTCTGGATGGATTGCATTCACACATATTAAAAGAAGTTAGGATAAAGATAACAGAAGCACTATTACATATTAAAAAAAAATCATTAGAAAGGGAATAGTGCCAGAGAACTGATGGACAGCTAATGTGATTCCTATATTTTAAAAGGGATATAGAGCAAGTCTAGGGAAATATAGACCAGTTAGCTTAACGTCGGTGATGAGAAAAATAATGGAATCCTTAGTCAAAGATGTAATAGAAAAAAATGAAACTGATAATATAATAAAGAATAGGCAGCACGATTTTCAAAAGAGGAGGTCATGCTTGACCAATCTTACTGAATTCTTTGAAGAAGTAACAGAAAGAGTAGACTAGGCTAACATAGTACATGCAATATACAGTAAGCTCTTGTTTAAACAGCACCTAATTATCCTGAATTCTCTAATAACCAGCAAAATTCAGGAGTAGGTTCAGGAACCCAAAGGTAGGTTTTACTGTCTATTTGGCTGTGTAACCGCGGTTCTCATACCTTTTGCCATGTAACCATGGCTGCTGCACCTCTGCTTGGGTAACCGGGGCTCCTGTACCTGTGGCCGTGTAACCGGGTCCCCTGTACCTGTGGCCGTGTAACTGGGGCTCCTGGATCTGTGGCCGTGTAACTGGGACTCCTGGATCTGTGGCCGTGTAACTGGGGCTTCTGCACCTGTGGCCGTGTAACCGGGACTCCTGGATCTGTGGCCGTGTAACCGGGGCTCCAGTACCTGTGGCCGTGTAACAGGGACTCCTGGATCTGTGGCCGTGTAACCGGGGCTCCAGTACCTGTGGCCGTGTAACCGGGATTCCTGGATCTGTGGCCGTGTAACCGGGGCTCCTGCACCTGTGGCCATGTAACCGGGATTCCTGGATCTGTGGCTGTGTAACCGGGGCTCCAGTACCTGTGGCCGTGTAACAGGGACTCCTGGATCTGTGGCCGTGTAACCGGGGCTCCAGTATCTGTGGCCGTGTAACAGGGACTCCTGGATCTGTGGCCGTGTAACCGGGGCTCCTGCACCTGTGGCCGTGTAACCGGGGCTCCAGTACCTGTGGCCATGTAACTGGGGCTCCTGGATCTGTGGCCGTGTAACCGGGACTCCTGGAACTGTGGCCGTGTAACCGGGGCTCCAGTACCTGTGGCCGTGTAACAGGGACTCCTGGATCTGTGGCCGCGTAACCGGGGCTCCAGTACCTGTGGCCGTGTAACAGGGACTCCTGGATCTGTGGCCGTGTAACCGGGGCTCCAGTATCTGTGGCCGTGTAACAGGGACTCCTGGACCTGTGGCCATGTAACCGGGATTCCTGTACCTGTGGCCGTGTAACAGGGACTCCTGGACCTGTGGCCGTGTAACCGGGGCTCCAGTATCTGTGGCCGTGTAACAGGGACTTCTGGATCTGTGGCCGTGTAACCGGGGCTCCTGCACCTGTGGCCGTGTAACCGGGACTCCTGGATCTGTGGCTGTGTAACCGGGGTTCCTGGATCTGTGGCTGTGTAACAGGGACTCCTGGATCTGTGGCTGTGTAACCGGGGCTCCAGTACCTGTGGCCGTGTAACCGGGTCCCCTGTACCTGTGGCCATGTAACCGGGGCTCCAGTACCTGTGGCCGTGTAACAGGGACTCCTGGACCTGTGGCCGTGTAACCGGGGCTCCAGTATCTGTGGCCGTGTAACAGGGACTCCTGGATCTGTGGCTGTGTAACCGGGGCTCCAGTACCTGTGGCTGTGTAACCGGGTCCCCTGTACCTGTGGCCATGTAACTGGGGCTCCTGGATCTGTGGCTGTGTAACCGGGTCCCCTGTACCTGTGGCCATGTAACTGGGGCTCCTGGATCTGTGGCCGTGTAACCGGGTCCCCTGTACCTGTGGCCATGTAACTGGGGCTCCTGGATCTGTGGCCGTGTAACCGGGACTCCTGGATCTGTGGCCGTGTAACCGGGGCTTCTGCACCTGTGGCCGTGTAACCGGGATTCCTGAATCTGTGGCCGTGTAACCGGGGCTCCAGTACCTGTGGCTGTGTAACCGGGGCTCCTGCACCTGTGGCCGTGTAACAGGGACTCCTGGATCTGTGGCTGTGTAACCGGGACTCCAGTACCTTTAGCCGTGCACCCGGGGTTCCTGCACCTGTGGCCGTGTAACCGGGGCTCCAGTACCTTTAGCCGTGCACCCAGGGTTCCTGCACCTGTGGCTGTGTAACAGGGCTCTCGTACCTTGGTAGGTATACCTCTCCGTTATCCAGAATTTTTAATCAACCGGCACCATTCCGGTCCCATAGGTGCCGGATACGAAAGAGTTTACTGTATTTAGACTTTCAAAAGACCTTCGATAAGGTACCGCATAGTAGACTCATGACTAAGGTTAGCACATGTGGAGTCAGGGGACTGGTAGAATGGATAGCAAGCTGGCTACAAAACAAAAACAGAGAGTAGGGGTTAAGGGTAGCTATTCAGACTGGCAAAAAGTCAGAAGTGGTGTTCCACAAGTATCGGTGCTGGGATCAGCGATTTGGACTCTGGAATTGGAAATACAGTTTCAAAAATTGTGAACGACACCAATTTTAGGGGGTGTAGTTAACATAAAAGAAGAATGCAACAAAATACCAGAGGACATTAATAAACTTGTAGAATGGCTGTGTAATTGGCAAATTAATTTCAATATAGATATGTGTGAGGAGCTGCATTTTGGAAGGAAGATTAAGGGCTGGATTTTACCAACCTTGGTGGGTCTGGTGAGGGCGATGTTGTTGGTGGGTCTGGTGAGGGCGATGTTGTTGGTGGGTCTGGTGAGGGCGATGTTGTTGGTGGGTCTGGTGAGGGCGATGTTGGTGGGTCTGGTGAGGGCGATGTTGTTGGCGGGTCATGGTCTTGCTGCCGGCTCCAGCCTGCTGTCCAAAATGATTTTCCCCTGATTGCGCTTGTTAAGCAGCCTGATGACATCATTTGATGACACGTCATCAGCCGGCTTCCTTAAAGGGACCATACGTAAATTTATTTTGACAGTTGTGCTGTCAGTGTTCTACAGCATTGAGGTGCTGCAAACACTGACAAGCACTACACAGAGGTGCAGGGCTGCACTCAGGCTCTCCCATGTCACAGCACGCAGGGAGGTTCTCTTCCCTTCCAAAGGGCAGAAGAGACCTCCCCAGGAGACCAATGCAGCCTGGTTGCACATTGCACAGGAGGAAACAAGCAGGGATGTTGTCAGGAGGACCAGGCTGCAGTGGTGCAAACCTTTCAATGATCTCAGTAGATCACGAAGCGTTATTGCAAAGCCACACTCAACCTCATCCTGCTGTGCCATTCATCACATCCCCATCACTCTGCCTTCCCTACCCTACGTCTGCACATCCTTACTCACACCAACTTACCATGCACCTCCACCCATCCCTCTCTATCTACATTACCACTTCCCCATGTGCTGTCAAACACTGAAACCTTTATTTTGAACACTTTGCGTTCTTGGACAGATTTGTGTGCACCTTTGGAAGTGGCTTATTGAGTTGCAGTGAATGGTGAGACATAATGGTACACCCGGTAATGGTGATGAGTGTGAAAGGAATAGCTTGGGCATTGTAGGGATACTTTATGGTGTTGGTGTGGGGTGGTGCCAGCCTGGTGCATTATGTGGCAGCCAGGGTGTACAGTGTCAAGTAAAGTAAATCTGGCCATCGTGAGGCCACCCAGGCCTCCTGGGCAGCAATGTGGTCGGGTGCTGATGCCCTGTGTCTAGTGCAGCATCAGTTGATTGCGGAGAAGGTTGGTGTTGTTGTTAGTGCTGCTGGTGTGCCTGGTGCTGCTGGTGTTGGGGCTGATCGTGTTGGGATTCTGAGGACTAAGGTGAGGTAGTTTCAAGGGCACCGATGCTGATGGAATAGATGGCAGGTGAAATAGAGATGACAGAAGCTTTCTGTCAATGCTGGGAGAGGTAATGAGGTCAGACTGGATGGAGACTTGTGTAAAGACTTGCAGCATGGTGAATCTGTAGTGGAAATGCAGTTTAGAGAATCTAATGGCTAACGGAAGATATCTGATTCAGCTGGGAGCTTTGGCTTGACATTTGAAGCTGTCAACCCATCAGTTGAAACAATGGCAAGTCACCTCCCACCTCAGCTTCACTGACGAAGTCTAGGCGCAGCGGGAAACCGGTGGGCGACCTGTCAAAATCAAAAACCTGAGAAAAAAGCATTGTTAAGTGGCTGTAAATGAAGCCACTAATGATTTCAATTGTCTCCCCCGCTGCTGCGTGTCGGGTCTGCTCAGCGCTGGCAGACCCAACATTTGGGAAAGGCGCGTGGTGGCGGGTTGACAACGGGGTTCCGACCCGCTGTCAAAAAAAATATTTTCCCACCCGACCCGCCACCGTTTGTGCCCGCTGACCCCCTGGAAAATTCTGCCCTAAGAGTCTGAATGGGGTAGAGGAGCAAAGGGATTTAGAGGTATCGACACACAAATCACTAAAAGTAGCAATGCAGGTTAAGAAGGCCATAATAAAAACAAACCAAGCACTAGGGTTTATTTCTAGAGTTATAGAATTGAAAAGTAGGAAACCTGTATACTAAACCTGTATCAAACCTTGGTTAGACCACACTTGGAGTACTGGATACAGTTCTGGTCTCCATATTATAAAAAGGATATAGAGGCACTGGAGAAGTTACAGAAACAATTCACAAGGATGATACCAAAACTGAAAGAATATACTTTTCAGGAAAGGCTGAACAGACTGGGGCTCTTTTCTCTAGAAAAGTGAAGGCTGAGGGGTGACCCGATAGAGATCTTTAAGATAATGAAAGGGTTTGATAGGGTAGATGTAGAGAAAATGTTTCCACTTGTGGGGGAGTTCAAAGTTAGAGGTCATAAATATAAGGTAGTCACTAAAAAATCCAATGAGGAATTCAGGAGAAACTTCTTTACCCAAAGAGTGGTGAGAAAGTGGAACTCGCTACCACAAGGAGTAGTTGAGGCAAATAACATAGATGCATTTAAGGGGAAGCTAGATAAGTACATGAGGGAGAAATTAAATGAAGGATTTGTTGATGGGGTTAGACAAAATGGTGTGGGAGGAGGCTCGTGTGGAGCATAAACATCAACATAGATCAGTTGGGCCTGTAGACTTGATGTAACACTTCCAAAAGACAGTGCAGCACTCCCTCAGTACTACATTGTTGTGTGCCGCTAGATTTTGTACTACAAATCTCTGTGAATAGGACTTGAACTTAAATGGGCAGCACGGTGGCATAGTGGTTAGCACTGTTGCCTCACAGCGCCAGGGACCCGGGTTCGAATCCGGCCTCGGGTGACTGTCTGTGTGGAGTTTGCACATTCTCCCCGTGTTTGCGTGGGTTTTCTCTGGGTGCTCCGGTTTCCTCCCACAGTCCAAAGATGTGCGGGTTAGGTTGATTGGCCATGATAAAAAATTTAAAAAAAATTGGCCCTTAGTGTTAGGGGGGATTAAATACGTGGGGTTATGGGGATAGGGCTTGGGTGGGATGGCTGTCGGTGTAGGGACCGGGTGCTAGGGTTTGAATGATCAGCCATGATCTCGTTGAATGGTGGAGCAGGCTCGAAGGGCCGAATGGCCTACTCCTGCTCCTGTCTTCTATGTTTCTATGTTTCTATGTAACCCACACCTTTGAACTCAGAAGGCAAGTGTGCTACAAACTGAGCCACAGCTGACATGTGGGTAGGTTGAATGAACAGCAGCCATGTGTTCCTGCCCACTCGCAGCCTGACCTGGCTCCCAAGCAACAGATGATAGAGGTGAGGTGACGGGCTCACTATTGCTTCTGATGCTTTACCTGGCCTCAGTTCAGGTGAGTTGGGACACACTGAGCTCATTTCAAAAAGCACCCTCACTCCCCTATGGTTAAATACGTTACCTGGAGTGGGCCTGAGCCATACAGACCAGGAAAAGTTCAATCCTCAGCCTGTGCTGGACTAGCTGATCTTAGCTGGAGTGGTGCTGAGGAGTATTACCATTGGCCTCAGCGGGGAAAACCAGCCCAGGACATCCACCCCTAACCACTATCCAGTGACTCCAGCAGGAGTGTGTGGAATTCAGGTGAGGGTGGCTTCAGAGTTTTGGGCTAGCAATATGCCAGCAAAATGGCTTGCCCAACACTTGTTGTTTAGGCTCATACACTTGGCAAAGGTACAGGAGGGCAGCTGGTGCCTGTGGAACTGCAGCCAGCATATGTCAAAAGAACCAGAGGCGAAATGAAGAGAAATTAGTTTACGTTATGATCTGGAATGCCTTGTCAGAAAGGGTGGTGGAAGCAGATTCAATAATAACTTTCAAAAGAGAACTGGATATACACTTTAAGAGAAAACATTAGTGAGGGGAACGTGCAGGGGAGTGGGACTAATTGGGCAGCTCTTTCAAAGAGCTGGCACAGGCACGATGGGCCGAATGGCCTCCTTCTGTGCTGCATGATTCTATGTCAAAAGCCAAATATGGTAGATGCTGGAAATCTGAAATTGAAACAGAAAGTGCTGGGTACGCTCAGCAGGTCAGGCAGCATCTGTGGAGAGAGAAACAGAGTTAACGTTTCAGGTTGATGACCTTTCATCAGAACTGGAGATGTTATACTTTCAGGAACGTAAAGGGATGTTGTAAAAAAATGATAGAAACAATACCCGGACGACAACATATTTCACTTCAATCTAAAATGAGTAAGACGAGTTCGGAAGGACAGAAAGGCGCATGAGAAAATGTGTGTGTCTCGATGCTCAATGCCCAGTGTTGTCTGATTGGAATGCTTCCATCTGAGATCTTTGTGTTCTCCCTTATCACGCAAGGCACTGGCCCTTTAAGGTACATGGTGTACAATTCTGTGAGTGATTGCTTGTTTTGTTAATAGCAGAACTCTTGGCCATCACTGTTGCCAAACTCCACTGAGCTGTGCTCAACAGTATCATTGTGCACTTTCTTATGATCTTACTGCTTGAACAGCGAGTTACCGCCTAGAGAAAATTCATCAGCATCTCAGTAGGAGACAAGAGATCGTGCATTGGATATAATAACCCTGTATTACTGAACCGTTCCCACAACTGAGCTTTTCCCCATCTGAATAATTGTGACCTCCAGAAAACAGTTGGCCTGCCCTTTTTTTCAGCTATACTGGGACAACAATGGGCTTTTGTTTTATTTGTTCATGGGATCTAGGCATCACTGGCAAGGCCAGCATTTATTGCCCATCCCTAGTTGCCCTTGAGAAGGTGGTGGTGAGCCGTATTCTTGAACCGCTGCAGTCCGTGTGGTGAGGGTACTCCCACAGCGCTGTTAGGGAGGGAGTTCCAGGATTTTGACCCAGCGACGATGAAGGATCGGCGATATACTTCTAAGTCAGGATGGTGTGTGACTTGAAGGGAAACTTGGAGGTGGTGGTGCTCCCATGCACCTGCTGCCCTTGTCCTTCTAGGTGGTAGAGGTTGCGGGTTTGGGAGGTGCTGTAGAAGAAGCCTTGGCGAGTTGCTGCAGTGCATCTTGTAGATGGTACACACTGCAGCCACGGTACGCCGGTGTTGGAGGGAGTGAATGTTTAAGGTGGTGGATGGAGTGCCAATCAAGCAGGCTGCTTCGTCTTGGATGTTGTCGAGCTTCTTGAGTGTTGTTGGAGCTGCACTCATCCAGGCAAGTGGAGAGTATTCCATCACACTGCTGACTTGTGCCTTGTAGATGGTGGAAAGACTTTGGGGACTCAGGAGGTGAGACACTCGCCGCAGAATACCCAGCCTCTGACCTGCTCTTGTTGCCACAGTATTTATGTGGCTGGACCAGTTAAGTTTCTGGTCAATGGTGACCCCAGGGAGTTGATGGTGGGGGATTCGGCGATGGTAATGCTGTTGAACGTCAAGGGGCGGTGGTTAGACTCTCGCTTGTTGGAGATAGTTATTGCCAGGCACTTGTGTGGCACGAATGTTATTGTTGATGTTCTATTGTTCGTACTGCTGCAATGTTTTTGGAGCAGTGTGGGCATGCAATAAGCTGCCCAGTATCACTGAATTAAAGGGGGAGGCTTGAAAGATTGTAGGAATCCTATAGATACATGTTTAACCCCACACACAGTTGCAGTAACACACGTTGCCATTGTGGCATTAATAGCCAAGCACTGTCCCTTGTGGGATGAAATTCTGTCAACGTTGCCAGGGAAGGAAACGGGAAAGAAATCACACAATTTAGAATGTGTCAACACAAGAGCAGCAGTTGTTTCCGATTCCTCAGCAGCTAGGCTCATGCAATAAAATGCGGCCACAGATAAGTATAAGATAATGCATTGAGGCATTAATTCCCAGGCAAGTCAAATCAAAGACTTTTCAGTCACAAGCAGTGCTATCAGCATAAGGACTCCAATGGTTCAAGAAGAGGGCCCACCACCACATTCGCAGGGCAATAAATGCGGTCTTGTCAGCATCTCCCACATTCAGAGAATGAATTGAAAGAAAGAACCACAACACGGAGCGTGGTGCGCCATTTGATTAATGGGTTCTGTTAAAAGGTCACAGACCTCTTGAAATCTCTGCTTCCTCTGACTCCTCACATATGGCAGCTTTTAAAATATGTTCTGAAACCAATTGCAGGCCTTTACACCTTCCAACCAGAAGGAAATTTTGTGAAAGTGAAAATATCCGTCAAGTACCAGAGCCCTGTGGTTTGGCCAGATAGGCTGGGGATTCAGGGGCTGCCTTAATACCTCCAAAAGCTTTAGGTTGCCTTTGTTTGTTCTGCTTGACACAAAAATATAGCAGTAACCTAAGTAATAAGGTTGTATATTAAAATGTGTGGCCAGTTGTTCAGAAGTGAGGGTATCTTGCTTGAAATGAGGGTGAATTGGAAGGTCGCAGTTATAAACCATTAAGTGAGAACTGAGCTGCAGAGAAAATAAAAATGTCTCACCTCATTTACTTTGCCTGACAGAAAGGTGTTCAGACATCAGCATGAGGAACATGTATGTGTGTACATGTGAAACTTGAGCTCACATACATGATCCAGAGCAGATATTGTACCAATTCCCATGTCAGGAAGGGGCAGAAGGTATGGAGTAAAAGGTAAAGCAATAAAAAGGGCAAAAGCAGGGACTAAGTGTCACAAAACATCTTTGAAAGTTCTCTATCTGAATGCACGTAGCATTCGTAACAAAATAGATGAGTTAATGGCACAAATAACTACATATGGGTATGATCTTGTGGCCATTACAGAAACATGGCTGCAGGGTGACAATGCCTGGGAATTAAACATACCAGGTTATTTAACGATCAGGAAGGACAGGCAGGAAGGAAGGGGAGGTGGGGTGGCTATGTTAATAAAGGAAGGAATCACTGTAATACAGAGAAATGATATTGGGTCAAAAGATCAGGATAATGAAACAGTTTGGGTGGAGGTAAGGAATAATAAGGGGAAAAAAACACTAGTGGGCGTAGTCTATAGGCCTCCGAACAGTGGCAACTCTGTTGGACGAAGTATCAATCAGGAAATAGTTGAGGCTTGTAATAAGGGAACATCTATAATTATGGGGGATTTTAACTATCATATTAATTGGACAAATCAAATTGGGCAGGGCTGCCTTGAGGATGAGTTCATTGAGTGTATTAGGGATGGGTTTCTTGAGCAGTATGTAACTGAACCGACCAGGGGGCAAGCAACCTTGGATCTGGTCCTGTGTAACGAGATGGGATTAATTAAAAATGTCCTAGTAAAGGATCCCCTTGGAATGAGTGACCATAACATGGTTGAATTCCATTTTCAATTAGAGGGTGAGAAGGTTGGATCTCAAACAAGCGTGCTAAGCTTGAATAAAGGAGACTATGAAGGTATGAGCGGAATTGAGTAGAGTGGATTGGGAAAATAGATTAAAGGGTAAGACGATACATGATCAGTGGTGTACATTTAAGGAGTTATTTTACAACTTCCAAAAAAAATATATTCCACTGAGAAGAAAAAGGTGTAAAAGAAAAGACAGCCATCCGTGGCTAAGTAAAGAAATTAAGGATAGTATTCGACTAAAAACAAGGGCATGTAAGGTAGCCAAATCTAGTGGGAGGATAGAGGATTGGGAAAACTTTAAAAGACAGCAAAAAATAACAAAAAGATTGATTAAGAAAGGGAAGATAGATTATGAAAGTAAATTAGCAAAAAATATAAAAACAGATAGTAAGAGTTTTTATAGTTATATAAAAAGAAAAAGGGTGGCTAAAGTAAATGTTGGTCCCTTAGAGGATGAGACCGGGAAATTAATGGTGGGAAATATGGAGATGGCAAAAACACTGAATGAATATTTTACATCAGTCTTTACAGTAGAGGACACTAAGAATATCCCAACACTGGACAAACAGGGGGCTAAAGGGGGGGGAGGAGCTAAACACGATCAAAATCACTAAAGAAGTGGTACTCGGTAAAATAATGGGACTCAAGGCGGATAAATCACCTGGACCTGATGGCTTACAGCCTAGGGTCTTGAGGGAAGTGGCGGTAGGGATTGTGGATGCATTGGTAATAATTTTCCAAAACTCCCTGGACTCGGCAAAGGTCCCGGCAGACTGGAAAACTGCTAATGTAACACCCTTATTTAAAAAGGGCAGTAGACAGAAGGCTGGAAACTATAGACCAGTTAGCCTAACATCTGTGGTAGGTAAAATTTTGGAGTCCATTATTAAGGAGACAGTAACAGGACATTTGGATAATCATAATTTAATAGGACAAAGTCAGCATGGTTTTATGAAGGGGAAGTCATGTTTGACAAATTTGCTGGAGCTCTTTGAGGAAGTAACGTATAGGGTGGATAAAGGGGAACCAGTGGACGTAGTGTATTTAGACTTCCAAAAGGCATTTGACAAGGTGCCACACAAAAGATTATTGCTTAAGATAAAAAATCACGGGATTGGGGGTAATATTCTGGCATGGATAGAGGATTGGCTATCTAACATAAGGCAGAGAGTTGGGATAAATGGTTCATTCTCAGACTGGCAATCAGTAACTAGTGGTGTTCCGCAGGGGTCAGTGCTGGGTCCCCAACTCTTTACAATCTATATTAACGATTTGGAGGAGGGGACCGAGTGTAACATATCAAAGTTTGCAGATGATACTAAGATGGGAGGGAAAGTAGTGAGTGAGGAGGACATAAAAAACCTGCAAGGGGACATCGACAGGCTAAGTAAGTGGGCAGAGATTTGGCAGATGGAATACAATACTGGAAAGTGTTAGGTTATGCACTTTGGCAGGAAAAATCGTAGAGCAAGTTATTATCTTAATGGCAAGAAACTGGAAAGTACTGAAGTACAAAGGGATCTGGGGGTCCTGGTGCACGAAACTCAAAAGGTTAGTATGCAGGTGCAGCAAGTGATTAAGAAGGCCAGTGGAATGTTGGCTTTCATTGCTAGGGGGATAGAATATAAAAATAGGGAGGTATTGCTTCAGTTGTACAAGGTATTGGTGAGACCGCACCTGGAATACTGCGTACAGTTTTGGTGTCCATACTTAAGAAAGGACATACTTGCTCTCGAGTCAGTACAAAGAAGGTTCACTCGGTTAATCCCGGGGATGAGGGGATGGACATATGAGGAGAGGTTGAGTAGATTGGGACTCTACTCATTGGAGTTCAGAAGAATGAGAGGCGATCCTATTGAAACATATAAGATTGTGAAGGGGTTGGATCGGGTGGATGCGGGGAAGATGTTCCCGATGATGGGTGAAACTAGAACTAGGGGGCATAGTCTTAGAATAAGGGGCTGCTCTTTCAAAACTGAGATGAGGAGGAACTACTTCACTCAGAGGGTGGTAGGTCCATGGAATATGCTGCCCCAAAAAGCTGTAGAAGCTACATCATTACATAAATTTAAAACAGAAATAGACAGTTTCCTAGAAGTAAAGGGAATTAAGGGTTACGGGGAGCGGGCAGGAATTTGGACATGAGTCTAGGTTCGGATCGGTCATGGCCCTGTGGGTAGCGGAGCGGGCCCAGGGGCCGTGTAGCCTGATCCTGCTCCTATTTCGTGTGTCTAATTCTGTTAGATTCAGGAGATGGTTCTGTGATAGTGGATTGGCGGTTAGGATCAGATCAGCCATGATCTTATTGAATGGCGGAGCAGGCTCGAGGGGCCGATTGGCCTACTCCTGCTCCTATTTCTTATGTTCTTATGTTCTTAAACCATCAGGAACCAAATGGTTGGGTAATGAAGGAACACGAGAAAAAAAACCTCTTGACAGTCTATTTGTGCAGTACATTGTATAAAATCAATTGTTTCTAAATTTTAGATACAGAATATTCTCGTAATGTTGTTAAATGGTCAGAAACACATTTATTCAACTGCACTTGGCAAATCACTGGCCTAGTTGTCACTGTCAGATCTGCCTTGACCATCCCAAGCAATGCAGTGGGGGGATTTTAACCCCCCAAAATGGCTGGGTTTGGGTTGGGTTGGATGTAAAAATGTTAAAATTCTGTAACCCGAACCCAGCCTGCCTCCAACCTGTCCACCTCCAGTTTTAGCGGAGGCGGGTTGGTCATTTAAATATTATAATGAGGTTGCATGCCTCAGAATGAACCACCATTTAAAATTTAACCCGGCAGCTAAAGGGAGGCAAGGACAAATGGATCCAGGATCCAGTGCCTTTCCACTGACCTGCTGGATCCAGTTTACCTGCTCCACCCCCGACACTTCTGATCTCCCCACCCCCTGACCCTTTTAATCTCCTCTCTGGCCTCCGATCTCCCCTCTGCTCCAGACCCCGACCATGTCCCGATCCCGGCCTCCGATCTCCCCTCTGGCCTCCAATCTTCCCCCCACTCTGGCCTTTCCGATCCCTCCTCTCTGCTACCCGGCTGCGACCTGGTGCCGAAGGCCTACCCTCTCGACAGTCAGCCAGCCTCTCAATCTGGCTGGCTGAGGCTGGGAAATGGAGGAGCATTTACCACTTTGGGCATCTTGTGGCCCTGGCTCCTCCCACTAGGTTGACTTGTTGGGAAAGCCACAACCACTTCCCCACTCAGGCCCGTGGTTAAAATACTAGTCTGGTCCTGCTGAAGTCATCAGATCTGCACAGTTAAACAAGGATCCCGTTGATTTTTGCTAGGTCGGCAGAGCTAAAATCACCCCTTGAGATTATACATGTGACTATCACTGGGCCGTAACCAATTTCTACCCAATAAATGCCTCCCACTACACAGGAACTATTCCTAACCCATTAAAAATCACTGTCACATACCCCCACCCAACTTCTCAAAATATTGAACCTCGATCCCTCCATCCTCTCAAAATACTACCCATATCTACCTTCCACTTCCTCTCCAAGGCCCTTGAACACATCGTCACCATAAAGCTCCATGCTTACCTCTCTCAAAATTCCTTGTTTAAATCTCTGTACCTCAGTGCCCATCCTGCAAACAGCATTGAGAGAGCCATGGTGACAGTCACCAATGATATCCTCTGTGATTTGACTGTGACCCGAGTGTATTTTTTTTTAATTCGTTTTTTTTTATGGGATGTGGGCATCGCTGGCAAGGCCAGAATTTATTGCCCATCCCTAATTGCCCTTGAGAAGGTGGTGGTGAGCCACCTTCTTGAATCGCTGCAGTCCGTGTGGTGAAGGTACTCCCACAGTGCTGTTAGGTAGGGAGTTCCAGGATTTTGACCCAGCGACGATGAAGGATCGGCGATATACTTCTAAGTCAGGATGATGTGTGACTTGTAGGGGAACTTGGAGGTGTTGGTTGTTAGATCCGTGTATCTTGATGTTGTGTGTCCTTCAATAACTAGACACGAGACTGCAGGGAACAATCAACAGGTGTTTACTGGATGAGGGTTATTCTAAAAATTAAACGTACAGATCCCTACGCAGGGTTTATATACAGGTGTGGTCACTGCCGGTACTACAGTATACAGGAGCTATAGAAAGTAGTTCTCCCCTTAAAGGTACATGCACTACAATTCCTCCCCTTTTAGATTAACAGTACCATAACATTCATTTAACAATTAACACTTTTAACATGCACATTAACTGAAAATAGTCCATTTATAAATTCAGTCTTTGGGGCGGCTTCCTGATCCTTTCTGGATAGCGCCTTTCCTGAGTGTCTTGCTCTTGGTGCGGAGGCCCCCTGTCATCAGTTGGTTCATTAGCTTCCGATGCTACTGTTTCTGGGGTAGATGCTACCTGCATGTCGGGTTCATCACCAGGTACGCGAGACATGGGGTTGACTCGTTCCTGTGACTCTAGGATCTGGTCGACATGGCGTCTCACAATGTTCTCCCCAACATCCACTGTGTACATTAGTGGCCCCTGCCATGTGCATATCGTTCCTGGTTGCCATTTCTCTGTTCGGTAGTCGCGGGCCAAGACTGGTTGCCCTACATTGAAGCTCCTTGTCGGCTTCTCATTGATGTGCTGGAATTGCTTAATCTCAACATCTCTTCGTACATTTGGTCTGAGCAAATCCAGACGAGATCTCAACCTTTGGTTAAAGAACATCATGGCCGGGGTCTGGTTGGTGACTGCATGTGTCGCATTTCTGTAGGTTAACAGGAAATTGTCCACCTTATGCTGCAGTGGAATGTCGCCATCGCACATGGCCCTTACTGCTTTCTTAAAGGTTTGTACGAACCTCTCAGCCAATCCATTTGTGGCTGGATGATACGGGGCGGATGTGTAATGCCTTGCCCCATTCCTTTTCATGAATCTTCGAAACTCTTCGGGCACAAACTGTGGTCTGTTATCAGAGCAAATCTGCTCTGGCAAGACGTTCCTGGCAAATATGGTCCGTAGGACTGCAATAGTTTTCTCCGTGATGGTGGACGACATTTTGATCACCTCAGGCCATTTCGAGTGCGCATCCACGGCTATTAAAAACATTGAGTCCATGAATGGACCAGCAAAATCAATATGCACCCGTTGCCATGGAGATGAGGGCCACTCCCATGGGTGTAGAGGGGCATGTGGTGGTGCATTTTGGACCTTCTGGCATCCTGAGCAGCTCTTTGTCAGGTCCTCAATTTGCTGATCGATCCCCGGCCACCACACATAAGCCCTAGCAAGGCTTTTCATTTTCACCCCTCCCAGATGGCCTTCGTGAAGCTCATTTAGCACTCTCTCCCTTAACTTGGGTGGAATTACCACTCGGGATCCACACATCAAGGTCCCCTGGCATACTGACAGCTGTTCTCTTCTGGATGAGAATGCTGGCAACAGTGAGTCACCATGTGTTGGCCATCCTTTCACCGTCAAGTCATATACCCGAGACAGTGTCGGGTCATTTCGGGTCTCCTTCTCTATATCAGCGTTAGTTACTGGCAAGCGTTCAATTATAGTCGAATAAAATATTTCGACAGGGTCCACTGCTGGTGCTTCCTCCACAGTAGGCAGTGGCAGGCGTGATAGCCCATCTGCGTTTCCATGCTGTTTTGTGCCCTTATACTCGATTTCATATTGGTTCGCCCCTAGAAAAAGGGACCATCTTTGTAGCCGTTGCGCAGTCATCACCGGAACGCCCTTCTTTGGATTAAAGATGGAGACAAGTTGTTGGTGGTCAGTCAGCAAGGTGAACTTCTGCCCGTGCAGATAGTGGTTGAACTTTTTCACTCCCCACACTAGGCTGAGGGCCTCCCTGTCAATCTGGGCGTAGTTACGCTCGGCTGAGGTTAGTGACCGAGACGCAAAGGCTACTGGCCTCTCCGAGCCATCCGGGAACTTGTGCGACAGCACCGCTCCAATGCCATAGGGTGATGCATCACACGCCAACCGAATTGGTAGTGCTGGGTTGAAATGAGCCAACACCTCTTTTGATGTGATCAATTCTTTGCACTTCTGGAAAGCTCGTTTACATTCGTCATTCCACTTCCATGGTACCCCCGTTTGCAATAGGTTGTTCAGTGGGTGTAGTACTGTAGACAAATTCGGCAAGAACTTATGGTAGTAGTTCACCAGCCCGAGGAACGACCTCAGTTGTGACACATTTTCCGGTGCTGGAGCCTTGACTACTGCCTCAATCTTTTCAGGGGACTTATGTAACCCCTCTTCATCAAGAACGTGGCCACAATACGAGATCTGCTTCTGGAAAAACTCGCATTTGTGGCGATTTGCTCGGAGCCCATATTCCTTCAATTTAGTGAGCACCTGCTCCAGGTTGGCAAGGTGATCACTGTCATTTTTGCCTGTGACCAGGATGTCGTCCAAATAACACTGGGTCCCTGGAATCCCTTGCAGGACTTGATCCATTGCCCTTTGCCAAATAGCCAGAGCTGATGCTACCCCGAACACCAGCCGGTTGTATTGGTAGAGACCTTTATGAGTGTTGATCGTGAGGTACTGTTTCGAGGCTTTTTCTACCTCCATTTGCAGGTACGCCTGGGCCAGATCAATCTTAGTGAAGCGTTTCCCTCCAGATAGCGAGGCGAAAATATCTTCAATCCGCGGAAGCGGATATTGTACCGTGTGAAGGACTGGGTTCACTGTCACCTTAAAGTCCCCACAGATGCGAACCTTCTTTGGTTCCCCAGGCGTATTACTCAACGACCTCTTCATTACAGGAACAATGGGTGTAGCCCACTCGCTCCAGTCCACTTTGGACAGTACTCCTGAACATTCCAAACCTTCCAGCTCTGCTTTGACGGCTGGGCGGATCGCATAAGGCACCGGTCTGGCCTTAAAAACTTTAGGCTTGCATTTTCCTCTATTTTGATCGCCGCTGTTATGCCTTTTAGTGTTCCGAGTCCCTCCTGGAACACTTCTTGTGCGGCAGTTAGCATTTTGACAGTCGTCCAGGTGTGGCGTCGTCATCCTTTTTGGCATCTACAGTCAGTGCTTGTATGGAATGCCAATCTAGCTGTATCTTCCGGATCCATTCACGTCCTAGTAGTGGTGGTCCTCCATCTGGCAATACATATAGGTCCATTTTTGGTGTGTCCTTGCCGTTATATATAACGTTCACTCTTATTTTTCCTTTGGGGTAAACTTTTTGCCCCGTGTACATCTTCAAGACAATCTCTGTATCTCTCAAGGGTATATGTGAGAATAGCCGCTTGTAGTCCCTTCGGTTTATGACTGTTAGGGCTGATCCTGTGTCCAATTCCATTTTCACTTGGACTCCATCTATCTTGAGCGTGACCCAGATAGTTTGGTGATCCTCCATTTTGATCACCTTATGTAGCTTCAGACAACCCAGCTCCTTGCTTCCGGAGTCTGTATCACTTTTCTGTTCGTCTGAACTACTCTCCGTCACCTTATGTACCTTCTTGTACTTCTCCTGTGGAGATTTCTTGCTGCTGGTTTTCTTTCCCGACCTGTAGACTCTTGTTATGTGTCCTACTTTTCCACACTGTCTGCACACTTTGCCCTTGAACCAGCAATCATTATGGTCGTGTGTTGTTCTGCCGCAGCGATAGCACTTCACTGTTCCGTATGACATTTCATTTGTGCCATATTCTTGCGGTCTCCGTTGTATCTCTGCAGCGCACCGTGCGGCTGCTTCATGTGATACTGCCATGCTGAAAGCCTTGTCCAGCGTAAGATCCTTTTCTGATAGAAGCCGTTTCTGGGTTCCTTCACTTTGAAGCCCACACACAAACTTGTCCCTTAAAGTATCTGCTAGTCCCATTCCAAACTGGCAGTGTTTTAATGGCTTGCGCAGTTCCGTTAAATACTCAGCATTACTTTCATCTTTATGCTGGTTCCTTTTGTGAAACTTAAATCTTTCTGCTATCAGCAGCGGTGTGGGGTTTAAGTGGTCCTGTAGGATTGACACTATGTTTCCAAATTCCTTTTCCACTGGCTTCTCTGGGGTTACTAGGTTTCGCAGTAAGCCATACGTTTTTGCACCCATTGAATTCAACAATACCAGTGCTTTCCTCTCATCTGGCACTTCATTCGCCTTGCAGTACACTTCTATGCGTTCGACATATGTCGTCCAATCTTCGACTTCATTGTCGAACGCTGTGATACTGCCACTCTTTGGCATCCCTGGGTGTGGTTAGGCTGGCTCAAAATGGCGTTTTCCCACGCTCTCCCTTTTTCTCCGCTGCGGCTCAAAATGTCATTTTCCCGCGCTCTCCCTTCTTCTCCGCTGTGGCTCAAAATGGCGTTTCCCACGCTCTCCCTTCTTCTCCGCTGCGCTGCTCGTCCCTTGAACACCGGCTGCGTTCTGCGCGTTTTCCTTCGCGCCTCTCTCTCTTCTCCCGTCGACGCCGTTCGGTCCTGAACACCGGCTGCACCCTGTGCGCTCTACCCTCTCTCTTCTCCCATCGACGCCGCTCGGTCCTGAACACCGGCTGTGCCCTGTGCACTCTACCCTCTCTCTTCTCCCGTCGACACTGCTCGGCCTTTTTCTGTGCCGTCGGTCGGCTCTAGCCGCCGCTGTCCGGGAAGGGTCTGCGCCGTACCTGTTGCCAGCCCGTTTCGCTGGACCACCGTGACTGGAGAACCAAGCCCAGCTCTCAACAGCTTCCCCTGCGATGCTCAAGTCTCCGCTGGATGGTCGACGCCCATGCTTCTAGACTCGGCCTTCTTTTTTTTTCTTTTCTCCAGGAGCGAATCCCTGGGAGGTGATGCAGAGTTGCAGGTAGGTTTGAATCTTCTCGTCGCCAATGTTAGATCCGTGTATCTTGATGTTGTGTGTCCTTCAATAACTAGACACGAGATTGCAGGGAACAATCAACAGGTGTTTACTGGATGAGGGTTATTCTAAAAACTAAACGTACAGATCCCTACGCAGGGTTTATATACAGGTGTGGTCACTACCAGTACTACAGTATACAGGAGCTGTAGAAAGTAGTTCTCCCCTTAAAGGTACATACACTACAGTGGTGTTCCCATACGTCTGCTGCCCTTGTCCTTCTAGGTGGAAGTGGTCGTGGGTTTGGGAGGTGCTGCCGAAGAAGCCATGGTGAGTTGCTGCATTGCATCTTGTAGATGGTACACACTGCAGCCATAGTACGCCGATGGTGGAGGGAGTGAATGTTTAAGGTGGTGGATGGGGTGCCAATCAAGCGGGCTGCTTTGTCCTGGATGGTGTCGAACTTCTTGAGTGTTGTTGGAGCTGCACTCCTCCAGGGAAGTGGAGAGTATTCCATCACACTCCATACTTGTGCATTGTATTTGGTGGAGACTTTGGGGAGTCAGGAGGTGAGATACTCACCACAGAATACCCAGCCTCTGACCTGCTCTTGTTGCCATAGTATTTATGTGGCTGGTGCAGTTAAGTTACTGGTCAATGGTGACCCCCCAGGATGTTGATGGTGGGCGATTTGGCGATGGTAATGCCGTTGAATGTCAAGCGGAGGTGGTTAGACTCTTACTTGTTGGAGATAGTCATTGCCTGACACTTCTGTGGCGCGAATGTTACCTGCCACTTATCAGCCCAAGCATGAACGTCGTCCAGGTCTTGTTGCATGCAGGCATGGACTGCTTCATTATCTAAGGAGTTGTGAATGGCGCTGAACACTGTGCAGTCATCAGCGAACATCCCCATTTCTGACCTTATGTTGGAGGGAAGGTCATTGATGAAGCAGCTGAAGATGGTTGGGCCTAGGACACTGCCCTGAGGAACTCCTGCAGTGATGTCCTGGGGCTGTGATCATAAGAACATAAGAAATAAGAGCAGGAGTAGGCCATTTGGCCCTTCGAGCCTGCTCCACCATTCAATAAGATCATGGCTGATCTTCTACCTCAAATCCACCTTCCCGTACTATCCCCATATCCCTTGATTCCCTTAGTATCCAAAAATCTATTGATTTCTGTCTTGATTATACTCAACGACTGAGCATCCACAGCTCTCTGGAGTAGAGAATTCCAAAGATTCACAACCTGTGAGTGAAGAAATTTCTCCTCATCTCAGTCCAAAGCAGTGATTTTTTACTGGCTAACAGAAGATCTACAACATACTATTTTCACCCATGTGTTGACCCATAGTGTTGTGCTCATCCTGAGGGAAGAGCAACATGTGCCAATCCATTACACCATTGCCACACCCATGGGGCTGTGGCTCGTCATTCCCACTGACATGAAGGAGAGCAGACTGTACCAGATCTGTGAGGTGAGTGAAGCACCAAAAAGTGCATTCCCCAAGAATTTTGAAAGTGTAGGAGAGGCCCAGAGCCTGAGTGACACCAGGTTGAGCATCTATCAAAGCTGCCAGAGCTGGTGACACAGATTCCTGTTGTGATGGCCCGGCTGTGGTGTCCACAGAGTTGACTACATGCAGAGTAGACTGCAGAGTGCTGATGCTCTGCGACAGAACACCACACAAGATGGAAGCAGACTCCTCCATTCTCAGAAATAATGCAGCAGTTTTCTTTTGCAGGCTGGGTTCCTGATGTCAGCATCTCTATTCCCCTTAGCACAGTTATGAGCTGAGCTTGTCCTCCGACAAGCCATAGAAAAATAGACGATAGGAGCAGGAGTAGGCCATTCGGACCTTCAAGCCTGCTCCGCCATTCAATGAGATCATGGCTGATCATCCAAATTCAGTACCCTGTCCCTGCTTTCTCCCCATATCCCTTGATCCCTTTAGCCTTAAGAACTATATCTAACTCCTTCTTGAATATATTTAATGATTTGGCCTCAACTGCCTTCTGTGGTAAAGAATTCCACAGGTTCACCACTCTCTGGGTGAAGAAATTCCTCCTCATCTCGGTCCTAAATGGCTTACCCCTTATCCTTAGATTGTGACCCCTGGTTCTGGACTCACCCGCCAGCGGGAACATCCTTCCTGCATCTAGTCTGTCTAGTCCTGTTAGAATTTTATAAGTTTCAATGAGATCCCCTCTCATTCTACTAAACTCTAGCGAATATAAAACTAATCGACCCAATCTCTCTTCATACGTCAATCCTGCCATCCCAGATATCAGTCTGGTGAATCTTCTCTGCACTCCCTCCATGGCAAGAACATCCTTCCTCAGATAAGGCGACCAAAACTGCACAGAATACTCAAGATGTGGTCTCACCAAGGCCCTGTACAACTGCAGCAAGACATCCCTGCTCCTGTACTCGAATCATCTCACTATGAAGGCCAACATACCATTTGCCTTCTTAACCGTCTGCTGCACCTGCATGCTTACCTTCAGCGACTGGTGCACAAGAACACCCAGGTCTCGTTGCACCTCCCCTTTTCCCAATCTATTGCCATTCAGATAATAATCTGCCTTCCTGTTTTTGCCACCAAAGTGGATAACCTCACATTTATCCACATTACACTGCATCTGCCATGCATTTGCCCACTCACCCAACCTGTCCAAATCATACTGGAGTTTCTCTGTGTCCTCCTCACAGCACACACACTCACCCACCTTTGTGTCATCTGCAAACTTGGAGATATTGCATCTAGTTCCCTTGTCTAAATCATTAATATATATTGTGAATAGCTGGGTTCCTAGCACCGATCCCTGCGGTACCCCACTAGGCACTGCCTGCCACTCGGAAAAAGACACATTTATTCCAACTCTTTGCTTCCTGTCTGCCAACCAGTTCTCTATCCAAGTCAGTACCTTACCCCCAATCCCATGTGCTTTAACTTTGCATGCTAATCTCTTATACGGGACCTTGTCAAAAGCCTTCTGAAAGTCCAAATACACCACATCCACTGGTTCTCCCTTATCAATTCTACCAGTTACATCCTCAAAAAATTCCAGTAGATTTGTCAAGCATGATTTACCTTTTGTAAATCCATGTTGACATTGTCCAGTCCTGTCACTGTTTTCCAAGTGCTCTGCTATTACATCTTTTATGATGGACTCTAGCATTTTCCCCACTACTGATGTCAGGCTAACCGGTCTATAATTCCCCATTTTCTCTCTACCACCTTTTTAAAATAGTGGGGTTACATTAGCTACCCTCCAATCCATGGGAACTGTTCCAGACTCTATAGAATTTTGGAAGATGACCAGCAATGCATCTACTATTTCTAGGGCCACTTCCATAAGTACCCTTGGATGTAGATTATCAGGCCCTGGGGATTTATCGACCTTCAATACCATCAATTTTCCTAACAATACTGATTTCATTCAGTTCCTTTGTCTCATTAGACCCTATGTTCCCCGACCTCTCTGGGAGGTTATTTGTGTCCTCCTTTGTGAAGACAGAACCAAAGTATGTATTTAATTGGTCTGCCATTTCTTTGTTCCCCATTATAAATTCCCCTGATCCTGACTGCAAGGGACCTACGCTTGACTTCACTAATCTTTTTCTCTTCACATATCTATAGAAGCTTTAACAGTCAGTTTTTATGTTCCCTGCAAGCTTACTCTCATACTCTATTTCCCCCCTCTTAATTAATCCCTTTGTCCTCATTTGCTGAATCCTAAACTGCTCCCAATCCTCAGGTTTCCTGCTTTTTCTGGCCAATTTATATGTCTGCTCCTTGGATCTTATGCTATCCCTAATTTTTCTTGTTAGCCACGGTTGAGCCACCTTTCCTGTTTTATTTTTATGCCAGACAGGGATGAACAAATTCTGTAGTTCATCCATGCGATCTTTAAATGTTTGCCATTGCCTATCCACCGTCAATCCTTTAAGTAACGTTCCCCAATCCATCCTAGCCAACTCACGCCTCATACCATCGTAGTTTCCTTTATTTAAATTCAGGACCCTAGTCTCTGAGTCAACTACGTCACTCTCCATCTTAATGAAGGTGGTTGACCAACCACCACAACCATTTTCCTTTGTGCTAGGTATGACTCCAGCCAATGGAGCGTTTTCCCCCCAATTCCCATTGACTTCAGCCTAGGGCTCCTTGGTGACACACTCGGTTAAATGCTGCCTTGATGTCAAAGGCAGTCACTCTCGCCTCACCTCTGGAATTCAGCTCCTTTGTCCATGTTTGGACCAAGGCTGTAATGAGGTCGGGAGCTGAATGGTCTTGGCAGAACCCAAACTGGGCATCAGTGAGCAGGTTATTGGTGAGTAAGTGCTGCTTGATAGCACTGTTGATGACACCTTCCATCACTTTGCTGATGATTGAGAGTAGACTGATGGGACGGTAATTGGCCTGGTTGGATTTGTCCTGCTTTTTGTGGACAGGACATACTTGGGCAGTTTTCCACATTGTCGGATAGATGCCAGTGCTTTAGCTGTACTGGAGCAGCTTGGCTAGAGGCGCGGCTAGTTCTGAAACACAAGTCTTCAACACGATAGCCGGGATGTTGTCAGGGCCCATAGCCTTTGCTTTATCCAGTGCGCTCAGCTGTTTCTTGATATCACATGGAGTGAATCGAATTGGCTGAAGACTGGCTTCTGTGCTGGTGGGGACCTCAGGAGTCGGCCGATATGGATCATCCGCTCAGCACTTCTGGCTGAAGATGGTTACAAATGCTTCAGCCTTGTCTTTTGCACTCACGTGCTGGGCTCCACCATCATTGAGGATGGGGATATTCATGGAGCCTCCTCCTCCCGTTAGTTGTTTAATGGTCCACCACAATTCACAACTGGATGTGGCAGGACTGCAGAACTTTGATCAGATCCATTGATTGTGGGATCGCTTAGCCCTGTCTAAAGCATGCTGCTTCCGCTTTTTAGCATGCATGTAGTCCTATGTTGCAGCTTCCCCAGGTTGGCACCTCATTTTTAAGTATGCCTGGTGCTGCTCCTGGCATGCTCTTCTACACTCCTTATTGAACCAGGGTTGGTCCCCTGGCTTGATGGTAATAGTAGAGTGAGGGATATGCTGGACCATGAGGTTACAGATTGTGGTGGAATACAATTCTGCTGCTGCTGATGGCCCACAGCGACTCATGGATGCTCAGTTTTGAGCTGCTAGATCTGTTCTGAATCAATCCCATTTAGCACGGTGGTAGTGCCACACAACACGATGGAGGGTGTCCTCAGTGTGAAGATGGGACTTGTCTCCACAATGACTGTGTGGTGGTCACTGCTACCAATACCGTCATGGACAGATGCATCTGCGACAGGTAGATTGGTGAGGACGAGATCAAGTTGGTTTTTCCCTTGTGCGCTACGTTGGAGCATTGAATCAGCACCCGCAGCTCGCCCGATATATTCTGATGACCTCTCTGTCTTGGCGTGCTGTTGAAGTCACATCCAGTTTGGCGCTCTAAGGGATTTAGGCGCCAAAGTCTCACTTGCCCTTCACCTTCATTGACTCCATGTCCCGCAATATAGCCTTATGCAAAGTTATCACCTATAAATCTTTCCATGGCCTCATCCCTCCCTACCTCTGCAACCAGTCTGTACCCTTTGGTCTTCTAATTCTGACCACTTCTAAATCTCTATTACTGATCAGCAACTCTTCCCCCTTTGTAAAGCACCTTGCAATGTCCTGTTGTGTTAAAATGCTATATACATGTTGTATTGCTCTTATGTACTTCTTGTCTGACGTTTCTTGCATTCTGATCAGGTCACTGGGGTAGCATTTAGATAGATACCATGCCTTAGTAGACTGATTTAATTCGTAAACAAAAAATTCTGTAGCAAGCACTTCCATTATTCACTGCGTTCATAGCACATATCTGTGTGTGTGTCTGTGTGTATAAGAGAAACAGATACAGGGAAAAAACTGAAATATTGAGCTAGAAGGAAAGAAAGTGAGGCAGAGATAGAAAACAAACATACACATGAACCAATAGTCCAAATCTAAAATTCCAAGAGCAGAAAATAAATTACATTTAATGGTGTATAAAAACTGGGACCTCTTTTCAAATATTTTCAGTGCTTTTACTTTTCAACCTTTTAGTTCCTTAAATGATTGTCGGTGTAATCTCCATAAGACATAGCCCATTGATCTCTTGTCTAGCACACATTTGACAGTATGATAAATATGTCCAATAGTATTTTTCTTCCCTTGAAAATATTATCCCTACAAAGGTTAAAGTCTTGAACAGGTTGCTATGGAAACACCCACTGCTGCCAATGAATTCAAAGCAAATTTTTCCTGTTTCTGTGGAGTCCAACAACATGTGACTTGGTTTGCAAGTAGTTCACACTTCCATCTTCGTTCCAACAAATAGTATTGAGCTGCCTTGGAAACAGAAGAAGGTAAAGTTGAAACATTTCTACTGAAGAAGCAATGTTGGGAAACATTGCAAACACAGCTAGTTGGAATTCTTAAAAGCAAGGAAGGGAGAGTTGCAATTATGCAGCGCCTTTCATGACCTCAGGATGTCCCAAAGTGCTTTACAGTCAATGAAGTACTTTTGAAGTGTAGTCACTGTTGTACTGTACGAAACGCAACAGCTAATTTGCACACAGCAAGGTCCCACAAACAGCAATGAAATAAATGACCACATCATCTGTTTTAGTGATGTTGGTTAAGGGATAAATGCTGGCCAAGACATTGGGAGAACTCTTCTCCTCTTCTTCAAATAGTGCCGAGGGATTTTTTACGCCCACCTGAGAGGGCAGACGGGGCCTCGGTTTAACATCTCAACCGAAAGACGGCACCTCCACGAGTACAACGCTCCGTCAGTACTGCATTGGAGTGTCAGTCTAGGTTAAGAGCTGTGACTGGAGCCTACAGTGAAAATCCTGAGCTAAGGATATGTCCTCAAGTATGATGGTATCATTTAACTTACTAAGGCCTACTTAACCCTGAGGTCATGAATGGTGCTACATAAATGCAAGTCTTTCTTTCTTCTGCTTTCCCCGAGGGAGTATTGGTGAGAGAGGTTGGTAACTGGACAAAGAGGCTGTTAACTGGAGAGCATGCCTGAAACAGATTATTAGTTACTTTAGTGCTCATCTCTGATTATGGACAGAGCAGTGTTGTGTTTTGATCCAGTGGGAACTGGTTTGAAACCTTGGAAATAAATTCTGCAGCTGGCAAAGAAAGTGGACTTTTATCTTATTGGCTGGATTCAAACAGAGGCTCCAGAGTTGAGAGGGCTGTGTGGCAAACCTCTGTGCCCCAATAATTATGTTTTGTGTCAAGGATAAACAATAAAGAACACAGGAGCATATGATTTACCTGAGTTGCAGATCGTGGGCAACATTCCCTCTGGTTGCTGTTTACAGTAAAAGCATTATTTCAGTTATGTGGAGAGACTGGAGAAGCTGGCATTGTTCTCCTTAGAGCAGAGAAGGTTAAGGGGAGATTTAATAGAGTTGTTCAAAATTATGAGGTGTTTTGATAGAGTAAAGGGAGAAACTGTTTCCACTGGCAGGGGTGTCGGTAACCAGAGGGCACAGACTTAAGGTAATTGGCAAAAGAACCCAAGGGGAGATGAGGAGAATTTACGCAGCAAGTTGTTATGATCAGGAATACAGTGCCTGAAAGGGTGGTGGAAGCAGATTCCATAGTGACTTTTGAAAGGGAATTGGATATATGTGAAACAAAAAATTGCTGGACTATGGGAAAAGAGCGGGGGAGTGGGACTAATTGGATAGCTCTTTCTAAGAGCTGGCACAGGCACGATGGTTCAAATGGCCTCCTTCTGTACTGTACGATTCTATGATCCTAAAAGAACGTGGGATACATTTTACAAATGAGTACCCCTGACCTCTGCATGATATGCGTGCGCGTCACACAAAGCTCCATTAAATCATAAAATCTCCCCGGGATGTTGATTTGGTAGAAGGAGCGGTCAGTGCCAATCGTCCCTCTCTGTTTATAATGTTGCTAACACAGAGAGACCACAGGAAATATCCCCCCTCCCGATAACCCACCTGTGAGGAAATCTCACTGTTAATAGTACAATGCAGGTCACAGCCTGCTGCTCTCCAATGTCTGTTTTCTTTTTACAACACTTAACTAGGTAACTAAAGTTAAAATAGCAATTACAATAGTTAGATTGTAAATTTGAACTTTAAATGGGAATTAAATTGGCATGTGGATTACAGAGTGGTCCTGGTGATTTAATTCTGGGACAGGTAGTTCTCACTGCCCTGCCAACTGATTTCAATATTATTTCCATGAAAGTTGGGAAATAGTTCATGCGGCTGACATTATTCATGTAATGTTACAAATGAAGATCTCACCTACAGACAAGAAGGAATTCAGGAGAAACTTCTTTAGCCAGAGAGTGGGTAGAATGTAGAACTCGCTACCACATGGAGTAGTTGAGGTGAATAGCGTAGATGCATTTAAGGGGAAGCTAGATAAGTATATGAAGGAGAAAGGAATAGAAGGTTACTCTGATAGGGTGAGATGAAGTAGGGTGGGAGGAGGCTGGTGTGGAGCATAAACACCGGCATGAACCAGTGGGGCCGAATGGCCTGTTTCTGTGCTGTACATTCGATGTAATTTGATATTCAATAATTATTCTTATGAAGGTGAAAATGGCAGTCATTTTGCACACAGCATGAAAAGCAAAATCATTTGGATGATATCTTTCCTAGACTTGGGACTGACCTAGAGCGTATCTCAGTCGCCGAGTTCTGAAAAAAAAATCAGCATTGGGATGGAAGTGATTAAAGAAAAGTCATTTCTGTGGCAACAGTAGTGAGTGAAAAGAAAAATCCCAAACACTGTAAATCTGTGCCTAGATATGCTGCTTTATAAATTCAGCATGGCAGGACTGTCACATCAGGGTCTGCACTGGGAAGTCCACCTGGAGAGGGGCATCAGAGATAGGCTGTGAAAGGCCTCAGATGCCGGCTGCATGCATAGTATTGCCTCTGGGCTACCAGCGAAAATCACATTTTCTTGTTACATTGTTGAAATTGGCACTCAGGCCTATGTCTTCGACCATTCTCTTATTGACTCCATAGGTCTTTGGGGCCTTTATATTAAACAATACTGGATGCCACGGACCAACGTGCATCTCTGGCATCGAGGCTCGTTGCGCCACAAGTGTCGGATGATGTATTTCCGTCGTTTGAGTATCCTTTGTGGGCAGACAGGGAATGTCATCTGTCACTTCCGACAGGAAATTCGGAGGGGTATAAAAATGAGCAGGGATGCAGTGGAGCTTGTTTCTGTGCCAGTTCCTGCCCTTGCCCACCGCTGCAAAATCGACGGAGGGATCACAGTGCACACATCCTATTATGTCCGTGTATAATTGAGACACGGACTGCAGGAGTTGATTATAACAAGTCTTTACTGAATGGAGACAACCTGGAAACTGAAACTACAGAAGCCTGCTAGGGCCTTTTATACAGGGGTGCTCACTGCCGGTACTGCAGTCTGAGACCAGTTATTCCCTTAAAGGTACATACACAACAATTCCTCCCCTTTTAGATAAACAGTACATAACATTCATTTAACAACTAAATAATAACTAATTACAATTACAATTACGGTTGCTAGATACATTGGTTGAAGTTAAGCAATTATAAGTTCAGTCTTTGAGGAGGCTTCCTGATTCTGTCTGGATAACGCCTCTTTGGGATATCAGGTTCTTCTGGCAAGGTTGCGTCGGGATCAATGTCGTTGTTTGGTTCGTCTGCTTCCAATATCACCGATTCTGCGGTAGATGCAATTGGTACTTCGGTTTCATCGCCAGGTGTATCAGATCGTGGTGTGGAGTTGACGTTTTCCAGTGACTCTAGAATCTGGTCAGCATGGCGTCTTACAATGCTCTCTCCAACGTCCATGGTATACATTAGAGGTCCTTGCCATGTACAGATCGTTCCTGGCTGCCATTTCTCTGTGCGGTAGTCCCGGGCCAAAACTGGTTGACCTATCTTAAAACTCCTGGTCGGCCTTTCATTCATATTCTGAAACTGCCTGTTCTCCACATCTCTTCTGACGTTTGGCTTAACCAAATCCAAGCGGCATCATAGTCTTCGATTGAAGAACATCATGGCTGGAGTTTGGTTGGTAACTGCATGTGTCACATTCCGGTAGGCAAACAAGAAGTTATCCACCTTGTGTTGTAGGGGTATATCTTCATTACACATTGCCTTGATAGCCTTCTTGAATGTTTGAACAAACCTCTCGGCCAATCCATTAGTGGCTGGATGATATGGGGCGGATGTGTAATGCTTAACACCATTGTTCTTTAAGAACCTCCGGAACTCTTCAGACACAAACTGTGGTCCATTGTCAGAGCAAATCTGTTCAGGCAGCCCATTCCTGGCGAATATGGTTCGTAAGACTGTGTTAGTTTTTTCTGTGGTGGTTGAGGACATTTTTATTACCTCTGGCCACTTTGAATGTGCAGCCACCGCAATTAAAAACATCGAGTCCATAAAGGGACCAGCAAAATCAATGTGCACCCTTTGCCATGGAGATGAGGGCCACTCCCATGGATGTAGAGGGGCTTGTGGTGGGGCGTTTTGGACCTTCTGGCATCCTGTACAGCTCTTGGTCATCTCTTCGATTTCTCTATCGATTCCCGGCCACCACACAAACGCTCTGGCTAAGTTCTTCATTTTTACCCCTCCCAGATGACCCTCATGAAGCTCATTGAGCACTCTATCCTTCAATTTAGGTAGAATTACTACTCTGGATCCACACATCAAGGTTCCTCTGCACACTGACAGCTGTTCTCTTCTCGGCGAGAATGCTGGCAGCAGTGGTTCGCCATGTGCTGGCCATCCCTTCACCGTTAAATCATAGACCCAGGAGAGTGTCGGGTCATTTCGTGCTTCCTTTTCTATGTTTGCATTCGTCACAGGGAGACATTCGACTATAGTCGAGTGGAATAACTCCACTGGATCCACTACCAGTTCTTCTTCCACCGTCGGCAACGGTAGGCGCGACAATCCATCAGCATTCCCATGCTGTTTAGTTCCTTTGTACTCGATGTCATATTGGTGTGCCCCTAGGAAAAGGGACCACCTCTGTAGCCGTTGTGCCGTCATTATCGGTACGCCCTTCTGAGGGTTGAAAATGGAGACAAGAGGTTGATGATCAGTTAGTAGAGTAAATTTCTGACCGTGCAGGTAGTGATTGAACTTCTTCACCCCCCCACACCAGGCTGAGGGCCTCTCTGTCAATCTAGGCGTAGTTACGCTCGGCTGAAGTTAACGAGCGTGACGCAAAAGCTATCGGCCTCACTGAACCATCAAGGAATTTATGTGACAGTACCGCCCCAACACCGTAGGGAGACGCATCACACGCCAGTCTTATCGGCAGTGATGGGTTGTAGTGAGCCAATACTTCTCTTGAAGTGATTAGGTCCTTACTCTTCTGAAAGGCCCACTTACATTCATCGCTCCATTTCCATGCTACTCCCATTCGTAGTAGGGCGTTCAGTGGATGCAGAATTGTGGACAAATTCGGCAAAAACTTATGGTAGTAATTCACCAATCCGAGGAATGACCTCAGTTGCGACACATTTTCAGGCGCTGGAGCCTTAACTACCACTTCAATTTTGTCAGGGGACTTATGCAACCCCTCTTCATCAATCACGTGGCCACAATACGATATCTGTTTCTTAAAAAACTCGCACTAAGGGCGATTGGCTTGTAGCCCATGTTCACGTAGTCTAGTGAGCACCTGCTCTAGGTTGGCAAGGTGTTCATTGTCATCTTCACCTGTCACTAGGATGTCGTCCAAGTAACACTGAGTCCCCGGAATCCCTTGCAGGACTTGTTCCATCGCTCTTTGCCATATCGCCGGAGCTGATGCTACTCCGAATACCAGTCGATTATATTGGTAAAGACCTTTGTGAGTGTTTATCGTGAGATACTTCCTAGAGGATTCTTCAACCTCCATCTGCAAATATGCTTGTGCTAGGTCAATTTTTGTAAAACGCTTCCCTCCAGATAGTGAGGCGAAGATATCTTCTATCCTTGGAAGAGGATATTGTACTGTGTGAAGGACTGGGTTCACCGTCACCTTGAAGTCCCCACAGATGCGAACCTTCCTTGGCTCCTCAGACTTATTGTTTAACGTTTTCTTCATGACAGGAACGATGGGTGTCGCCCACTCGCGCCAGTCTACCTTAGATAACACGCCTGCCTTCTCCAGATTCTCCAGCTCTGCCTCGACGGCTGGGCGAATTGCATATGGTACCGGCCTTGCTTTGAAAAACTTGGGAATTGCATTCTCCTCTATTTTTATCGAGGCGATTACGCCTTTAAGAGTGCCCAGTTCTTGTTGAAATACCTCTTTGGCGTCAGCTAAGATTGTTGACAATCGTCCAGGAGTGACGTCGTCATCCTTTTTACCAGCCACCGTCAGTGCCTGAATGGAGTGCCAGTCTAAACTTATCTTTCTGATCCATTCACGTCCCAATAACGGTGTTCCACCATCTTGCAGAATGTAGAGGTACAATTTCCGTATTTTCTTGCCATTGTATTCGACAGGCACCCTTATTTTTCCTCTGGGGTATACTTTTTGCCCAGTATACGTTCTCAAGACAATGGATGTCTCGCTCAAGGGTATGTGTGAGAATAGCCGCTCGTAGTCTCGTCGATTCATGACGGTTAGAGCTGATCCTGTATCCAATTCCATTTTGACTTGGGACCCTGCTATCGTGAGGGTGACCCAAATGGTTCGGAGATCCTCTTTTGCGATTACGTTGTGAAGTTTGAGACAGCTTAGTCTCTTGTTCCCAGATTCACTATCGCTCATCTGGTCTTCGGAACTACTGTCCGTCATCTTTTGTACTTTCCTGTACGGTTCCTTAGTAGCCTTTTTGTTGTCGTTGGTCTTCTTCCCAGACCTGCAAACTCGTGCAATGTGTCCCATCTTTCTGCATTGCCTGCATATTTTGTCCTTGGACCAGCAGTCCTTCTGGTCATGGTTTGTTCTGCCGCAGCGATAACATTTTGCAAATCCCCATGTCATTTCGTGGGTGCCATATTCCTGTGGCTTTTGTTGTATTTCCGCAGCTCCCCTTGCTGCTGCTTCGTACGATACTGCCACGCTGAAAGCCTTATCTAGCGTCAGCTCTTTCTCTGAGAGTAACCTCTTCTGGGTTCCTTCACTCAAGAGTCCACAGACAAATTTGTCCCGTAAGGTATCTGCCAGTCCTGCTCCGAACTGGCAGTGCTTTGATAGCTTGCGTAGTTCCGTAAGGTAATCAGCATTGCTCTCATTTTTATGCTGATTTCTCCTGTGGAATTTAAATCTTTCTGCTATCAGCAGCGGTGTAGGATTTAGGTGTTCCTGTAGGATAGCAACAATTTCGTTTAAACTCTTCGCCTTCGGTTTGGCTGGAGTAATCAGGTCCCGCAATAGGCCGTATGTTCTTGCGCCCATTAAATTTAGCAATACCGATGCCTTTTTCTCATCGGCTATTTCGTTTGCCTCGCAATATACCTTGACTCTTTCCACATACGTGGTCCAGTCTTCTATTGCATTATCGAAGGCAGTGATATCGCCAGTCTTTGGCATCTTGAAAATCTAAGATGGCACCTCCCGTGCTTTACCTTCGTCCCCGATGGATCAAAATGGCGCCTCCCGCGCGTTTCCTTCTTCCCCGCCGAGTTAAGATGGCGCCTCCCGCGCTTTCCCGCTGCTGCCGCTGCTGCCAACGCTGTTGCTGGTGATTATATTTATTTTACTATCCTGTAATGGCGACGCCCTATGGTCTTCGCGCCTCCCAGATTGCTGCTGCCAACGCCGCTCTCCGCGGTATTTTTATTTTTCTATCGCGCTTCAATATTTGCTCCGTTAATTGAAGAACCATTCCCGTCGTGGAGCGGACCCTCTGGGACACTTCCCTCCCTCTTCTTAGGTCCGAACGCTGCCCGGCTGCGAAGCACCGGCCGCGCCCTGTGTGCTCCACCCTCTCTCTCTCTCTTTGCTTCCCGACTCGCTGCCCGGCCCCGTTGCAGAGCCACCCGATCGAGCTCTAGCCCGCCGCAGCCCAGGAAGGATCAGTGCACTACCTGCCACCAGCCCGATTAGCTGGGAAACCACAGACTGGAGATCAAGCCTGGCTCTCGACAGTCTCTCCTGCACTTTTCAATTTGATGATTTGGAGGGCGGTTGCCCATGGACGACGCCCGTTTCTCGAGTTTCTTTGGATTATTATTATTTAATTTTTTTTCTTCTGGCTTCGACCTTCAATAATGTCGTCTGAGGTGCTGCCGAGTTGCAGGTAAGTTCGTTTCTTACTCGTCGCCAGTATTATGTCCGTGTATAATTGAGACACGGACTGCAGGAGTTGATTATAACAAGTCTTTACTGAATGGAGACAACCTGGAAACTGAAACTACAGAAGCCTGCTAGGGCCTTTTATACAGGGGTGGTCACTGCCGGTACTGCAGTCTGAGACCAGTTATTCCCTTAAAGGTACATACACAACACATCCCATGAGAGATCCCACCCAAGACAAGAACCTGCCTTTCTCCTTCAGGTGCTGGAGAATCTGCTGTGCAATTCCAGCATCTTATGTTGTTATTTCTGCTGTAATGGTACTTGCGAGGGAGATGCCAACCCACTAAATAACATCGAGTGTGTGACAGTTGTAGAGTGAAGTGTAATGATAGGGTGTTACTCCTATGTACAATGTTTGACTTCAGATGAATACGGGATGACATGTAATCGGAAAGCATTGGTTAATCTCATGTAATTTACAATAAAGTCCTTCATGAAGGTTATTGTGGCCTGACTGCTTTTGTTTTGTTGAAAAGACATAAATTGTCGCAGGTGTTTGAATGAACTGTGTTGCATTGTGAAGTTTCCACAATATCAGAGCCAGGGTCACTCAAAGATTCAAGTAAGTTAAGCCTCAAGGCTTATAGGTTTATTTGGCGGGCCAAACTCCTATCTCACAACATCGCGCCTTTAAGATCCACCCAACAGAGTCTGAATTTATCTTTTGGATTAAGAGTATTTGCATTTGCTCGGGTTTGGGGCAGTCACATTATTTGACCATAGGAACAGGAGCAGCCATTCAGCCCCTCGAGCCATTCAATTAGATCACGGCTGATCTGTATCTTAACTCCATCTACCCACCTAGTATCATAAGGTTTAGATTAGCTATGGAAAAGGACAAGGAGCAATCTAGAGTAAAAATACTTAATTGGAGGAAGGCCAATTTCAGTGGGGATGAGAACAGATCTGGCTCGGGTAAATTGGAATCAAAGATTGGCAGGCAAAACTAATCGAACAATGGGCTGCCTTTAAAGAGGAGGTGGTTTGGGTACATTTGAGGTACATTCTCATGAGGGGGAAAGGTAGGGCAACCAAAGCCAGATCTCCCTGAATGAGGAAAGAGATAGAGAGTAAGATGAAGCAGAAAAAGGGGGCGTATGACAGATGTCAGGTTAAGAAAACAAGTGAGAACCAGGCTGAATATACAAAGTTCAGAGGGGAAGTGAAAAAGTAAATAAGAGGGGCAAAGAGAGAGTATAAGTATAGACTGGCAGCTAACATAAAAGGTAATCCAAAAGTCTTCTATAGGCATATAAATAGTAAATGGGTAGTAAGAGGAGGGGTGGGGTCGAATGGCCTCCTTCTGTGCTGTTATGACTCTATGATTAGGGACCAAAATGGAGATCTACGCATGGAGGCAGAGGACATAGCTGAGGTATGAAATGAGTACTTTGCATCTGTCTTCACTAAGGAAGAAGATGCTGCCAAAGTCATAGGCTGGAATTTTGCCTACCTGGGCGGGTCTGGTGCGGCCGGTGTCCGTGGTAGGTCACAACCCTGCTGCTGGCTCCATCCCGCTGTTGAAAATGAACTTAGCTTAATGGGGCCTATTAAGCCCGCCCAGCGCATTACCCGGCCCAATGAGATGGAGCGGGTCTGGTGACGTCATTCCTGACGTGTTTTCAGCTGGGATTCTTAAAGGGACCATGGCCGCATTTCATTTGAAGTTTAATCTAACATAGTGCTGTCAGTGCACTACAGCATTGGAGTGCTGCAAACATTGACAATGACTTCACAGAGACAGAGGGCTGCACCCAGGTTCTCCGATGACTCCCTCCATATGCTTATGGAGAGTGTCAGAGCACGCAGGGAGGTCCGCTTCCCTTCCAATGGGTGGAAGGGACCTCCCCAGGAGACCAAAAGAGCCTGGTTGCAGATTGCAGAGGAGGTCACAAGCAGGGATGTGTTCAGGAGGACCTGGGTGCAGTGCCCCAAACCTTTCAATGATCTAATTATCTCAGGAAACGTTAGTACAAAGCTACACTCAACTGCATCCTGCTGTGCATCTCATCACATCCCCATCACTCTGCTTTCCCTACCATACTCCTGCACATCCTTACTCACACCAACATACCTTGCACCTCCACCCATCCCTCTCTATCTATCTACATTAACACATCCCCATCTCACTAGCCGCCCCACACACTTACCCTCATCCTAGTGCAATCATACCAACTAACAACACACAAGGGTAGCCACTTGGGTGTTTTATGCAATGCTTATGTAAAGTTTCCGTAAATGTGGTGTCAAACATAAAAATCTTTATTTTCAGCATTTTTCAGTCTTGGACAGGTTTGTGTGCACCTTTGGAAGTGGCTTAGTGAGTGGCAGTGAATGGTGAGACATAATGGTAACCCCCGCAATGGTGATGTGAGTGTGAAAGGAATGGCTTGGACATTGTAGGGATGCTTTATGGTGTTGGTGTGGCAGCCATATGGGTGTACAGCAAAAGTTAACTAAACCTGGCCATGATGAGGCCATCCCTGGCCTCTCGGGCAGCAACGTGCTCGGGTGCTAATGCCCTCGGTCCTGTGCAGCATCAGGTCATTGTGGAGAAGGTTGGTGTTGTTGTTGGTGCTGCTGGTATGCCTGGTGCTGCTGGTGTTGGGGCTAATCGTGGTGGGATTCTGAGGTCCACAGTGAGACAGTATAAATGGCAGCCATGCTGATGGAATAGATGGCAGGTGAAGTACAGATGACAGAAGCATTCTGTCAATAGTGAGGGAGTTCTTCCAATGAGATGAGACTGGATGGAGACTTTGCTGGAAACACTTGAATCTGTGCTGGAAATGGACTGAGCAACAGCTTCTGCCCGAGGAAAGTGATCATCTGTCAGGTGGGAGCTTTTACTGTACATTTGATGCTGTCACGTAATCAGCTGGAGCAATGGTCACGGAACTCCCGCCTCAGGTTGACAGACGTGGTTCCCGAGTTGCGCGAATCCCGTAGCCAGGCAAGGAAATTTTAAAAGTAAGTGAAAAAAGGTTCTTAAGTGCATGTAAACTACCTGATAATCATCTCAATTGGGTCCCCCACCTCTGCTGGTTGGGTCTGCTCCGCGATGGCAGACGTGCTTGGGGAAAAGGCGCGTGGGAGCAAGATGACAGCGGGTTCCCGACCTGTTGTCAAAAATAACAACTTTCTCTCTTGACCCGTCACCAATCGCGCCTGCTACCACCCTGGAATATTCCGGCCATAGTGAAAGAGGAGGTAGTTGAAATACTGGATGGGATAAAAATTGATAAAGAGGTACTAGAAAGGCTGGCTGTACTTAAGGTAGATAAGTCACCAGGATCAGATGAGATGCATCCTAGGATGTTGAGGGAAGTAAAGGTGGAAATTGTGGAGGTACTGGCCATAATCTTCCAATCCTCCTTAGATACGGGGGTGGTGCCAGAGGCCTGGAGAATTGCAAATGTTACACCCTTGTTCAAAAAAAGATGTAAGGATAAATCCAGCAATTACAGGCCAGTCAGTTTAACCTCGGTGGTGGAGAAGCTTTTAGAAACGATAATCCGGGACAAAATTAACAGTCACTTGGACAAGTGTGGATTAATTAAGGAAAGCCAGCATGGATTTGTTAAAGGCAAATCGTGTTTAACTAATTTGATTGAATTTTTTGATGAGGTAACAGAGTGGGTTGATGAGGGCAATGCAGTTGACGTGGTGTATATGGACCTCTAAAAGGCGCTTGATAAAGTGCCACATAATAGGCTTGCCAGCAAAGTTGAAGCCCATGGAATAAAAGGGACAGTGGCAACATGGATATGAAATTGGCTAAGTGACAGGAAACAGAGAGTAGTGGTGAACGGTTGTTTTTCGGACTGGAGGAAGGTATACAGTGGTGTTCCCCAGGGGTCGGTACTGGGACCACTGCTTTTCTTGATATATATTAATGACTTGGACTTAGGTGTACAAGGCACAATTTCAAAATTTGCAGATGACACAAAACTTGGCAGTATAGTGAACAGTGAGGAGGATAATGATAGACTTCAAAAGGACATAGGCAGGCTGGTGGAATGGGCGGACACGTGGCAGATGAAATTTAATGCAGAAAAGTGCGAAGTGATATATTTTGGTAGGAAGAACGAGGAGAGGCAATATAAACTAAAAGGTACAATTCTAAGGGGGATGCAGGAACAGAGAGACCTGGGGGTATGTGTGCACAAATCGTTGAAGGTGGCAGGGCAGGTTGAGAAAACAGTTAAAATAACATATGGAATCCTGGGCTTCATAACTAGAGGCATAGGGCAGGATTTTCATTGGGCCGTGGAGGCAGGATTGAAGGCATATGGGGGGTTAAAATCCCGAAATCGGGGGTCCCGAACCCATCCCGCACTAACCCGCCTCCATGCCAGTTTCAAAGGAGGCGGGTACCCGACCCGCACTGGGACCCGCCTCCATGAGGCAGGAAGGGGATTAGTGCCAATTAACTGCCTGTTAACAGGTAGTTAACAGGCAGTTTTTAGCCTAATCCCTATTTTTAATGTTGAAGTGTGGGATTCCCGACGGCTCCAAACCACGCCAAGTTAGAGGAGGCGGACCGTTGGGATGAAGGGCTTGGAGGGGTTGAGATGTCCGGTATTCAGGTGAGTGATGGGTGCATGAGTGCAAAGGTAAGTGTGTTTGGTGTGTGTAAAGTGTTTAAAGAAGTTCTACTAACCTTTACTTACCTTTACAGCCTTCCTTCCTTCAGGTCTCGGGAGTCCCTCATCTCACCGGCACAGAAAGCAGAATGGCTGCGAGCTGTCAAAAATTGCAGCATTCAGCTTTCTTTTCCGGGGAGATCTCTAAATCAGCCTGAGGAAGGAATTAACTTAGAGTACAGATTGTCAGTGTTTGACAGCTTCAAACAGCTGTGAAACGCTGATATTTCATCTGTCAAAAGGTCTTGACAGATGAAATATCAATCTGTGACGTTACCTGTTGCCGGGTGGCCCTTAATTGGCCTGCTGAGCCCGCTGGGGGGGCTCAACAAGGTCAATCAAGTCAAAATTGCGTGGGTTGCTAGAACTTGATGGAGGCGGGACTACAACCCCGAACGTTGTAGTCCCGCCTCCTACCCGACTCCTCAATGAAAATCCTGCCCATAGAGTACAAAAGCAAGGAAGTTATGATGAACACTGGTTCGGCCTCAACTGGAGTATTGTACTCAATTCTGGGCACCGCACTTTAGGAAGGATGTGAGAGGGTGCAGAAAAAATTTACAAGACTAGTTCCAGGGATGAGGGACTTCAGTTACATGGCTAGACTGGAGAAGCTGGGGTTGTTCTCCTTTGAGCAGAGAAGGTTGAGAGGAGATTTGATAGAAGTGTTCAAAATCATGAGGGGTCTAGAGAGAGTAGATAGAGAGAAACTGTTCCCTTTGGCGGATGGGTCGAGAATCAGAGGACACAGATTTAAGGTGATTGGCACAAGAACCAAAGGCGACATGAGGGGAAACTTTTTTACGCAGTGAGTGGTGAGGATCTGGAATGCACTGCCTGAAAGGGTGGTGGAGGCAGATTCAATCGTGGCTTTCAAAAGGGAACTGGAGAAGTACCTGAGGGGAAAAAATTTGCAGGGCTACGGGGAAAGGGCAGGGGTGTGGGACTAGCTGAAGTGCTCTTGCAGAGAGCCGGCACGGGCTTGACAGGCCGAATGGCCTCCTTCTATGCTGTAACCATTCTATGATTCTACCCAAGTGTGTATCATTGGTATGGAAAATATAACCACACTAAGTTCCCCTGTCCTTCCCTGCTTTAAAAAACACCGTACAAAGTTGTATATAAACTTTTTTTGCAAGTGAGGTTACCGCGCAGTCTTTAAGCATTTTTTTTCTTCTTGTGATTTCTTGCTTATTTCAACATACCATTGCATGAACACATTAGTCTAAAATTCACTGCTTTTACAGCAATGAAACACTGAATTGTGCCCGCCGATGGCCTGGAGAGGTTTTTACACGAGTGTTGATCAGTGCAAAACTCATGTAAAATGGGAGTAATCTGCTGGGGCGCATGAAAATTTAGATCACAGCCTTTAAAAAGACAGTTCTGGCTAGAGATGGTAGGAGGAGGCTTGGTGGGGGGCGCGGGAGCAGCAGGTAACCAGATAAGTCTGCGATGAGAACTCGGCTATCGCTGTTTCCAATCCTGCCACCTTTCCAACCGTGCACTATCAGGCTGCGCAGTGCTTAGACCGCTCTTAGATTTTTCACAGCACCCTCTTTGTATGTGAGCAGCTTGTACACGGCCTGCGACTCATCACGCAATGGAGTTGCAGGTACAGACAGTGTCACGAATGCGACAAAACGTTCTAGCGCAATGCTACCAACCCCTTTTAAAATGCGGCAGGGAGTTTGGGGGTGGTGTTACGGGAGTGGAGACCCATTATTACGGGCCTCGGCCAGACATTCGATGTGCTGTGCCTCACCTATAGATGCTCCTGGGCACCAGGTCCAGGAGCACTGGCCCTTTTGTGTGGTCTCCTGACATATGTCTCACTCAACCTATAACCACCATTCCACATTTAGATTGTTGCTTGTTCCTGCCGCCCTTCACCCCACCAGTGGAGGTCAATTTTTCAGCCACGACATTCCTAACTTCTGGAACTTTCTACTAAAGTCATATTACTTTGCTGCCTCACTCTCCGTCTTCAATAACCTCCTAAAAACCTATCTACTAGATCATGCTTTTGATATACACCTGAATAAATTTCTTCCCCCATGCTTGATGTCCACTTAATCCCTTTTCTCCATAACATGCTTGAAGATATTCTTTTACAGGAGGAGCACTATATTAATTGTTTGGCAAATGTTTTATTAGTTTGGGAGGCAGTCGCTGGTGCGCCATTTTTGTCACAATGTTGCATTCACGTGACATGTTTTCAATGTGATTTTTGCCATTGTGTTGTGCATTTTCAAATGATAATAGAGGGCTTTTTGCCAACCAAGTTCCTCCTGAAAATGGTGCTCCTTCATTTGTATCCATTTTGCTCTGTCTGCTTCCTGATTGCTGAACCAGGTTCTTTATACAGTACAGTAGCTTGTTTAACTAGTCAGCCAAGAAATTTCTGCTCCGATCAAAGCAATCGTCAGTGTTCGGCAGTGCTATAGATTTTTGTATACCGTTTTTCTTAAAGAAAAAAACCAACTTATAATATTTGTATCCTCCTTGTGATGCAACTCAATCTAAATGAAACATGATCCTACAGACTTAGATCTTTTAGTGGAAGTTTAAAAACACCCCTGACTGGAGTTGGCCTGAGGTTCAGTGCAATGAGAAATGAGAACCTGAATAATTGAGGAATACTGTGTGCTTGGAACAAAGCTATGCAGTTAAGTTTTATTTATTGACCAGGAATTCTATATAACAGGATTGCATGGGAAATTATTTAGTGCAATTTAATTTTATGCTCAGATAAGGCATTTTAAAAAGAATATTTAAATAATTAAATCTCTGCTTTATCCCTTTCTACTAACTTTCCAGCTTCATATTGCCATCCTTTGTGTGGGAGGGTTGGATGAATTAAATATTATGAAATCCAGATAAAACTACCGTCGTTATATTTACAGATTTCCAGCACTGGATTTGCCATCCACTGAGAGTATTGTGCATGTTCACAGCCCATGCAACCTGACATTGCATTGCCATGGTTACAGACCAGAAGTTATAAAAAGGACTCGCAATGAAACATTATTTAATTAAGTCTGGGCCATTTTACTGTGAGTTCTGTGACACATGGTCAAGCAAGGGAGATAGTGATCGGTGAATTTATAAAAACATGCACTGTTCTTTAGTGCTGCTTACTGTTGAGTCTGTGCTTTCAAATGTAGTTATGCTGAATAACTGGACACAGACAACAGAATACTTAAACAGGTCTTTAGTAACTGAGGGTCAGGGCTGAACTGAAATACACTTTGCTCCACAGGGTTTATATACCGGTGTGGTCACCACCGGTACTACAATATACAGGAGCCATCAGAAAGTAGTCCATCACCTTAAGGTAGTCTCTTAAGGTGGTACAGGTTACATACACTACAATTCCTCCCCTTTTAGCTTAACAGTGTACACCCCAATTTAAACATAACATGGATAACATATATACAACTTTCATACAAAACTGTTCAAAGATTCAGTCTCTGAGGAGGCCTCCTGATCCGGGCCGGATAACGCCTTTCAGGGGTCTCTGGTTCTCGTTGCTGGGGTGACTCATCCATTTGATCTCTTATGGATTGAACATCATCATGTACGTTCGAGTCTGAGGTAGATGCTACAGGCTCAATAACTTCTTCAACTGGTGTCTCTGCCATAGACATGGGGTCGACCCTTGTTCTCGATTCCACAAGTTGGTCAGCATGACGTCGTATTACGTTCTCACCAACGTCTACCGTGTACATCAAGGGTCCTTGTCGAGCACGAATTGTTCCGGATTGCCATTTATCATTCCTATAGTCCCTGGCCAACACTGGTTGTCCTATTTCGAAACTCCGAGTGGCCTTGTTATTTACGTGCTGGAATTGTTTGTTTTTGACTTCCCTACGCACATTGGGTTTTAACAAATCCAACCGGGACCGCAACCTCCTGTTATAGAACATTATGGCAGGGCTTTGATTTGTCACTGCATGCGTGGCGTTTCGATATGCCATCAGGAAATTGTCCACCTTGTGTTGTAGTGGAATATGGTCTTCGCTCATGGCCTTTATCGCCTTTTTGAACATTTGTACAAATCTCTCGGCCAACCCATTGGTAGCCGGATGATATGGGGCAGATGTATAGTGTTTCACCCCATTCTTTTTCATGAATTTCTGGAATTCTTCTGACACGAACTGTGGTCCGTTGTCTGAACATATTTGTTCCGGCAACCCATTCCTTGCAAATATGGTTCTTAGAACTGCGATCGTCTTTTCAGAGGTAGTGGTTGACATCTTAATCACTTCTGGCCATTTAGAATGTGCGTCTACCGCTATCAAAAACATGGAATCCATGAATGGACCTGCAAAGTTGATATGCACACGTTGCCATGGGGTTGAAGGCCATTCCCACGGATGCAGCGGTGCAATTGGAGGTGCGTTTTGAACTTTTTGGCACCCTGAGCAGCTTTTAGTCAGATCCTCTATTTGTTTGTCGATACCTGGCCACCACACATAAGCCCTAGCAAGGCCTTTCATCTTGACTCCCCCCAGATGACCTTCACGCAGTTCCTTCAGAACTCTCTCCCTTAATTTAGGAGGAATAATCACCCTTGTTCCATACATCAATGTTCCTTGACAGATGGACAGCTGTTCTCGTCTGGCTGAGAATGCAGGTAACAGTGGTTCGCCATGTGCTGGCCATCCCTTCACTGTCAAATCGTAGACCCGAGACAGTGTCGGGTCGTTTCGGGTCTCTCTCTCAATACTCGCATTGGTGACTGGTAAGCATTCGATGATGGTCGAGTGAAATATCTCGACAGGGTCAACTGCCGGTGCCTCTTCCGCTGTAGGTAGTGGCAGGCGCGACAGCCCATCAGCATTACCATGTTGCTTTGTACCTTTGAATTCGATATCATATTGATGTGCCCCTAGGAAAAGGGACCATCTCTGAAGCCTCTGCGCCGTCATAACCGGAACACCCTTCTTAGGGTTAAAAATGGAAACCAACGGCTGGTGATCTGTCAGCAGCGTAAACTTTTGGCCTTGCAGGTAATGGTTAAATTTCTTAACTCCCCACACGAGGCTGAGAGCCTCCCTATCTATCTGAGCATAGTTGCGCTCTGCGGAGGTCAATGATCTGGATGCGAACGCGACTGGCCTTTCCAAGCCATTTGGCAACTTATGTGAGAGCACTGCCCCGATACCATATGGAGAAGCATCACAAGCTAAACGAATAGACAGCATTGGGTTAAAGTGAGCCAACACTTCCTTAGAGGTGATCAGTGCCTTGCTTTTTTGAAAAGCCCGCTTACAGTCCTCGCTCCACTTCCATGGTACTCCCATTTGCAAAAGAGTGTTCAGCGGGTGTAACACCGTGGATAAATTTGGAAGAAACTTGTGGTAATAGTTAATCAACCCAAGGAACGACCTCAACTGGGATACATTTTCCGGAGCGGGAGCTTTCACAACAGCTTCGATCTTGTCAGGTGACTTATGAAGCCCCTCCTGGTCAATGACGTGGCCGCAGTACGAGATTCGCTTCTGAAAGAACTCACATTTCTGGCGATTAACTCTGAGTCCATATTCTTTCAATCTAGTGAGCACCTGCTCCAAATTCGCGAGGTGTTCCTTATCATCATCTCCTGTAATCAGAATGTCGTCCAGGTAGCATTGTGTGCCTGGAATTCCCTGTAATACCTGCTCCATGGCCCTTTGCCAAATCGCTGGAGCCGATGCCACTCCAAAAACCAGTCTATTATACCGATATAAGCCCTTATGTGTGTTGATCGTGAGATACTGGCATGACGCTTCATCAACTTCCATCTGTAGGTACGCCTGCGCCAGGTCTATCTTGGTGAAGTGTTTCCCGCCAGACAGCGAAGCGAAGATATCCTCAATCCGCGGAAGCGGATATTGCACCGTGTGAAGAACCGGATTAACAGTGATCTTGAAATCGCCACAGATGCGAACCTTCCCAGGTTCCCCCAGCTTGTTGCTCAACGAACGCTTCATGACGTGAACAATGGGTGTGGCCCATTCGGTCCTGTCCTCCTTTGACAGAACTCCTGAACGTTCTAGCCCTTCCAGCTCTGCTTCCACAGCAGGTCGTATCGCATAAGGTACCGGTCTGGCTTTGAAAAATTTTGGGTTTGCATGTTCTTCAACCTTGATGTTTGCCGTAATTCCTTTCAGTGTTCCCAGTCCCTGTTGGAACACCTCCTTAGCATCGTCCAATATTTTGGACAGTCGTTTCGGTTTGACGTCGTCCTCTTTACAGGAATCTACAGTTAGTGCTTGTAAGGAATGCCAGTCCACATTTATTCTCCGGATCCATTCCCGTCCCAGTAGTGGCGGACCTCCCTCAGGTAACACATACAAGTCCATTCCCTGACTTTCTTTACCATTGTAGACCACCTTTACCTTTATCTTTCCGATGGGGTATACTCTTTGCCCCGTGTATGTTTTCAATACAATCTCCGTATCCCTCAGGGGAATGTGTGAGAATAACCTTTTGTAATCTTGCTTATTCATGACCGTCAATGCCGATCCAGTGTCCAATTCCATCTTCACTTGGACTCCTGCTATCCGAAGCATGACCCAGATAGTTTGGTGGTCTGCTGTGTTACCCACATTATGTATTTTTAGACAACCCAGTTCCTTACTGCTGGAGTCTGAATCCGTCTTCTGTTCATCCGAACTGTTCTCTGTCACCTTGTGTACTTTTTTGTACTTCTCCTGCAGCGACTTTTTGTTGCTGGTCTTCTTTCCTGACCGGCATACTCTCGCTATGTGACCAAGTTTGCCACATTGCCTGCATTCTTTATCTTTGAACCAGCACTGGTTCTGGTCATGCGTTGTCCTTCCGCAACGATAGCACTTTACTGCGCCCAATGCCATTTCATTGGTGCTGAATTCCGATGGCCTTTGCTGCATTTCTGCAGGCCTCGTGCTGCTGCCTCGTGCGATGCTGCAATGCTGAAAGCTTTGTCCAGCGTAAGATCCTTTTCCTCTAGCAGTCGCTTCTGGGTTCCTTCCTTTAGTAGCCCACACACAAACTTATCTCTCAGAGCGTCTGCTAGTCCTGTACCGAACTGACAGTACTTTGATAACTTGCGCAGTTCGATTAAGAATTCAGCGTTGCTTTCCTCTTTAAGCTGAATTCTTTTGTAAAATTTAAATCGTTCCGCTATCAGCAGCGGCGTGGGGTTTAAATGCTCTTGCAGGATAGTAACAATATCCGCGAAACTCTTTCCTACCGGTTTATCTGGTGTTACAAGGTGCCTTAATAACCCGTACGTCTTCGCACCCATCGAGTTTAATAGGGTTAGTGCTTTCTTATCCACCGGTACCTCATTCGCTGTACAGTAAACTTCAACGCATTCCACATAAGTGGCCCAATCTTCTACATCGCTATCAAAAGCAGTGATGTTACCCGTTTTTGGCATCCTTGTTGAGTTTCCTTTATTTTATTTTATTTTTCAAAATGGCGGCTTCCCGCGCTTGGCGGCTTTTCCCGCGCTTGTCTTCTTCCCCCGCCGACTAAAATGGCGATTACCGCGCTGTTGCCGTTCTCGCCTCCCAGCGGTCCTTTATTTCCCCCGACGCTGCTGCTCTTGTTCCCCGCCGCTCCCGCGGTCCTCGCGGACATCAACGCTTTTCTGGCTGCTGCACGTCTCTGCCCCGATTGCAGTCTGGCCCCTGACACCGGTGTGGTCACCACCGGTACTACAATATACAGGAGCCATCAGAAAGTAGTCCATCACCTTAAGGTAGTCTCTTAAGGTGGTACAGGTTACATACACTACACTTACACTATTATTACAGCAGTGATTACAACAGGACAAAACCGTAAGAAACATTGATGTTATATGCATGAAATTGAAGGAGAGATTTTTGAGTTTCTTTAATTTTAGATGAATTCTTTTGCAGGCTGTGGTGAAAAGTTACTCAATGAGGAAGCTGTGCCATCTACTGGACTGATACAAGAGAGCTGCAGATAATCAATGCATTACCAAATGTAGGAAATCTGCACCCCACTTTCTGTCTACCCTGTCAATATGTGTATGAGGGGGGAGCTCATGACAGCGATTTTGATAGGGAGGAGGACATTAGCTGGGACAAAGGCAACCACTAACAATGGCAGGTAGCACGTGGGCAGGTAGCATGAGGGGTAGTTAAGTGGTTGGTTAGGAGTTGGGTGGGAAGAGAATTGAAGGAGCATGAGTTGGGCCTCTTGGAAGTGCTGAGCTTGGAAGAGGGCAGCGAGTGAGATGGGAGAGGAAGTGCAGAGGAACTGGGGGACCAAAGTGGGTGGTAGACCGGAGGGAGAGATCAAGGACAGGTGTGGGGTGAGGATGGGGGAGCAGCACAGGTGGTCTCATTCGGAGAGCCGAGGAAATCCATGAGGTCTTTGCGCCTGATGTTGGGGTGAGGGTGGGAAGGGTGGGGGTGAAACATGTTTGCGGAAGTGGCTCATCGTGGACAAATGGAGCCTTGGGTTGTCCTTGTTGTCCAGCACAATCCTGAAATAGTAGGAGAAATTTACTGAGGAACGTGGTTGAGCCAAATCTGCCAAAGAGTGACTATGCCAGTTGCATGCCAGATGAGCTTGAGATCCTGATTCACTTCCCCTCCCCATAGAATTAAAAAAATATAATTACAAAGAGCTCTGAGTGAATCTGATGATTCCCTTTCACCTGAAAAAAAATACCTGAGAGTGAATTACAAATCTTCGGGTGGGGGCGGGGGGTGGGGGGGATGCTGGGTGGTGGTCTCATGATGTTCATTAACTGCTTGTACTGCAAACTGGGGATTTATAATGTAATCTGAACCTGGAGATTGAATTGGAGATTCGTGGTTCACCTGAACTATTTTGTTTACTCTAAACATATCATTACTTCCCATGTCAGCCTGAATGCACGTCAAATGCCAAGATTAAAAAGAAACAGTAGTTCTTGGCATGTGTTATAGGTCAGCAGTGGGAGTTGGAGGAACTTCCTTCTGCCTAATCTGTGATGCATCTGATATCCAGTACTGTGCGAGAAAGATTCGATAGTCTATTTTCTCACAAATGAAAAGTTCCTCAAACCACCGTTCTGAACTTTGTTTGGTTTCACAGAAATCACAGAAACCCCACAGTGCAGATAGAGGCCATTTCGGCCCATTGAGCCTGCACCGACACATATCCCACCCGATCCCCGTAACCCCTACACCAACACATATGCCACCCTATCCCTGTAACCCCACGTATTTAATCCCCCTAACACTAAGGGTCAATTTATCATAGCCAATCATCCTATCCCGCACATCTTTGGACTGTGGGAGGAAACCGGTTTGTTTTTTTTCCTTCAATTCTCTTCTCCCCTTACCTCTCTCCTGAAGGTATCCATTCCTCACCGGGATACAGTTCTATGGGTGTCAGTCACCCTCTGGTACCTCGTCTAAGTGGCTGTTATTCATCGTGGACCCAGACAGCGAGTGTCGGCTGGATATTTTGTCGTGGGGTGTATCACAGTCAAATCTAATCCTGTCCTCACTTTCTGTCAACCTGCACACTTCCAGCAGGGGTTGCTGAACAGTGATCAGGAGTTGAAGCCAGTTTTTCCATCGCTAACCCAGTGGCTCGGAGGCCAAGTCTAGCGACCCTACTGCCACCCTGGCTGAGATCAGCACAGATCAGCGAGCAAATCTGGGGCAATCCCAAATGGTATTTCAAAGAACAGAAGTAAAGTGACTTTCCCTGTTTACAAAGGTACATAACACTCCATATCACCTAGACACAAGACACTGAGAAGCCAATCACCGCCTGACTTTGTAACCTGGGGTACCGGTGAGAGATCAGGAGGTTCATGTGTCAAGCAGCCATTAAACAGTGTTCCATGGATCAGGAGTGACATAATAATTTAAAATCTGTTTTAAAACCTGAAGTTTTGATTTCAAGATGATAAAATAGAACTGTCTTCTAAAACAATGACTAATATTGAGGGTCACTGGATGGCTAATGTAATCCTCTTTGATCCCTAACAGCATAAGTTCTTTAAATACATTTCCATTCACCGCGACACTTTTTTGATGTGAGATATCATGATGGATGTGTCTTCTGCCTGCCCGCTGCAGCTATTTGAACACTATTTGTATGGCACCGTGCTATTTTTATATCTTCATCCTCAGGTAAAATTTAAATTATGCTTTTGATGTCAGCTGAAGGAACATTCTTGATGCACACCTCAATAAAACGTGTAAGACCTGACCTTTTAGATTGGTGGCGCTTGACAGTTGACAGGTTGCTCATCTATCAGGGCTGTTGTTTATGGAAGTTAGTGACACACTTGTGATGCAACATTCTAGGAATTTCATGGGCGATCGTTTGTTTGAAAATTCAGCTGTAGAAAGAAGTCTTGGCGTAAAAAAGCCAATCATTGTTGGCGTAGAAGTGAAGATGATCCTATTCAACCTGTTCAACCTGTTCAACCCACTGGCGTCAATGAAAAAGCTTGGGCAGCAGATGCTGGTAGTGCTTGAAGGAGGGGTGCTGCCACCCTAACGCAAATGCTTGGCAGTGTGGAATCCACTTGTCAAGATTATCAGTTGTAATTCCCCCCTCCCACCCCCATCCCCAAAGCAAACAAAATATTGAGGCTTATTGTCAGCAATTCAGTGACATAAAAAGGCCCAGAGGAGGGCAGGTTGGCAAGTAACCAACAATGCGGAATCACAACAGGCACTGGGACTCACCTCCCAATCTATCAGAGGAGAAGATGCATAACTATTTCATACCGAGGTTCTTGATGGAATCGGCGGACCACTGAAGCGACATTAAAAGAGCGCTAGCGCTTAAACCAAGCCTCCTGCTTTAGTCAGAAGGTTGTAGATTCAAGCCCCATGACAGAGACTTGAGCACAGAAATCTCGGCTGACACTCCAGTGCAGTACTGAGGGAGTGCTGCACTATCAGAGGCGCTGTCTTTCGGATGAGAAGTTAAACCGAGGCCCCGTCTGCTCTCTCAGGTGGACGTAAAAGATCCTATGGCACTATTTTGAAGAAGAGCAGGGGAGTTATCCCCGATATTCTAGCCAATATTTATCCCTCAGTCAATATCACTAAAAAACAGATTATGTGGCCATTATCACCTTGCTGTTTGTGGGAGCTTGCTGTGCACAAATTGGCTGTCACGTTTTCTACACTACAACACTGACTCCACTTCAAAAAGTACTTCATTGGCTGTAAAGCGCTTTGGGATGTCCAGTGATCATGAATGGTGGAATATAAACGCAAGTCTTTTGTTTTCTTTTTATAGCAGGAAGACAAGTTACCGGAGCGGCACCTAGACAATTTTGGGGCTGGACATCCTCAGCCTGCGATCCCGCAATTGATGTCGGGATCCTGCTTGCTCGTGCCCGCACACCTCGCTGGCGCCACCTGCTTCCACCCACCTGGAGGCTGGTATACCTTACCCGATTCGGTGTACTGGCCTCCAGTCTCACACCAGGCCTTTTAAGGGAAGTGGGGACTCCCTGCCTTTTGTGACATGAGAATGATTTCTCAACTGAGATCGGGACCCGCCACAACTGGATACCAATCTTTTTCTATGGCGTCCTGCCGGACTTGCGGTGGGAGTCTGGCAGAATACCCGAGGAAATTTTGCACCTTTGCATTCAGCCAAAAACTAAGCATCAAATCAGGACTAAACAAAGAGAGAACTTGCATTTCTATAGCACCTTTCATGACCGTAGGATGTCCCTGATGCGCTATCAATAACTCAAAAGACTGAGATTAAGCGAGTAATTAGCAGGCTTTTATTAACAAGAGAATGAAGGTGTGCCTCGAGTGGTCGACCGGTCCAGAATACAGAGGGACTGTGGAGCAGTCACCTTTATACCTGGACTCGTGGGAGGAGTCAGCCGAGACATGTACAGGCATGTACACAGTGGAATACAAACAGTGGTTTACCACATTCACCCCTTGTTTAAAAATGAGTCCGGCGGGGTGAAGTGTATTAAAAGTTAGTGTATTGGAGTCTCTCCGGAGGTCTTGTCTGCCGCTGTGATCGACGTGGCGACGGCAGGGGTAGTGAAGCTTCCGGCGTCGAGTCCCGCGTAGGCTGGGGCACTGGTGTGTAGTCCTCATAGGTGTCGAGCAGGTCGCAGGGCCCAGGCCCGCCGACTGCTGGGGCTGGATATCGGGTCGTGGGGGGGGGTGGTAGTGGGTTACTGCAGCCCCCGAGGGTGCGAGGTCTCGTATGGAGACTGTGTCCTCCCGCCCGTCCGGGTACGCAATGTAAGCATACTGGGGGTTGGCGTGGAGGAGGTCGACCCTTACGACCAGGGGGTCCGTTTTATGGGTCCTCACTTGTCTTCTCAGTAGGACCGGCCCTGGGGACGTCAGCCATGGCGGTAGCGATGTCCCCGATGTGAACTTCCTTGGGAAGACAAACATTTTCTCATGAGGGGTGGCGTTAGTGGCAGTGCAGAGCAGTGACCGAATAGAGTGGAGCGCATCGGGGAGCACATCCTGCCAGCGGGAGGTTGGAAGGCCCCTAGACTTTAAGGCTAGCAGGGCGGCCTTCCAAACTGTCGCATTCTCTCATTCCACCTGTCCATTCCCCCGGGGGTTGTAACTGGTGGTCCTGCTTGTGGCAATACCCCTAGCGAGCAGGTACTGACAGAGTTCGTTGCTCATAAACGATGAGCCCCGGTCGCTATGGATATAGCTGGGGAAACCGAACAGGGTGAAGAGGTCGTTCAGACATTTAATGACCGTGGCACTGGTCATGTCCGGGCAGGGGAAGGCGAACGGGAAACGGGAGTACTCATCAATAATATTGAGGAAGTACACATTGCGGTCGGAGGAGGGGAGAGGCCCTTTAAAATCAACGCTCAGGCGCTCGAAGGGGCGAGTGGCTTTTATCAGGTGAGCCCTGTCTGGTTTATAAAAGTGCGGTTTGCACTCAGCGCAGACTTGGCAGTTCCTGGTCATGGTCCTGACCTCCTCAATGGAGTAAGGCAGGTTGCGGGCCTTGATGAAGTGGAAGAACCTGGTGACCCCCGGGTGGCAGAGGTCATTGTGGAGGGCCCGCAGTCTATCGATCTGCGCGCTGGCGCAGGTGCCACGCGATAGAGCATCCGGGGGTTCATTGAGCTTCCCGGGCCGGTACAAGATCTCGTAATTGTAGGTGGAAAGTTCGATTCTCCACCTCAAGATCTTGTCATTTTTGATTTTGCCCCTCTGCTTGTTGTTAAACATAAACGCAACTGAACGCTGGTCAGTGAGCAGGGTAAATCGTTTTCCGGCCAGGTAGTGCCTCCAATGATGCACAGCCTCCACAATAGCCTGGGCCTCCTTCTCAACGGCGGAGTGTCTGGTCTCCGGGCCCTGGAGGGTTCGTGAAAAGAAGGCCACGGGTCTCCCCGCCTGATTGAGGGTAGCGGCCAGGGCAAAGTCGGACGCGTCGCTTTCCACCTGGAAGGGGATGGATTCGTCCACTGCGTGCATGGTGGCTTTGGCAATGTCTTCCTTGATACGGTGGAAGGCTAAGCGGGCCTCTGCCGTCACGGGAAAAGAGGTGGACTTGATCAGCGGACGGGCCTTGTCCGCATAGTAGGGGACCCATTGGGCGTAATAAGAGAAAAACCCTAGGCACCTCTTCAGGGCCTTGAGGCAGTGGGGCAGTGGGAGTTCCATAAGGGGACGCATCCGGTTGGGGTCGGGACCGATGACTCCGTGTTCCACAACACAGCCAAGGATGGCGAGGCGGGTTGTGCGGAATATGCACTTCTCCTTGTTATACGTCAGGTTGAGGAGTTTGGCGGTGCAGAGGAATTTTTCGAGGTTTGCGTCATGGTCCTGCAAGTCATGGCCGCAGATGGTCACATTGTCCAGATATGGGAAGGTGGCCTGCAATGCATTTTGATCGACCATCCGGTCCATTTCCCTTTGGAAGACGGAGACCCCGTTGGTGACGCCAAAGGGAACCCTAAGGAAGTGATAGAGGTGGCCGTTTGCCTCAAAGGCAGTATACTGGCGGTCCTCAGGGCGGATAGGGAGCTGGTGGTACGCTGATTTCAGGTCAATGGTCGAGAAGACGCGGTACTGCGCGATCTGGTTGACCATATCAGCTATACGGGGGAGTGGGTAAGCGTCCAGCAGGGTGTAGCGATTTATTGTCTGGCTGTAGTTGATGACCAGGCGCTGCTTCTCGCCGGTCTTAACGACCACAACCTGGGCTCGCCAGGGGCTGGTGCTGCCCTCAATAATCCCCTCCTTCAGGAGCCGCTCCACTTTGGTTTTAATGAAAACCCTGTCCCCGGCACTGTATCGCCTGCTCTTTGTGGCGATGGGCTTACAGTCGGGGGTGAGGTTAGCAAACAGTTGGGGGGGGGGGGTAACTCTGAGTGTGGAGAGGTTGCACCTGGTGTGCGGCGGGCAATTTGGAAGCTGCTGGCTGCGGACTGTGAGTGGGGGGAGGGGTCCACCGTATGCCATCGTAACACTTTTAAGGTGGCACTGAAAATCTAACCCCAGTAGAACGGCAGCGCAGAGGTGGGGCAGGACCAGAAGTTTAAAATTATCGTACACAGTCCCGTCTACTACGAGTGTCACCATGCAGTAGCCGCCAATGTCCGCCGACTGGGACTCAGAGGCCATAGAAATCCGCTGGTGCGCAGGCAGGACTGGGAGAGAGCAACGCCGCACCGTGTCGGGGTGGATGAAGCTCTCCGTGCTCCCAGAGTCAAAAAGGCAGATTGTTTCGTGACCATTTACCTTAATGTCCATTGTGGACCGGGCCAGCTGGTGCGGTCTCGCTTGGTCCAGCGTAACGGAGGCCAGCGTAGGGGTCGGTGTGTCGCTGCGGGTATCAGATGAGGCGGTGTTAGGGGCCTGCTGCGTCCCGGCTGTCGTCCAAGATGGCGGCGTCCATGATCCCCATGTGGCTGGAGGCGTCCAAAATGGCTGCTGTTCCGGTGGTTCGCACATGGCTGGGGAGGCCCAAGATGGCGGCCCGCACGGCCCACACGCGGCGCTGCTTGGGTTCGGGGTGGCTTTGGCCCTGCAGACGCTGGCGTAGTGTCCTTTCTTCCCGCAGCCCGAGCAGATCGCATTTTTCGCCGGGCAGCGCGCTCTGGGGTGTTTGGCCTGGCCACAGAAGTAGCATTTCTGGCCTTGGGGCACTGCTGTCTGGCCTTGGGACACTGCTGCGGTAGTTGGGCCGTTGCTGGGATGTGGCTGGGGTGGCACGGCGCTATGAGGCGGTCCTACCGTGTCCCAGGCTGTCGTTCCCTGCGGCGTCCACGGTGCAGAGGAGTAGGCGTCCATGCCCCGGTAGGCTACGTCCAATGATAGTGCGAGTTCAGAGGCCTTGTTGAGATCGAGGTCACTCTGCTCCAACAGTCGCTGTCGGGTGTAATTGGACCTGTGGCCTGCTACAAAAGCGTCCCGGATAAGTTCCTCTGTGTACATGGCGGCCTTTACATCCTTACAACCACAGGCCCGGCCAAGCACAGACAGTGCCTGAAGGTATTCCTCGGTCGATTCCCCAGGTTGTTGTTTACGACTCCCCAGGAGGTGCCTCGCGTACACCTCGTTCACTGGGCGCGTGTACTGGTCCTTGAGGAGCTTGATAGCATCCGCGTACGAGGTCGCGTCCTGGATGACCGAGTACACTCGGTGGTTCACTTTGGAGGTCAGGACATCCAGTTTGTCCTCGTCCGATTTGACCGTTTCAGCGGAGGCGATCAGAAATTTTTCAAAACACCTAAGCCAGTGAGTAAACTTGGTGGATGAGTCCGCCTCCCGATGATCTAAGTCCAGGCATGCTGGTGTGAGGATCTTCTCCATTATAAAAATCTTGTTAATAAAATTGATGCGCTATCAATAACTCAAAAGACTGAGATTAAGCGAGTAATTAACAGGCTTTTATTAACAAGAGAATGAAGGTGTGCCTCGAGTGGTCGACCGGTCCAGAATACAGAGGGACTGTGGAGCAGTCACCTTTATACCTGGACTCGTAGGAGGAGTCAGCCGAGACATGTACAGACATGTACACAGTGGAATACAAACAGTGGTTTACCACAGTCCCAAAGCCAATTAAGTACTTTTTTTTGAAGTGTAGCCACTGTTGTAATGTAGGGAAATGCGGCAGCCAAATTGCACACAGCAAGCTCCCACAAACAGCAAAGATAAATGACCAAATAATCTGTGTCAGTGATGTTGGCTGAGGGATACGTCAAATGCTCCTGATTTGCTGTTGCCATGAGCCAACTCAAAATTTCATCTCAAACTTCCTGGAAATCGAGATACACTCCAGGATGAATAAGTCATGAGTACACCCCAGGTAATTGGAAAATGATGATACTATTTTTGGCATCATGCACCCATAGGATGAGTTGGGAAATATTTGTTTTCAAATTGTCACACTTGTCACAATTTTCACATTTTGCACTGAGTATTTTCGTGATTTCAGCATCACCAGTCGCTCCTGTAAGCAGAGCTCACACCCTCTCCAATCCAGAGCACTCCTTTTACTGCCCCACTATCCAGTTAAGCAACACCATGGCCTTTGTTCCATATATCAGCATTGCGTGTACCACCACACACAGTCTCTTGTATTGCAGCAGGTGGACTGAAAAGCATTCTATTGTGATCAGACACAACTGCTTGCCAATTAAAATACATGAATGAACAGAATACAGATTTTGCGGTGAGACCTGTCCACTTCATAAGCTCTTTGATTCATGAAAAATAACAAAAATACTGACTCTCTAGGAGTAAGCCTACTTTCAGGCTAACTATCCCGATGATAACTGACCCCTGATTTCTGTTCTTCTTAGGCAGCCCCTCGGGACCAAGGATGATTTGCTTCCACACTAAAAATGAGTTCTCAGGTGACTGATGAGTCCAATGCGGGACCTACAGTCTCCGTCACAGGTGGGGCAGACGGTGGTTGAGGGGGTGGGTGGGTGGGGTGCTTGGGTTGACGTGCGCTCCTTCCGCTGTTTGCGCTTGGCTTCCGCTTGCTCCCGGCGAAGAGACTCGAGGTGTTCGGCACCTTCCCGGACGTTTCTGCTCCACTTTGTACGGTCTTGGGCCAGGGATTCCCAGGAGTCGGTGGGGATGTTGCACTTTTTCAAGGAGGCTTTGAGGGATTTCTGTTATAGACTGCTGAGGCTCACTTGCCCAATCTGTGTTTCAGAGAAAAGGAGAGAGACAGAAAGAGCTAGCCCCTTTAGGAAGGTATTCGGGGGTATCGCCCACCAAGTTGCCAGTCACCAACGGCTTCAAATTGGACCCACCCTAAGAACAGTGGGCAAACAGCATATCTCTTGGGGGAGAAATTGGGCACCTTAGCGCCTCCAGGTGGAGGGGCGCTAACGGGGCATTACAGGCTTTGCAACTGGGCGCGGTTATAGTACCGACGCCCGCGAAATTGAGGTGGAGGTTTGCGGCGGCGGTAACCACTAGCGCCACGATCTCCTGCGCCTGGAGGTCGTGATGTCATCCGGGTGTGAAGCGCCCCGGCAGCGCCCCAGCTCTGAAATTCACTCTCGCCCCCTGCCGTTAGCAACAACAGGTAGAGGAGGCGGAATGCAGTCGGATGCACGCTGCAGGAGCGCTATATAAAGGCGTCAACTTCCGTTTTTTTTTAATCGGCAAAGAATGCTGCCTTGTCAGTTTGGCAAAAACAAACAGGCGATTTGAGTGATTTGAGCATTTTCAACTTGAAGGAGTATTCTGGCTGAGAAAAATTTATCACTTTCATTTGGGTTACATTTGATAGTGCAACATTTCCATCATTTAATGGGGGCTGTTCTGGCACTGGACCTTGCCCTCCAGCGTCCAGAGGCAGCGGAGGCAGAGAGAAAGATTGCAAAATGTGGCCAGAGGGAGGAGGGCCAACAGGGCTCTCAACAGGAGGCCTTACCCTCCCAGGGTATTCCAGCAGCATTTCTCCTACATCAATCTCACTGACGAGCAGTGTTATTAGAGTTATACAGCACAGAAAGAGGCCCTTCGGCCCAGTGTCTTAGAAGGCTCCGCTTCATCAACGTGGTCACAGAGCTCTGCCACCTCCCGCAGCCAGACCTCGAGCCTCACATCACGAGCACCAGGGCTCTCTCAGTCGCAGTCAAGGTCACCGTTGCCCTCAATTTCTATGCCAGCGGATCCTTCCAGTGTGCAAAAGGAGACATATCTAACATATCGCAGTTCGCCGTCCATTGCAGCATCCGCGAGGTCACAGATGCTCTCTACAGAAGGAGAAGGGACTACATTTCCTTCCCCATGACCAGTGAGAAGCAGGACGAGTGTGCATGTAGTTTTGCCAGGATAGCGGGCTTCCCAATGGTGCAGGGCGCCATTGACTGCACCCACATCACTTTGCAGGCACCGCATAACAATCCTGAGATCTTCTGTAATCGCAAAGGCTACCACTCACTTAATGTGCAGTTGGCGTGCGACCACACACAGCGCATCCTCACCATCAATGCCTACTATCCTGGCAGCAGCCACGATGCCTTCATCCTGTGCCAGACGGGTATGCCAGCTCTGTTCCTGCCACCACATCAAGCTAGCAGATGGCTGCTGGGAGACAAGGGCTATCTGCTCTCCACCTAGCTCATGACTCCCCTCTGCAACCCCAGCACTCATGCCCAACACTAATACAATAAGAGACATGCTGCTACCAGGAACATCATTGAGCAGACCAGCGGGGAGCTCAAGCAACGGTTCCGCTGCCTTGACCACTCAGGAGGAGCCCTCCTGTACTCGGCTGAGCGGGTGTCTCTTTTCGTCGTTGTCTGCTGCATGTTGCACAACTTGGCTATCATGAGGGCGCAGCCATTGCAACCAGGCATAACTCCACCACCCCAGGGGTAAGAAGACGAGGAGGAGGAGGAGGACGAGGATGAGGACGAGGAGGAGGATGAGGACGAGGACAAGGAGGAGAAACAGGAGCATGAACAGCAGCGACGGAGGATCCAGCCACTCCATCGGCCTTGTAGAATTGCAGTCTGTGACCGCCTTATCAGACTGCGGTTCCAATGAATTCGAGGCCACTTCCCGGTTGCTCATCCAGTCCCCATCATTCCATCAATTTCTCACTCCATACCACACCCCAAAGCTGAAATGAGACACAGCACCATTTCTGCAACATTCCAATAATAAATTTATACACAATCAGTAACCAAATCTATACAACAATATTAACTAATGACCCTTGTGCAAACCCTTACTTGCCCTCTTTACAGTGCCTTTTCCTAATCTAGTGATCCTATGTAGTGTCTCCCCAATGGCTGCAGCAGGGCTGGTGGAAGGCTGTTGAGTGTGGGTGCCAAAAACTACAGATGGCCTTTCAGGATGCCCTTGACTTGCCCTCCGGGGAGCTGGCTCCAGAGCTACCCTTTACCCTTGGCCTTGCTGCAGCCCGCTCATCCCCAGTGCATCACCCAGTGCAGACCCCTCTACTAAACATGCCTCTAAAGATCACGTAGTGCCAGTATCTGAGCTGGTGCCTGTGGGTGAGAGATGCAGTGACATGATGCTTTGCTCCTCCTCCTCTTCTCCTTCTTCACTCTCAGTGGGAGGCTGAGGACAGGCTGGTCATCTTGTTGCTGATTCTCTGAAAGCATTAAAGGCACAAGACTCCCGTTAAGGTGAGGGCAGGGGGCAGGGCGGGAGCAAGGAATGCAGACAGTATCAGGAGCTGGAAAGTGGTGTGAGGGGGGAGTGGGATGAGAGAAGGAGAGGGGATGAAAATACCGTTGTTGCCCCCAAAGGGGGCCGACATTGCCGAGGGCCATGGCACCCACCACCTGCTGCCCAATGAGTTGCAACACTTGCTCCTCCAGGTTTGAAAGCTGCTGGAGCTGCGCATCACCCCCGTCTGTTCTCTGCTGCTCCCTCCTATTGTGGGCCATCTTAGCCTGCAACAGAAACGAATGTGTGTGAGTCAGAGTCCAGCTATATGTTTTTTTAAATTTGTTTATGGGATGTGGGCGTCGCTGGCAAGGCCAGCATTTATTGCCCATCCCTAATTGCACTTGAGAAGGTGGTGGTGAGCCGCCTTCTTGAACCGCTGCAGTCTGTATGGTGAAAGTACTCCCACAGTGCTGTTAGGGAGGGAGTTCCAGGATTTTGACCCAGCAAAGATGAAGGATCGGTGCTATACTTCCAAGTCATGATGGTGCGTGACTTGGAGGGGAACTTGGAGGTGGTGTTGTTCCCATGCGCTTGCTGCCCTTGTCCTTCTAGGTGGAAGAGGTCACGGGTTTGGGAGGTGCTGCCGAAGAAGCCTTGGTGAGTTGCTGCAGTGCACCTTGTAGATGGTACACACTGCAGCCACGGTACGCTGGTGGTGGAGGGAGTGAATGTTTAAGGTGGTGGATGGAGTGCCAATCAAGCGGGCTGCTTTGTCCTGGATGGTGTTGAGCTTCTTGAGTGTTGTTGGAGCTGCACTCATCCAGGCAAGTGGAGAGTATTCCATCACACTCCTGACTTGTGCCTTGTAGATGGTGGAAAGGCTTTGGGGAGTCAGGAGGTGAGACACTCGCCGCAGAATACCCAGCCTCTGACCTGCTCTTGTTGCCACAGTATTTATGTGGCTGGTCCAGTTAAATTTCTGGTCAATGGTGACCCCCAGGATGTTGATGGTGGGGGATTCAGCGATGGTAATGGCATTAAATGTCAAGGGGAGGTGGTTAGACTCTCGCTTGTTGGAGATAGTCATTGCCTGGCACTTCTGTGGCGTGAATATTACCTGCCACTTATCAGGTCAAGCATGAACGTCGTCCAGGTCTTGTTGCATGCGGGCATGGACTGCTTCATTACCTGTGGAGTTGTGAATGGCGCTGAACACCGTGCAATCATCAGCAAACATCCCCATTTCTGACCTTATGTTGGAGGGAAGGTCATAGATGAAACAGCTGAAGATGGTTGGGCCTAGGACACTGCCCTGAGGAACTCCTACAGCGATGTTCTGGGACTGTGATGATTGACCTTCAATCACCACAACCATCTTCCTTTGTGCTAGGTATGACTCCAGCCAGTGGAGAGATTTCCCCCCCAATTCCCATTGATTTGTTTGGGAGATATGCCTGCCATAGTTGAATAGCTGTGATTGTAGGCAAGGCGTGAGATGTGAATTTGAGTTTATGTAGGTGCAGATGCTTGGTGGGTGAGTGGTGGTGGTGTGATGGTTTGTGCAGTGTGTACAGACTGAGGTTCAGATGCTGGTATGTAGGACTTGTTGAAGCATGTACTCACCTTGACCACCCAAGTGAGGTCGTTGAATTTCTTCCGGCACACTGTCAGGCTGCATTCGCCCATACTAAGGCCTGGGGCATTGTGCTAGTGCTCTGGGGGAGGGTTTAAACTAAAATGGCAGGGGGTTGGGAACCTGAGCAGGGGGACAGAAGAAAGGGAAACAAGGATAAAAGCAAAAGATAGGAAGGAGAAAAACAAAAGTGGCAGTCGGAGAAATCAACGGTTTAAATCAAACATGGCCACAGTAAATAATAATTCTAATAGGTCTAAGAGCGTTAAAAAAACAAGCCTGAAGGCTTTGTGTCTTAATGCGAGGAGCATTCGTAATAAGGTGGATGAATTAGCTGCGCAAATAGAGGTAAACGAATATGATTTGATTTGGATTACGGAAACATGGCTCCAGGGTGGCCAAGGCTGGGAACTCAACATCCAGGGGTATTCAATATTCAGGAAAGATAGGCAAAAAGGAAAGGGAGGTGGGGTAGCATTGCTGGTTAAAGAAGGGATTAACACAATTGTAAGGAAGGATATTAGCTCTGATGATGTGGAATCTGGTGTGGAGATGCCGGAGTTGGACTTGGGTGGACAAATGTAAGAAGTCACACAACACCAGGTTATAGTCCAACAGCTTTATTCGAAATCACAAGCTTTCGGAGCGCTGCTCCTTCATCAGGTGAAGTGGAGAGATGCATAAAAACACAGCTTATATAGTCACTCTCCCGCAAGCCCACGGACAACCTCAGGATGCTCCACTTCTCCAGCTTCCACCCTAAACACGTTAAAGAAGCCATCCCCTATGGACAAGCCCTGCGAATACACAGGATCTGCTCAGACGAGGAGGAACACGATGGACACCTACAGACGCTGAAAGACGCCCTCGTAAGAACGGGATATGACGCCCGACTCGTCGATCGACAGTTCCGACGGGCCACAGCGAAAAATCGCATAGACCTCCTCAGAAGACAAACACGGGACACAACCAACAGAGTACCCTTTGTCGTCCAGTACTTCCCCGGAGCGGAGAAACTACGCCATGTTCTTCGCAGCCTTCAACATGTCATCGATGACGACGAACACCTCGCTAAGGCCATCCCCACGCCTCCACTACTCGACTTCAAACAGCCGCCTAACCTCAAACAGACCATCGATCGCAGCAAATTGCCCAGCTTTCAGGAGAACAGCGACCACAACACCACACAACCCTGCCACAGCAACCTCTGCAAGACATGCCAGATCATCAACACAGATACCATCATCATACGTGAGGACACCACCCACCAGGTACATGGTACATACTCATGTGACTCGGCCAACGTTGTCTACCTCATACGTTGCAGGAAAGGATGCCCCGGAGCATGGTACATCAGCGAGACCATGCAGACACTGCGACAACGGATGAACGGACACCGCGCAACAATCGCCAGGCAGGAGTGTTCCCTCCCAGTCGGGGAACACTTCAGCAGTCAAGGACATTCAGCCTCCGATCTTCGGGTAAGCATTCTCCAAGGTGGCCTTCGAGACACACGACAACGCAAAATCGTCGAGCAGAAACTGATAGCCAAGTTCCTCACCCATGAGGACGGCCTCAACCGGGATCTTGGGTTCATGTCACGCTACATGTAACCCCACCTGACATAGGGTCATCCAGACTCGAGTCATCATTGGCTTGTTCTCTCCACACAGATGCGGCCGGACCTGCTGTGATTTCCAGCAAAAAAAATGTTTTTTGTCTGTTTTTTTGTTTTTCATACAGACCCCAGCATCTGCAACATTTGACCCCTTGTGACCCCACCTCATTGTTCTTTGATGTAATGTTTTCCTGACTGACCTGTTTGGACACCATTCACACCTTTGTTTGCTGTGATTATCTCTCTGCCGAGGTGTGATAAATGGCAGTTAGAAAGATTACCTGTAAACATCTGACATTATTCTCTGACTATATAAGCTGTGTTTTTATGCATCTCTCCACTTCACCTGATGAAGGAGCAGCACTCCAAAAGCTTGTGATTTCGAATAAAGCTGTTGGACTATAACCTGGTGTTGTGTGACTTCTTACAGATGTGGAATCTGTATGGGTAGAACTGAGAAATACCAAGGGGCAGAAAACGTTAGTGGGAGTGGTATATAGACCTCCAAACAGTAATGCGGAGGTTGGGGATGGCATTAAAAGGGAAATTAGAGAAGTGTGCAATAAGGGCACAGCAGTCATCATGGGTGACTTTAATCTACATATAGATTGGGCTAACCAAATTAGTAACAATACTGTGGAGGAGGAATTCCTGGAGTGTTTACGGGATGATTTCCTGGACCAATATGTCGAGGAACCAACCAGAGATCAGGCCATCTTAGACTGGGTATTATGTAACGAGAAAAGATTAATTAGCAATCTTGTTGTACGAGGCCCCTTGGGTCGGAGCGATCATAATATGATCGAATTCTTCATTAAGGTGGAGAATGAAGCAGTTGACTCAGAGACTAGGGTCCTGAATTTAAATAAAGGAAACTACGATTGTCTGAGGTGCGAGTTGGGTAGGATTGATTGGGGAATGTCACTCAAAGGGTTGACGGTGGATAGGCAATGGCAAACATTCAAAGACTGCATGGATGAGCTACAGAATTTGTTCATCCCAGTTTGGCATAAAAATAAAACAAAAAAGGTGACTCAACCGTGGCTAACAACGGAAATTAGGGATAGCATAAGATCCAAGGAGAGGACATATAAATTGGCCAGAAAAAGCAGTAAACCAGAGGATTGGGAGCAGTTTAGGATTCAACAAAAGAGGACAAAGGGATTAATTAAGAAAGGGAAAATAGAATATGAGAGTAAGCTTTCAGGGAACATAAAAACTGAATGTAAAAGCTTTTATAGATATGTGAAGAGAAAAAGATTGGTGAAGTCAAGCGTAGGTCCCTTGCAGTCAGAATCAGGGGAATTTATAATGGGGAAAAAAGAAATGGCAGATCAATTAAATACATATTTTGGTTCTGTCTTCACAAAGGAGGACACAAATAACCTCCCAGAGATGTCGGGGAACATAGGGTCTGATGAAAGGCAGGAACTGAAAGAAATCAGTATTTGTAGGGAAATGGTGTTAGGGAAATTGATGGGATTGAACGCCAATAAATCCCCAGGGCCTGATAATCTACATCCTAGGGTACTTAAGGAAGTGTCCCTAGAAATTGTAGATGCATTGCTGATCATCTTACAACATTCGATGGAATCTGGAACAGTACCCATGGATTGGAGGGTAGCTAATCTAACCCCACTATTTTAAAAAGGTGGTAGAGAGAAAATGGGGAATTACAGACCAGTAAGCCTGACATCGGTAGTGGGGAAAATGCTAGAGTCCATTATAAAAGATGTAATAGCAGAGCACTTGGAAAACAGTGACAGGATCGGACAAAGTCAACATGGATTTACAAAAGGTAAACCATGCTTGACTGATCTACTGGAATTTTTTGAGGATGTAACTGGTAAAATAGATAAGGGAGAACCAGTGGATGTGGTGTATTTGGACTTTCAGAAGGCTTTCGATAAGGTCTCGCATAAGAGATTAGCGTGTAAAGTTAAGGCACATGGGATTGGGGGCAAGGTATTGACTTGGATAGAGAACTGGTTGGCAGACGGAAGGCAAAGAGCTTTAATAAACAGGTCTTTTTCCGAGTGGCAGGCAGTGACTAGTGGGGTACCGCAGGGATCAGTCCTTGGACTCCAGCTATTCACAATATATATTAATGATCTAGACAAGGGAACTAGATGTAATATCTCCAAATTTGCAGACGACACAAAGCTGGGTGGGCGTGTGTGCTGTGAGGAGGATGCTGAGAAACTACAGGATGATTTGGACAGGTTGGGTGATTGGGCAAAAGCATGGCAGATGCAATATAACGTGGATAAATGTGAGGTTATCCACTTTGGTGGCAAAAACAGGAAGGCAGATTATTACCTGAATGGCAATAGATTGGGAGAAGGGGAAGTGCAAAGAGACCTGGGTGTCCTTGTGCACCAGTCGCTGAAGGTAAGCATGCAGGTGTAGCAGGCGGTTAAGAAGGCAAATGGTATGTTGGCCTTCGTAGCGAGAGGGTTCGAGTACAGGAACAAGGATGTCTTGCTGCAGTTGTACAGGGCCTTGATGAGACCACATCTTGAGTATTGTGTGCAGTTTTGGTCACCTTATCTGAGGAAAGATGTTCTTGCCATGGAAGGAGTTCAGCGAAGATTCACCAGGCTGATACCTGGGATGGCAGGAATGACGTATGAGGAGAGATTGGATCGATTGGGCTTGTACTCGCTGGAGTTTGGAAGAATGAGAGGGGATCTCATTGAAACTTATAAAATTCTGACAGGACTGGACAGACTAGATGCAGGAAGGATGTTCCCGATGGTCGGGGAGTCCAGAACCAGGGGTCACAGTCTAAGGATAAGGGGTAGGCCATTTAGGACAGAAATGAGGAGAAATTTCTTCACCCAGAGAGTGGTGAAGCTGTGGAATTCTCTACCACAGAAGGCAGTAGAGGCCAATACATTAAATATATTCAAGAAGGAGTGGATATATTTCTTAAGGCTAAAGGGATCAAGGGGTATGGGGAGAAACCAGGGACCAGGTACTGAATTTGGATGATCAGCCATGATCTCATTGAATGGCGGAGCAGGCTCGAGGGGCCGAATGGCCTACTCCTGCTCCGATCTTCTATGTTTCTATTGTCCTCCTTCCAGTGTCCGGGAACAGCACTGCCCTCCTTTGCTCCACTCCCACGACCAATGCCTCCAATGCCTCATCCGTGAAACGACGAGCTCTCTCCGTGGGAGTGGGATCAGCCATCAGGATCAGGGGATTGAGTTGCTTGCAGGTTGCCTTCACAGCCAGCACTGCTGATAATGAGGATCTGCACAATGATGCAATGTCCCCTTTAAGAGCTGGAAGGAGCCAGTGTGAAGGATCATTCCCGATTATATTGCACCTGAAATTCATTATCGATCTGCTGGTTGCACCCCTTGGCGCCCCACTGAGGTCATTAGCACTTGATTTAGTGCTCCAGCTCTTTACAGGAGCGCTAACAGCCAATTTAGGGAAATCTCAAATTCATTAGCACCTGGCGCTACTTTTTTAAGATTTCAAAATTTAGAGCCCCAAACGGGGCGATAACGAACTTCTCCCTCCTTATTTTTTAATACTATCACAATGGTTGGCTATAATATTGAATGGACATAGGCTGGAAATTTCCTGAAAACATGGCAACGACGCATCTGTGGTAAATCTATTGACCTGTTAAGAGTTAAGTGGACTCCACAGAGTTCTGCCGTCTCTCGTGGTGATGTGTAAGTGTTCTGATGAACGGTACGCACCTGAAATGTCATCGTCTGTCTTTTCCCTTTACAGGTGCTGAATGACGTGCAGTGCATTTCCAGCTTGTTCTTTTTTTAAATATAAATATTTCATCCTGATTCAAAAATCCTTTCTGGCACTCTGCAATACAGTCGGTGTCACTGAGATAAAAAGGAAAGCCACAAATGCTGCAAATCTGACACAGAATGCTAGAAATACACAGCCGGTTCGTCGCCACCTGAAAGAGAGAGACAGGTATGGTCCTTGAGATTGGCTTCTACCTGGAACGCTAAGTTGCTTTTCCCTTTCAGAAACTGATGAACCCACAACGTATTGCCAGAATATTTTATATTTGTGTCACTGGTACCAGTATATTATTTCTCCTCTTTGTAGAGTCTTGTTCTGTGTTCCCCAGCTTGCTTTCAGCACAGTTCTGGGCAAAAATATGAAGCCCACGCATAGGATTTTGTGACAGAATAAGGCTTTCCCGTAAAAACAAATTTCTTCTTTAGTAGCATGCTCATTAATATTTCTGTTGGTTTTTTTTATATCATGGTAGAATACCTTTTGCGTTTCTGTCATCCACTGTCAGCTGCAAAGGTACTTCTGCAAAGCACTGCCCAAAGGTTGTGCCTCCACTTATCCACAGTGTACCTGTAGGTGGTTTGCCTTGGCGGTTCGAATCACCCCTCCTACTTAGTTCTAGATGACAGGAATTACGGTGAACAGGATTGGAACACAGGCAAGCTTTTCGGACTCAAACGTACAGTGTTTAATAAGGTTAACACACACACCCGCCTCCGCTACATAAAATGCCTGGTGGCATAAAACAAACAGTACAACAATACAACTTGACCCGTCGAACAGGCCCCTGTCTCGTATTAAGATGCCTAAAATCACACTGTGTTGCAATACAGAATATAACATGGACTTGTCCCACAAACCCCAGAACATACACTATATAATACACACAGAACCTCTCCACTAAGCCCCTCTGGCTTGGTTGGGACACACAACACCCCCTCACACAGCACCGGCAGTCTTAAGGATGCGTGGGCTTGGATAATGCTCACCCCGATTGTCCATTTTCTTGCTTGCTGCTTCCCTGTGTAGAACGTGTCTCCTGGTTCTGTATCGCCGATGCAGTATCCAAGTCCCAGTTTCGAGGTTCATTCCTACAGTCGAAGAGCAAGGCAAGGCTCTTGCCGCTCATGGTGGTTTCTTCTCTCCATCTCGGTTCTTGGTTCAGAGATGAGGGCACGCAAAGGCAAGAGCAAGCGAGAGAGAGAGAGAATGGCCAAAGCTGCCTTTTCTTATACCCTAAAAGTTCATTAAGGTCTGTAAATTGCAGTGATGTATTTTTAATCACCCTTCTTTGTCTGGTTTCCCGCCTTTCGGGGCTATCCCATCTAGGTGCTAGTGTTAATGGCAGATGATGGGCTGCACTTCTCACCTGATCCTGGGTTAAGTGGTTTCCCATTCATTTACAATGGCCCTCCATCTTCTGCCCGTTACCGTATGAGTCACCTACCTGGGCCCATTGTTTCCCAGAGAACTCTGTCTGCTCAGACATTCTCCCGTAATCAGTTTGTAGGCCTTGCTGGAATCTCCAGTCCATCACGAACACCTGGGCCCCTCCCATCTTCTCCAAACAGGCTGCTGGTCAATCAGCAGTAATAATCATACAAAATGTCTGATACAAAAAATCCTTGGGGCCTGCACTGATGCTTACATACCCTAACCCTAACCTCCGAAGAGTTTTCAGTTTGACTTTTTCCTACTATGCTGCTAGGATTTTCTGGCCCTTGGGCTATTTTCATCTGGCGAATGCATTCTAGGGGATTGAGGCGGTGAGTGAAAATAATTTGTGGGGCAGTGGGGCCCAGGCTGGGGCTTGGTGAGAAGCACAGTGATAGAGTTAATTATTTGCACTGCACAGACTTAACGTGGGCTATAACAGGTGGCTTTGTAACAGCAGTTTGTGGTGAAAGACTTACATAGAAACATAGAAGATAGGAGCAGGAGTAGGCCATTCGGCCCCTCGAGCCTGCTTCACCATTCAATGCGATCATGGCTGATCATCCAAATTCAGTACCCTGTCCCTGCTTTCTCCCCATTTCTCTTGATCCCCTTAGCCTTAAGAAATATATCTAACTCCTTCTTGAATATATTTAATGAATTGGCCTCAACTGTCTTCTGTGGTAGAGAATTCCACAGGTTCACCACTCTCTGGGTGAAGAAATTCAGTTAAAAAGAAAAACAAATTAGTATGTTAGGTTCCATTGTAATTCTGGGTGGTGCATTGCAGATGTAGTCTGATAATTGCCATAGTTATAGGTCACAAAATATTTTGGGCTAATTCCATGTCGGAGCCCTTTTATTTTTCTGAATTATCACTTTAAAAAATTGAGAATTAAGGAATTGTCAGAAGAGCACAACATGGAACAAACACAATTATTTTTGACACACATTAGAATGAGAAATGTTTTTGTTTTTCCCAACGCTGTTCCCATCGTTACTATTTTGTTTTTGCTCCTTCCACAAACATTTACTTCTAATATGCTGCATTGATTTGATTTTGTTCCTCAACTTACACCCATTGTCTACTGATGTGCTTAGTTTTACGTAAAAATGTGGACTGACAACCTTTCAATTGTACATGGAGAGCCTTCTGAATATTTTAATTCAGTCACACCCCACCCATTGGTATACTTCCACTGCCACTAGAGTTATAGCTGTATAAATGTATCCTCCTCTGTTCTATATGTGCATTGTAATTTTGTATTTATTTATACAAAGTTGGATTGCTGGAAATGGGTGGCTGCTTTGAAGTCACAACAGTCATCCAATCACATTGACATTAGAATATGTGCTCGCCCAGTTCCTATAAGTTTAAAGTAGGATTTCCCCCAGTGGACAAATCCTTAAATCCTCAGAAGAGTTGAGCGTGAGTGTGTTTTTTCAAGTGCTGGATTTGATCTAATCGCATAACAAGGATAATACGGAATGCAACATAAGGCAGAAAGAAGATCTTGTGTGACTCTTTCACAGGTATGGTTTATTATTATAAGTTACAGTAGTTACAGTAAGTAATCTAACATGTTCAAAGAAATTCAGCCTCCAAATACAAACAAGAACTGGCCAGAGTGCCCTAGGGGAGGAAATCACCTAAAGGTCCTTTAAGAAATCTGTACCTTGCATAGTAGCTGATCTTTCCTCACTTTGTGTAACAGCCGATTCTTAGGGTGGCTTCAGCGCTTTGCCTGCCCGAGGCAGCCACAAGACTTAAATAATTAGTAAGAGGATCGCAACATTATAGTAAAATAAAAGATTCATAACTATAAATGAACAAATGTTAAAACAGTAATAGAACTTCAAGTTACTGCCAGGTTAGGAGAATAAGAGCCAGGCAGGGAGGAGTTTTTCTTTCAAATGAGCAAGATTCTATCTACAAGTAAGTAATATAACCCTAGAAATTACACTGTGCAGTATTACTGTACAAATCCTGAATGTGTTTGTATAACAACATTATTCGGGTTTGTGTTAATGCCTCCCTTAAAATCTGCTCTGGCAAGCCATTCCTGGCAAATATGATCCGTAGGACTGCAATCGTTTTCTCTGTAGTGGTTGTGGCCATTTCGAGTGCGCATCCACTGCTATTAAGAACATTGAATCCATGAATGGACCAGCAAAATCAATATGCACCCATTGCCGTGGAGAGGAGGGCCACTCCCATGGGTGTAGAGGGGCATGTGGTGGTGCATTTTGGACCTTCTGGCATCCTGAGCAGCTCTTAGTTAGGTCCTCGATTTGTTGATCAATCCCCGGCCACCACACATAAGCCCTAGCAAGGCTTTTCATTTTCACCCCTCCCAGATGACCTTCGTGAAGCTCATTTAGCACTCTCTCCCTTAACTTGGGTGGAATTACCACTCGGGATCCACACATCACTGTCCCCTGGCATACTGACAGCTGTTCTCTTCTGGATGAGAATGCTGGCAACAGTGAGTCGCCATGTGTTGGCCATCCCCTCACTGTCAAATCATATACCCGAGACAGTGTCGGATCATTGCGGGTCTCCTTCTCTATATCCGCGTTAGTTACTGGCAATCGTTCAATTATTGACGAATAAAATATCTCGATAGGGTCCACTGCTGGTGCTTCCTCCACAGTAGGCAGTGACAAGCGTGATAGCCCATCAGCGTTTCCATGCTGTTTCGTGCCTTTATATTCTATTTCATATTGGTTCGCCCCTAGAAAAAGGGACCATCTTTGTAACCGTTGTGCAGTCATCACCGGAATGCCCTTTTTTGGATTAAAGATGGAGACAAGTGGTTGGTGGTCAGTCAGCAAGGTGAACTTCTGCCCGTGCAGATAGTTGTTGAAGGCAAAAATATCCTCAATCTGTGGAAGCGGATATTGTACAGTGTGAAGGACTGGGTTCACTGTCACCTTAAAATCCCCACAGATGCGGACCTTCTTTGGTTCCCCAGGCGTATTACTCAACGACCTCTTCATTACAGGAACGATGGGTGTAGCCCACTCGCTCCAGTCTACTTTGGACAGTACTCCTGAACGTTCCAACCCTTCCAGCTCTGCTTCGACGGCTGGTCGGATCGCATAAGGCACCGGTCTGGCCTTAAAAACTTTGGGCTTGCATTTTCCTCTATTTTAATCGTTGCTGTTATGCCTTTTAGTGTTCCGAGTCCCTCCTGGAACACTTCTTGTGTGTCAGTTAGCATTTTTGACAGTCATCCAGGTGTGACGTCATCATCCTTTTTGGCCTCAACCTTCAGTGCCTGTATGGAATGCCAATCTAATTGTATCTTCCGGAGCCATTCACGTCCTAGTAGTGGTGGTCCTCCATCTGGCAATACATATAGGTCCATTTTAGGTATTTCCTGGCCTTTGTATATCACTTTCACCCTTATTTTTCCTTTGGGGTAGACTTTTTGCCCCGTGTACGTCTTCAAGACAATCTCTGTAGCTTTCAAGGGCATATGTGAAAATAGTCGCTTGTAGTCCTTTTGGTTTATGACTGTTAGGGCTGATCCAGTGTCCAATTCCATTTTCACTTGGACTCCGTCTATCTTGAGTGTGACCCAGATAGTCTGGTGATCCTCCATTTTGGTTACCTTATGTAGTTTCAGGCAACCCAGCTCCTTGCTTCTGGAGTCTGTATCACTTTTCTGTTCGTCTGAACTACTGTCCATCACCTTATGTACCTTTTTGTACTTCTCCTGTGGAGATTTCTTGCTGTTGGTTTTCTTCCCTGACCTGCAGACTCTTGCTATGTGTCCTGCTTTTCCACACTGTCTGCACACTTGGTCCTTGAACCAACAATCCTTCTGGTCGTGTGTTGTTCTGCCACAGTGATAACACTTCCCTGCTCCATATGACATTTCATTGGTGCCATATTCTTGCGGTCTCCGTTGTATCTCTGCAGCGCCCCGTGCGGCTGCTTCGTGTGATACTGCCATGCTGAAAGCCTTGTCCAGCGTAAGATCCTTTTCTGATAGAAGCTGTTTCTGGGTTCCTTCACTTTGAAGCCCACACACAAACTTGTCCCTTAACGTATCTGATAGTCCCACTACAAACTGGCAGTGTTTCGATAGCTTGCGCAGTTCCGTTAAGTACTCAGCATTACTTTCGTCTTTATGCTGGTTCCTTTTGTGGAACTTAAATCTTTCTGCTATCAGCAGCGGTGTGGGGCTTAAGTGGTCCTGTAGGATTTCTACTATGCTTTCAAAATTCTTATCCACGGGCTTCTCTGGGGTTATCAGGTTTCGCAGTAAGCATAAGTTTTTGCACCCATGGAATTTAACAAAACCAGTGCTTTCCTAGCATCTGGCACTTCATTCGCCCTGCAGTGCACCTCAATGCGTTCCACATATGTCGCCCAATCTTCGACTTCATTGTCGAACGCAGTGATACTGCCACTCTTCGACATCCCTGGGTGTGATTTAACAGTCTAAAATGGCATCCCCCGCGCTCTCCCTTCTTCTCCGCTGGCACAAAATGGCGTCTCCCATGCTTTCCTTCCTTCCAGCGCTCGCCCTTCTTCTCCGCTGCGGCTTCTAAAAATGGCGTCTCCCGTGCTCTCCCTTCTTCTCCGTGGCTCAATGGCATCTCCCGCGCTCTCCCTTCTTCTCCTCGCGGACGTGGTTCAGCCCTTGAGCCCTGGCTGTGCACTGCACGTTCTCCTGTGCGCCTTTCCCATTGCCGTCGCTCGGTTTTCAACCCGGCTGCTGCTTTACCCTCTCTCTCTCTCTCTGTTTGTTTATCCTCGACGCCGCTCGGTTTTCAACCCCCGGCCGCGCCCTGTGCACTTCACCCTCTCTCTTACCCCGTCGACGCTGCTCGGCTTTTCTATGCTGTCGGTCGGCTCCAGCCGCCGCTGTCCGGGAAGGGTGTGCGCTGTACCTGTTGCCAGTCTGTTGCTGGATCGTCGTGGCTGGGGAACGAAGCCCGGCTCTCAACAGCCTCTCCTGCGATGTTTACTCTCTGCCGGATGACTGGGCGGTTGCTCGTGGTCGACGCCCGTGCTTCTGGCCTCGACTTTCTTCCACCGTCCTCCCGGAGCGAATCCTTGAAGGGAAATGCAGAGTTGCAGGCAGATTCGAATCGACCTCGTCGCCACTGTTAGCTCCGTGATTCTTAAAGTAGGATGTTTTCCAATAACTACACGGAGGCTGTAACTTAACAATCAACAGGTGTTTACTGGAGTAGGGTAGTCTCAAGACTGGGGTACAGAGGCATGCTCAAGGTTTATATACAGGTGTGGTCACTGCCGGTACTACAGTATACAGGAGCTGTTAAAGTAGTTCTCTCTTAAAGGTACATACACTACAGATTTCTCTGCTACTTTTGGCTAGCCAAACTGAACATTGTCACTATGGCCAGTGTATTTATTTTTTCTGCTGCTTGCTGCTGGTTTTTTTCTGCAATTCAACAGTCCTTTGGTGCACCTTCCAAAGGCAGCATTCTTGCTCTCACTACTTACCTCACCAAAGCACGGTGCTCAGCATAGGCTTTACATTGAATCTGCCAACGACTGTTCTGGATGTGGAAAAGGAAGAGGAGTTCACACAGAGGGAGCAATGGCTGCTATTTTTTTCCCTCAGGCTTCTGGCACCCACCTGTGGGCGGCCGGAGACATATGTATGTCTGAAGAGACCTGCCCTTGCTGTCTATACTTCAGCGGCGAGGCAGTTTCTGAATTGTGCTGTTTACTGGAGCCTGACCTCCAGGCTACATTCAGCACAAGGACACACAACAGCAACAGCAACATCCTGCATTTTATATTGCACCTTTAACCTAGTAAAACACTCCCAAGCTGCTTCCTAGGAGCGTTATCAAACAAAATGTAATACCTAGCCACGTAAAGAGACATTACGACAGGTGACCAAAAGCTTGGTCAAAGAGGTAGGTTTTAAGGAGCGTCTTAAAGGAGGAAAGAATGGTAGAGTGGAGGCGAGATTTAGGGAGGGAATTCCAGAGCTTAGTGACTCGGCAGCTCAAGGCACGGTCGGCAATGGTGGGGCGATGGAAATCGGGGATGCCCAAGAGGCCAGAATTGGAGGAGCGCAGAGATCTTAGAGGGTTGTAGGCAATGTTCCCTCTAAGCCGTGTGGCCACGCAGCTCTCTGCCAGTTTCGTGCAGCCCGGGACTGGCTTTTCCAATGTTAAGTTTTGCGCATTCGAGAAACTGTGAATGGGCCACTGCACACCCAAAAAAAAAATTGGGGGAATATTGGTTGTAGGGCTGGAGGAGGCCACAGAGATAGGGCGGGGCGAGGCATTGGGGTGAATTGAAGACAAGGATGAGAATTTTTAATTTGAGGTGTTGCTGGACCGGGAGCCAATGTAGGTCAGTGAGCACAGGGGTGAGGGGAGAACAGGACTTGGTGCGAGTTAGGATAGGGGCAGCAGAGCTTTGGATGGCCCATTGTTGTGAAAATCACCACTTCACTGAACCTGCACTCATTTCAAGCCATGACTGGTGCTGTTTGCCAGATCAATCAGATGTCCTGATGTGTCAAGCAGGTCACTTGTTTGCCAAGATGACGCTTATGTTACTTTTTCCATCGAAAGGGGGGAACAACTCAAGAGGGCACAGCACGCATGAGTATGGTAGTTATAGTGGATATGGTTCTGGACTAGAAACCCAGAGGTCATGAATTCAAATCTCACCATGCCAGTAATTGGTGGGCTGGTACCAGAGGAAAACAAAATTAAGGCTGCAGAATTATCATAAAGACTCAAGTGGTTCACGAATGTTTTTCAGGGAGGGAAACCGGTCACCCATACTTGGTCTGGCTTACATGTGACACCAGTCCGCACTATATGGTTGATGTTTAATGCTCTCTGAAGTTGCCTAGCAAATCACTCAACAAGGACGGGCAATAAATACAGCCATGCCAACATCGGCCACATCCAAAGAATAAATTAGGAAAAAGAGGTGGCTCGGCTCCCAAAAGTGCATGGTCTCACTGCTGGCACCTATGCAGCCATCATGGTGGGTGCAGTAACTCTGTGGCATATATGAATCACTAAGGATGCCATTCGATGAGTGTGCATTCGTTCTTGGACCACCAGAACAGAATAATGGCCCAGAAATTCAGGTCGGAGGCTTCCCGTGGGTGCAAGCCCCCGACCTGCACTAACCTTGCACGCCGACCGTTGAGCTGTGGGCCCCTGTGGAATTCTGATCCTGGGCCTGCTCCAGCTGCCAGCGCACAGTGCTTGCATATCCCAGGGGTGCAGTTAGTTCAATGCGTCCCCTGGGATCACGTGGGCCATGGGGAGCCAATCGGAGCAGGGAATGCTCCATTCATAAGTTTGACAGGAAGAGCTGTCAAAACTTAGAAATACTACGGGCCCCAAAACATCACTAAATCTTCAAATAAAATTTTTTTTAAATCACATTTTTTAAATAAACTATAAATTACATGAAATAACTTTTAAACAATAATTTAAATTTTTGAAAAAAATAATTTTATTTTCTAACGGGGCTAAAAATAAACTTACCTTTCTTTAAAGTATTTAAAAATAATAAACGTGTGGAAAAAATGTTTTAATTTTAATTAATTCACCATTTACCTTGTAAAAAGCAGGCCTTACGCCTGCTTTTTAAATGTGTAACTTCTGCAGACTTACCCTCCCGGGAAAACATGCAAAAAAAAACATAAGTTCGATGTGCACGCACAGCCTCTCCCGCGCACGCATTCGAACTCTGAACCCCTTCTTTCAGGGGAACGGAAGTGCCGGTTTCCCGTGCATGTGCAGTGCATGCAGGAAACCGGCACTTCCATTGGACTTACGGGTGAGTACCCCGTGCATACTCACCTGTGGAGACCCGAATTTCTGGGCCAATACTTTGACTGCAAGATGCCCTGACAGCAGACGCGATGCTTTCTTTTGTCTTGCGATAGTCTGTGGTGCCACTAGTTGAGAGGGCTGAATTGATGGATGGCTGTTGGGGGACCAGGGATACTCCTCACTGTCCTGGCTATTAATACATGTCTGCATCTCCCCCACTTTGAGGCAGAAGGCAAATACAATGAGGATCATGCGTCCACCTAAATACTAGTAGAACATATGATCGGAATGCTGAAGCAGTATCTCCACCATCTGGCCGGATCAGATGGAGTCGCACTTTACAACCTGGGGCTCCCTCCTGACTCTTGCTACATTTGTTCTATTTGGAGAATTCTCTCTGCCACAAAGACAGATAGTTTCCCCAGGGCCACCACCTCCACCAACACCTCCAGGCTCTCCTCTGTGAAGAGGGTAGTCCTGGGATCTCCTCTTGCCTTGTGCAGCAAGTTCACCTCCAACTGAAATCAACTGCCTCCCTTTAAGACATGGAGTAGCCTTTTAAGAGCTGCTACATTCCCAATTCGCCGCCTTTCAAGGTGATTTGGCGTTTGTTTCACAACAAGCTTATTTTAGATTATATGAATAGTATGACTCTGCAGAATCTGGCAGCAACCAATGCAGGTGTGCCTGGGAACACTGGGATCATGGGTCATCTTGGACCTCATTGGGGGTGGGGGGGAGAAGAGGGTTTGACACTGTGAAGTATTCATGCAGTAATATTGCACAACGTAATTTCTAGACTCTAACATCGTTTATCATTTGTTCAACCTCCACCTGTAAATGGGACATGATAACAATTCAATAAAAAAACTGCTGGGCGGGTCTCCAGGGCCACACACCTTCAAGCCAACTTGAAGCACAGCAATGACAAAACACGTGCCATTCTGAGCTGTCAGGTCAAAACAGTAATGCTTTGTGAAAAGATAAACTGCTCCAGATAGCTGTCTTGCAAGTAGTTCCAAGAGGAACACTCTATATGTTGGTACAAGAAATGGCTGCTGTAAGAGTGGAATGAGCTCTTCTGCCAAGAAACGAAATAAGGAAAAAGACTACATTACCCAGATGTTAATCATTGCTTAGTAATGGGTTTGCCTAAAGATTCGTGTCCAAAGCAAATGAAGAACTGTCCAAATTGACAAAACTTCTTCAGCCTACTCACATAAAACTTATATCAGTTAACTAAATGTTACTGCCTTCCAAGTGGATCACAAACAACGATTCTAGGCAAAAGGAAGTATGGGATCTTAAGCACAGCCCTCCCTCCAATCAACATTAAACCAGTCTAGTAAAGTAACTACCTTAATGTTCAAAGGGTCCTGACAAAACTTGCTCCGAAAGGGACAACCTTAGAAACAGAGAGCTGTGGTTTCTAGGTGTCCTTTGTTAATCAGAACACCAGGAAGACTCTTTCCACTGCCGCCCCTACCAATGGTGAGTGATGGGTAGAAATGACAGCAATGCAGCCTTTTCATCCAGTAACATTTGAAGGTATGATTAAAATCTCTGGTGTCACACCCTAGTCAGTATAAGTGATGCTTGTTATGTCAGTGGACAACGCCCTTCTACTTGTGGGTCAGTTCTCACGCAGGTCCAAAATGGACCCCATTACTTGCAATGGTGAGAGCTGATTGATGATTTGGCCAACCATATTCTAAGAATTAGAATGTAATCCCCCTAGACTTTACACTTTAACTGCAGCTATGGCATGCAGTGATAATACAACTATTGACATAATCTCCTCAAACAACAAAACCAATTAGCAAATTACAGTAATACAGCTCCCGCTATGATCGACCTAACATAGCACAAGAGAATTTAACTTCTGTAGTCAAGTATTACAACAATCAAGAGTAAAGCTATCAATAGTAACCCTCTGAGTTAAAAGTTGGAACAACAGCAATCTGGTTGACTCTTAACTGCCCTCTGAAATGGCCTAGCAAGCCACTAAGTTGTCCCAAACCACTATGACAAAGTATAATAAGAATAAAACTGGACGGACCACTCAGCATCGACCTAGGCATTGGATGCTGACACGACAAAGGGACACCCAGCCCAGTCGACCCTGGCGTGACCTCCTCACTAACATCTGGGGACTTGTGCCAAAATTGGGAGAGCTGTCCCACAGACTAGTCAAGCAACAGCTTGACATAGTCATATTCACAGAGTCACAGTAATGCCAACTCTCACGAATTAATTGTGAGACACGCAATTTTTAATGATCATTTAAAACAACTCGCGATCTCGTGATTCAACAATGAAATCTCATGATTTTTTGGGGAGGAATGATGCAATGAGGCTGGGCAGGAGTTGAACAGCATGGCAGTACTCCGATTGGTCAGTGCACAGCAGCGGTGCTCAGCATTGGCCAAAGAGTTTTTTGCATCGGATCCAACTCACTATAGTCCTCAGCGCACATGACCCGATATGCTTCAACACTGCCCGATAAGATGCTGACACAGTGTGCACAGGAATAGCTAACACCGAGGATAGAAGCACTGAGAGAATCTGACCTGCAACCTTCTGTCTGTGAGTCTTTAAGAGATATTCACCCACTATTTCCTGCGTGCCCCATGTTGGGCTCCGTTCTCTCTGTGCACATACACACATCCCTCTGAATCGCTCTCATACCTCCCTCTGTTCATGGAGCCAAACACAGCAATGTGGTGATAACAGGTAGGATTTTTTAAAAGTTTGTTGTAAAGCATTTTCAGAGGCCGTAATATAGCTTTTGTAAAAGCTGTGACCTGTTAGAGATTAAATAAAGCCACTAATGAGTTTTAAAAACCAACTGTCGATCTATATCGGTCTTTAAAAAAAAAGCAACTCATGATTTCTCATCAAATCTCATGTTTTTAAGAGTTTGTCTCAAGATTTATGAGATGGTGGGGTTGGCATTGCTGGAATCATATCTTTCAGCCAACGTCCCAGAGTCCTTCATCACCATCCCAGAGTATGTCCTGTCCCACCAGCAGGACAGACCCAGCAGAGGTGGCGGCACAGTGGTATACATTCGGGAGGGAGTGGCCCTGGGGGTCCTCAACAATGACTCTGACACCATGAAGTCTCATGGTATCAGGTTAAACATGGGCAAGGAAACCTCCTGCTGATTACCACCTACCGCCCTCCCTCAGCTAATGAATCAGTACTCCTCCATGTTGAACACCACTTGGAAGAAGCACTGAGGGTAGCAGTGGCACAGAATGTAGGGGAGGGGACTTCAATGTCCATCACTAGGAGTGGCTCGGTAGCACCACTACTGCCCAAGCTGGCCGAGTCCTGAAGGACATAGCTGCCAGATTGGGCTTGTGGCAGGTGGTGAGAGAACCAACACGAGGGAAAAACCTTCTTGGCCTCGTCCTCATCAATCTACCTGTCGCAGGTGCAACTGTCCATGACAGTACTGGAAGAAATGACCACCGCACAGTCATTGTGGAGACGAAGTCCCGTCTTCACACTGAGGACACCTTCCAGCATGTTGTGTGGCACTACAGGTCCACAATCCCTTATCCGCAATTCTGAAAATCGAAAAGCTCTGAAAACCGAAAGTTTTTCGTGGAGCGTCACTCGTGTGCACGACATGACCCGAGTGGCACCAAACATGACCCGACGCGGCCGATGCTTGACCCACGCAGGTGTGAGGCGTCAGTTGTATCTCAGCGCTGCTACCAGTCACACGTGCGTCTGCTGCTCTCTGATATTTTTTGTTATTTTGTGATTTTGAGTTTAATTTCACTGTGAAAATGTCAAAAAGAGCTGCAGATACCCCTACCGTTCTGAAATCCGAAAAATTCCGAATTCCGAAACACATCTGGCCCCAAGGGTTTCAGATAAGGGATTAATAACCTGTACCACCGTGCTAAATGGGATAGATTCAGAACAGATCTGGCAGCTCAAACTGGTCATCCATGAGGCGCTGTGGGCCATCAGCAGCAGCAGAATTGTATTCCACCACAACCTGTAACCTCATGGCCTGGCATATCCCTCTACCATTAACATCGAGCCAAAGGACCAACCCTGTTTCAATGAGGAGTGACATAAGAAAACTACTAGGCACTTGGTCTAAGCGTTAAACAAAGCTTTAATTAACTGTTTTACAACATGAAGGTCTAGTTGTGTCCTTCACTAGTTCCTGTTAAGAATGTCCTGCGCAAGCTGGGCCCGTGCCCGAGTATTTATACTCTCCCTGGACAGCGCCACCCGCAGGCTGCTCAGTTGATTCATTTCAAGGAGTGTAGAAAAGCATGCCTGGAGCAGCACCAGGCGTACCTAAAAATGAAGTGCCAACCTGGAAAAGCTGCAACACAGGACTACATGCATGCTAAACAGTGGAAGCAGCATGCTATAGATAGAGCTAGGCGATCCCACAATCAACGGATCAGATCAAAGCTCTGCAGTCCTGCCAAATCCAGCCGTGAATGGTGGTGGATAATTAAACAACTAACGGGAGGAGGAGGCTCCATGAATATCCCCATCCTCAATGATGGTGGAGCCCAGCACGTGAGTGCAAAAGACAAGGCTGAAGCGTTTGCAACCATCTTCAGCCAGAAGTGCCGAGTGGATGATCCATATCAGCCTCTTCCTGAGGTCCCCACCATCACAGAAGCCAGACTTCAGCCAATTCAATTCACTCTTGATATCAAGAAACGGCTGAGCACACTAGAAACAGCAAAGGCACTGGGCTCCGACAACATCCCGGCTGTTGTGCTGAAGACTTGTGCTCCAGAACTAGCCGTGCCTCTAGCCAAGCTGTTCCAGTACAGCTACAACACTGGCATCTACCCGACAATGTGAAAAACTGCCCAGGTATGTCCTGTCCACAAAAAGCAGGAGGACAAATCGAATCTGGCCAATTACCACTCCATCAGCGTACTCTTAAACATCAACAAAGTGATGGAATGTGTCCTAAACAGTTCTATCAAGCATCAGCTACTCACCAATAGCCTGCTCACTGAGTCTGAGTGAACGGACCAGCAGGAGGATTGAAGTTGGAGACCGGGGATAAAGGCAGGGTGGAGCAGGGGCCTGGGTGTCTGAGTGAGCGGACTACCTATGAGGGAGACAGTCAGCAAGCGACACAACGAAGGAGTGACGTCAGAATTCAAAGGTGTCGCTGGCACAAGGGAGATGAGAGGTGAGTATTTGTGGTAGGTTTTTTTTTGTTCTGTTTTTGAGTATATTTCTGCTAAGTAGTTCATAGCCTATCTAATAGAGGGAAGTGCTGATTGGTGGGTAGCTGTTGAGTGTTTCTTGTTAAGTTTTAAGTATATTTCTGCTGAATTACCTCCATAGTCTGGTAAATAAAGGCATGACAGGGCAGCTCAGTCCCGTGATTTGCACATCCTGTGCCATGTGGGAAATTCTGGATGCTTCTTGCGGCCTGGACGACCACATGTGTAGGAAGTGTCGCCAACTGCAGCAACTCGAGCTCCGGGTTTCGGAGCTTGAGCAGCAGCTGGAGTCACTACAGTGCATCCGCGAGGCTGAGAAATACTTGGAAAGCACGTTTCTAAAAGTGGTCACCCCGCAGCCTCAGAATGTGTAGGCAGAGAGGGAATGGGTGACCACCTGACAGAGAATGAGGACCAGGAAGGTAGAGAGGGAATCCCCAGAGTGCATCTCGCTTGCTAACCAGTTCACAGTTCTGGAAACTAGTGGGGGTGATGGTTCCTCTGGGGAGAGCAGCCAGAGCCAAGGCCATGGCACCACGGGTTGCTCAGCTGCACAGGAGGGGAGGAAGAAGAGTGGAAGAGCAATAGTTATATGGGATGTATTGGTTAGGGGAACAGATAGGTATTTCTGTGGACGCAGGCGTGACTCCAGGATGGTATGTTACCTCTCTGGTGCCAGGGTCAAGGATGTCACTGAGTGGCTGCAGGACACACTGAGGGGGGAGGGTGAACAGCCAGAGGTCGTTGTCCAAACCAGTTGATGTGCCATCAATAACTCAAAGACAAGGAGTTTAAAGGATTCAACTAAAGGCTTTTAATCACTAAGAACATTGCAGGTCTTTCCACATCGGGTTCGTCTGATAGAATGACTCATACAGCTCTTGAGACCTTTATATGACAAAAGACAGGGGCGTAGCCAATACACACAATAGGAAAAAGGGGGCGGTACACACAATACAAAGCAGGTAAAACACAGGGGCTGATGAAGGCATATATTTCATCACATTCACCCCTTCTACAGATTTAGTCTGTCCGGGGGTGTGATAGTCCTTCCTGAACGTTGCAACAGTACCTCGGGTTCCGACCGGGAGTCCGTGGTGCCCTCCTGGGCATACCCATGTGTTGGAGGTGTTGCAGGTACTTCTGGGGGTGGTGAGCCTGGGGATGGTGGAGGTTCTTCTGGGGGTGGTGGTGATGGGTCGTCGTCGCTTCCTGCCGAGGCGAGGTCCTTTATGGACACGGTGTCCTCACGCCCGTCAGCGTGCTTGACGTACGCGTACTGTGAGTTTGCGTGGAGTAGGTGTACTGCCTCCACGAGGGGATCCGTTTTGTGGCCCCTCGCATGCTTCCGTAATAGGACTGTCCCTGGGGTGGAGAGCCACGAGGGTAGGGACACTCCTGAGGTTGATTTGCGGGGAAAAAGAAACATCTTCTCGTGAGGAGTGGCGTTAGTCGCAGTACACAGTAGCGACCTTATCGAGTGGAGTACGTCTGGGAGGACCTCTTGCCAGCGGGAGGTGGGGAGGCCTTTAGACCTTATTGCTAAGGTGACCGCCTTCCACACTGTCGCATTCTCCCTCTCCACTTGCCCATTACCCCGGGGGTTATAACTAGTGGTCCGACTCATGGCTATCCCCTTCGACAGCAGGTATTGGCGCAGTTCGTCGCTCATGAACGACGCCCCCCTGTCAGTGTGGATGTAGTTAGGCATGCCGAACGTGCAAAACAGGTTGCCGAGGCACTTGATGACCGTGGCACTGGTCATGTCTGGGCAGGGGTAGGCGAATGGGAAGCGGGAGTACTCGTCCACAATGTTGAGAAAGTACACATTGCGGTCGGTGGAGGGGAGTGGTCCCTTGAAATCTAAGCTCAGGCGCTCGAATGGCCGTGTAGCTTTGATCAGGTGGGCTCGGTCGGGCCTGAAAAAACGGGGCTTGCATTCCGCACAGGTGCGGCAGTCCCTGGTCATCGACCGGACCTCCTCGATGGAATAGGGGAGGTTACGGGATTTTATAAAGTGAAATAGCTGGGTGACCCCCGGGTGGCAGAGGCCATTGTGGAGGCCCTGTAGCCTGTCCCCCTGGATGCTGGCACACATCCCTCGTGATAGGGCATCGGGGGATTCGTTGAGGGCCCCTGGCCTATATATTATGTCGTACTCAAACGTGGAGAGTTCGATCCGCCACCTGAGAATTTTGTCGTTCTTGATCTTCCCCCTCTGTTTGTTGTTAAACATGAAGGCTACCGACCGCTGGTCGGTAAGCAGGGTGAAGCGTTTGCCGGCTAGGTAGTGCCTCCAGTGCCTCACTGCCTCCACTATGGCCTGGGCCTCGTTCTCTACCGAGGAGTGCCTGATCTCGGGCCCTTGGAGGGTTCTTGAGAAAAAGGCTACGGGCCGCCCATCCTGGTTGAGGGTGGCTGCTAAAGCGAAGTCGGACGCATCGCTTTCGACCTGGAAAGGGATGTTTTTGTCCACTGCCTGCAGCGCGGCCTTCTCAATGTCGTGTTTAATGCTGTTGAAGGCGGCGTGGGCCTCGGCCGTGAGCGGGAAGGACGTTGATTTCAGGAGGGGACGGGCCTTGTCGGAATAATTGGGGACCCATTGGGCATAATAGGAGAAGAACCCCAGGCACCTTTTCAGGGCCTTGGGAGTGTTTGGTAGGGGTAGCTCCCGTAGGGGGCGCAATCGGTCGGGGTCCAGACCGATTTCCCCGTTTTCCACCACGCAGCCCAGGATACAGAGGCGCGTGGTGCTAAAGACACACTTATCCTCGTTGTAGGTGAGATTGAGTCTGAGGGCGGTTTTCAGAAATCTCGCGAGGTTCGAGTCGTGGTCTTGCTGGTCGTGGCCGCAGATGGTGACGTTGTCTAGGTATGGGTAGGTGGCTGTTAACTGGTTCTCATCGACCATGCGGTCCATCTCCCGCTGGAAGACCGAGACCCCATTCGTTACCCCAAAGGGGACTCTGAGGAAGTGGTAGAGGCGTCCGTTCGCCTCGAAGGCGGTGTATGGACGGTCCTCCGGCCTAATGGGGAGCTGGTGGTATGCCGATTTTAGGTCGATGGTGGAAAACACCCGGTATTACGCAATTTGGTTAACCATATCCGCTATGCAGGGCAGAGGGTAGGCGTCTAGCTGGGTGTATAGATTAACCGTCTGGCTATAATCTATCACCATCCGCTTCTTTTCGCTACCCTTAACTACTACTACCTGGGCGCGCCACGGGCTGGTACTGCATTCGATGATACCCTCCCGCTTGAGTCTTTCTACTTCCGACGCAATGAACCGTCTATCCTCCCAGCTGTACCGCCTACTCTTGGTCGCTATGGGTCAACAGTTGGGTGCGAGGTTGGCGAACAGAGAGGGCGGCTTGACATTCAGGGTAGCCAGACCGCACACTGTGAGGGGCGGCTGGGACCCACCGTAGGTAAGCGTGATACTTTGGTGGTGGCACTGGAAGTCCAGACCCAAGATCACGCTCACACAGAGATCTGGCATTATCAATAGTTTAAAATCTCTGTAATCAGTGCCTTTTACCGACAACATAACCGCGCAGAAACCTGTAATTTTTGAGGTATGAGTCTTATCAGCCATGGCGATTTTGCCCTGTGTGGGGACTATCGTTAGTGAAAGTCGTTTTACCAGGCTAGGATGAATAAAGCTTTCGGTGCTCCCGCAGTCAATCAAGCATTTAACCTTGTTCCCGTTTACCTCTATGTCCATCATCGATTTAGACAACAGATGCGGCCTGGATTGATCCACTGTGATCGAGGCCACCAGTGGGTCCTGGAGGTCCGTGTAGTCGAGGCAAGATGGTGGACTCCATGAGGGTGGACAAGATGGCGTCCAAGATGGCCGCCCCCACGGCGCGCACGCGGCGGTGGTGGAGTTGGAGGCGGGGTTCCCTCTGCAGACTTTGCTGAAATGTCCTTTCTTCCCGCATTTAAAACAGGTGGTGCCCTTCGCTGGGCACAGATGCCTGGAGTGTTTGTCCTGGCCGCAGAAGTAGCATTTCGGGCCCCGATGCATTGCGGCAGTAGTGGGGCTCCTGGGTGGGGGCTGGGGCTCCGATGGTGCTGGGCTGGCCTGAGACCTGGGAGGTGAAGATGGCTTCCAAGATGGCAGCCCCCACGGCGCGCATGAGGCGGAGTGGGCCGCGTGGCCTGAGGAACAGGATTCAGAGTTCCTCTGGGCCATATCCAGCGATCGCGCTATACCCATAGCCTGTTTTAAGCCCAGTCCCTCCTTTTCGAACAGTTTCTGCCGAATGTAATTTGAACTGAGGCCCGCAATAAAGGAGTCTCGGATCAGCTCCTCCGTGTACACGATGGCAGACACGGCCTTACAGTTACAGTCTCTGCCCAGTACTTTTAGGCTTAGCATGAAGTCCTCTAGTGACTCACCATGCCGCTGCGTGCGAGTAGTCAGAAGATGCCTGGCGTACACCTCGTTTATTGGCCGCACGTAGTGGGCCTTCAGAATGGTGCAGGCATCCCCGTAGCTGGTGGCATCTTGGATGAGAGGGGAGACCCGATGGCTCACCCAGTTTCGCAGGATTCCCAGTTTCACGTCTCCGGTGGCGGTTGCGGCTGCTATGGCGGTGGATGAGTTTGCGATGAAAATTTGGAAGCATTGGAACCAGTGTCCGAACTGTGTGGCTGCGTCTGAGGCATGGGGGTCCAGATCCAAGCGCTCTGGTTTCAGGAGTCGATCCATCTTGGTGTTTTAGTGATTAAAATTGATGTGCCATCAATAACTCAAAGACAAGGAGTTTAAAGGATTCAACTAAAGGCTTTTAATCACTAAGAACATTGCAGGTCTTTCCACATCAGGTTCGTCTGATAGAATGACTCATACAGCTCTTGAGACCTTTATATGACAAAAGACAGGGGCGTAGCCAATACACACAATAGGAAAAAGGGGGTGGTACACACAATACAAAGCAGGTAAAACACAGGGGCTGATGAAGGCATATATTTCATCACACCAGTACCAACGACATAGGCAGGAAGAGGGATGAGGTCCTGTAGGCAGACTATAGGGAGCTAGGAAATAGATTAAAAAGCAGGACCTCAAAGGTAGCAATCTCCGGATTAATCCCGGTGCCACGTGCTAATGAGTACAGGAATAGGAGGCTATAACAGATGAATGTGTGGTGGGAGAGATGGTACAGGAGGGAGGGCTTTTGATTCCTGAGGCATTGGGACCATTTCTGGGGAAGGTGGGACCTGTACAAGCCGGACGGGTTACGCCTCAACAGAGCCGGGACCTATATTGTCATGGGGAGGTTTGCTAGTGCTGTTGGGGAGGGTTTAAACTAGCTTGGCAGGGGGATGGGCACCAGTATATAGGAGTAGAAAAGAGGAATAAGGTGCATAAAAGAGTGAGTGTGTTGGATAGTACTAGAGAAGAAAGTAGTACTAGAGGTGGAAGTAGTACCATATTAGATAGGAGCAGACTAAGAAAGACTGAAAAATTCAAAAATGGATTTAGAATGCATGTACGTAAATGCACAAAGTGTGGTGAATAAGGTTGGTGAGTTACAAGCACAATTAGCCATGTGGCAATATGATGTTGTGGCAATAACGGAAACATGGCTTAAAAACAGTGAGGACTGGGCACTTAATATTCAAGGGTACAAGGTGTTCAGAAAAGATAGGGAAGGAAAAAAGGGAGGTGGGGTGGCAGTGCTGATTAAGGAAGATATTGTAGTGTTGGAAAGGGAGGATGTTCTTGAAGGGACAAGGACAGAATCCATTTGGTTACAGTTGAGGAGCAAAAAGGGTATGATCACACTATTGGGGGTATTCTATAGGCCTCCAAATAGTGAGAGGGAGGTAGAGGAGCAAATCTGCAGGGAAATCGCAGAGATATGTAAGAGCTATAGAGTGGTGATATTGGAGGACTTTAATTACCCAAATATCGATTGGGATAATGCTAGGGTAAAGGGAAGGGAGGGGAAGGAATTTCTGAAATGTGTTCAGGGGAATTTCCTTGACCAGTATGTTCTTGGCCCAACTAGGAAAGAGGCATTGCTGGATCTGGTGCTGGGGAAGGAAGTGGGCCAGGTCGGTCAAGTGTCTTTGAGTGATCATCGTATCATAAGATTTAGATTAGCAATGGAGAGGAGCAAGGAACAATCTAGAGTGGAACTTCTAAACTGGAATAGGGCTAACTTCAATGGGATGCGAAAGGATCTAGCCAGGGTAAAATGGAACCAAACATTGACAGGAAAAACTGTAATGGAACAATGGGTGGTCTTTAAGGGGGAGATGTTCCAAGTACAGGCTAGATATATTCCAACAAAAGGGAAGAATAAGGGAACCAAAGGAACGGCTCCTTGGATGACGAGGGAGATAGAGAAGAAGATGAAACAAAAAAAGATGGTGTATGATGCATGTCAGGTGAATTCTTCAAGGGAGAACCAGACCAAATACAGTAAGTTGAGAGGGGAAGTGAAGATGAAAATAAGATTGGCAAAGAGAGAATATGAGAGTAGAATGGCGGTTAACATAAAAGGGAACCCAAAAATTTATACCGGCATGTAAACAGTAAGCGGGTAGTAATAGGCGGGGTGGGGCCTTTTGGGGACAGAGAAGGTGATCTATGCTTAGAGGTGCACGGCAAGGCTAGAATACTCAATGGGTACTTTGTTTTGGTGTTTACTAAGGAGGTGGATGCTGACAAAATATCGGTAGAAGTGGAAAAGGCAGAAGCAATGGAAGGGGTGAAAATTTTCCAATCTTCCCTAGATGCGGGGGAGGTGCCTGAGGATTGGAAAGTGGCAAATGTGACACCATTGTTCAAGAAAGGGTGTAAGGACAATCCTAGTAACTACAGGCCGGTCAGTTTAACATCAGTGGTGGGTAAAGTTTTAGAAACAATAATCAAGGAAAAAATTAACGGGCATTTGGAGAGGTTTAAGCTAATTAAGGAGAGCCAACATGGATTTGTAAAAGGCAGATCGTGTTTGACTAATCTAATTGAATGTTTTGATGAAGTAACAGAGAGGATTGATGAAGGGAATGCAATGGATGTTGTCTACATGGATTTTCGGAAGGCGTTTGGCAAAGTACCACATAGAAGGCTGGTTAACAAAATTGAGGCTCATGGAATAGATGGGTCAGTGGCAGCTTGGATAAGGAATTGGCTTAAGGATACAAAACAGCGAGGAGTGGTAAATGGCTATTTTTCAGACTGGAGGATGGTAGACAGTGGTGTTCCCCAAGGGTCAGTGCTGGGGCCACTGCTTTTTTTGACATATATAAATGACCTGGATATTGGAATACAGAGTAGAATTTCTAAATTTGCCAATGACACCAAACTTGGGGGTCTGGCAAACAGTGAGGATGATACCAATCGACTGCAATAGGACATAGAAAGGCTAGCAGAATGGGCAGACAAGTGCAGGGACAGAGGGACCTGGGAGTTAATGTGCATAGGTCCCTGAAGGTGGCAGGACATATTGAGAGGGTGGTTAGCAAAGCATATGGGATCTTGGGCTTCATAAATAGAGATATTGAGTACAAAAGTAGAGAAGTTATGCTGAACCTTTATAAAGCGCTGGTTAGGCCACAACTGGAGTATTGCGTCCAGTTCTGGTCACCACACTTTAGGAAGGATATGAAGGCCCTTGAGAGGGTGCAGAGGAGATTTACTAGAATGGTTCCGGGGATGGGGGATCTTAGCTACAAGGACAGGTTGGAGAAGCTGGATTTGTTTTCATTAGAGCTAAGGAGTTTGCGGAGTGATTTGATAGAGGTGTACAAGATTGGATAGGCTAGACGGGGAAAGGCAGTTCAAACTAGTTGATGGTACAAGGACTAGGGGACACAGATTTAAGGTTTTGGGCAAGAGATTCATGGAGGATGTGAGGGAAAAAAATTTTTACGCAGCGAGTGGTCAGGAGCTGGAACTCGCTGCCAATGGAAGTGGTGGAGGCGGACACACTCAATGTTTTCAAGGAGAGACTGGATAGGCACTTGAGGGATATAAAGTTGCAGGGCTACGGGGATAGAGCGGGGGAATGGAATAAACTGGATTGCTGTATAGAGAGCCAACACGAACTCAATGGGCCGAATGGCCTCCTTCTGTGCCATTATGACTCTATGACTCTATGATGCCCAGTTTGGGTTCCGCCAGGTTCACTTGCCTCCAGACCTCATTACAGCCTTGGTCCAAACATGGACAAAAGAGCTGAATTCTAGAAGTGAGGTGAGAGTGACTGCCCTTGACATCAAGGCAGCAGATGACTGAGTGCGGCATCAAGGAGCCCTAATAAAATTGAAGTCAATGGGAATCAGGGAGAAATCTCTCCACTGGCTAGAGTCATACCTAGCACAAAGGAAGATGGTTGTGGTTGTTGGGGGCCCCAAGACATCACTGCAGGAGTTCCTCAGGGCAGTGTCCTAGGCCCAACCATTTTCAGCTGCTTCATCAATGACCTTACCTCCATCATAAGGTCAGAAGTGGAGATGTTCGCTGATGTTTGCACAGTGTTCAGTTCCATTCGCAATTCCCCCGATAATGAAGGAGTCCGTGCCCACATGCAGCAAGACCTGGACAACATTCAGGCTTGGGCTGATAAGTGGGAAGTAACATTCGTGCCACACAAGTGCCAAGCAATCACTATCTCCAACAAGAGAGAGTCTAACCACTACCCCTTGACATTCAATGGCATTACCATCGTTGGATCCCCCACCATCAACATCCTGGGGGCCACCATTGACCAGAAACTGGACCAACCACATAAATAACGTGGCTATAAAAGCAGGTCAGAAGCTGGGTATTCTGCGGTGCGTGACTCACCTCCTGACTCCCCAAAGCCTTTCCACCACCTACAAGGCACAAGTCAGGAGTGTGATGGAATTCTCTCCACTTGCCTGGATGAGTGCAGTTCCAACAACACTCAAGAAACTCAACACCATCCAGGACAAAGCAGCCCACTTGATTGGCACCCCATCCACCACCTTAAACATTCACTCCCTCCACCACCAGCATTCCGTGGCTGCAGTGTGTACCATCTACAAGATGCACTGCAGCAACTCGCCAAGGCTTCTTCGGCAGCACCTCCCAAACTCGCGACCTCTACCACCTAGAAAGACAAGGGCAGCAAATGTATGGGAACACCACCACCTCCAATTTCCCCTCCAAATCACACACCATCCTGACTTGGAAATATATCGCCTTCATCGTCGCTGGGTCAAAACCCTGGAACTCCCTCCCTAACAGCACTGTGAGAGTACCTTCACCTCACGGACTTCAGCGGTTCTAGAAGGTGGCTCACCACCACCTTCTCAAGGGCAATTAGGGATGGGCAATAAATGCTGGCTTTGCCAGCGACACCCACACCTGTGAATGAATAATTTTAAAAAAAAAGTACTGATATAAATGTTACGTAGAATTCTATCTGCTTTGGTGGTGAAGTTTGATGAATTTGCTTTCTTGGTTTGGTGCCGCTTCAACAGCCTTTGCCATCTCGCCTGTGACACACAGTTCATATAGCCTTTAATTCTTTCTTTTTGTAGAATTTTTTTTTACCTCATAGATACTTATCTGGGGCTCCTTATCTAGGATCTTCAGTTCTAACTTTCAGATGTTGCTTAACGGTGATCCCTCAGATTTTGCAATTGGAAATTATTACATGACGTGGTTATATGGGATTAACAATTACTGTTTCTAAGAAGTAACTCTGGAGTTTCTACTATCACATTTATTATATAGAACTGCTTTAGTGAGCAATACTGGCCCAGGTCCACATTGTGTCCTGTTCAAATTGCAGAGCAGATTCCACAACAATTAGCATAGCATAAAAACTTTTCACACACCACTGTGCATTCACAGTTGATTTTAATAGGAACACAGAAACTCCACTCACTTCCTCCAAATAAAAGGTGTTGGTATGGGAACTGTATGGGGCCCTAGCTATACCTGCCTTTTCGTGGGATATGTGGAACATTCTTTGTTCCAGTCCTACTCAGGTCCCCTCCCTCACCTCTTTTTCCGGTACATTGATGACTGTATCGGTGCCGTCTCCTGCTCGCGCCCTGAACTGGGAAATTTCATCAACTTTGCTTCCAATTTCCACCCCTCCCTTGCCTTCACATGGTCCATCTCCGACCCTTCTCTTCCCTTCCTCGACTTCTCTATCTCCACTTCTGGGGATAGGCTGTCAAGCAATATCTACTCTAAGCCCACTGACTCCCACAGCTACCTTGATTACACTTCCTTCCACCCCACTTCCTGTAAGGACTCTATTCCATTCTCCCAGTTTCTCTGTCTCCGTTGCATCTGTTCTGACAAGGCCACCTTCCATACCAGTGTTTCCGATATGTCTTCCTTTTTCCTCAACCGTGGATTTCACTCCACTGTGGTTGACATGACCCTTGACCATCCAATTTCCTGCAATTCTTCTCTCACCTCTTCCCCTCCCTCCCAGAACTATGATAGGGTCCCCCTTGTCCTCACCTTCCACCCCACCAGCCTCCACATTCAATGGATCATCCTCTGCCATTTCCATCACCTCCAGTGTGATCCCACCACCAACCACATCTTCCCCTCCCCTCTACTTTCAGCATTCCAAAGGGACTGTTCCGTCCGCGACATCCTGGTCCACTCTTCAATCACCCCCAACACCCCCGCCCCCTCCCCATCCCACGGCACCTTCCTGTGCAAGCGCAGGAGATGTAACACCTGCCCTTTTACCTCCTCCCTTTCCACCATCCAGGGCCCCAAACACTCCTTTCAGGTGAAACAGCAAATTATTTGTACTTCTTTCAATTTAGTATACTTTATTCACTGCTCACGATGCGGTCTCCTCTACATTGGGGAGACCAAATGCAGATTGGGTGATCGCTTTGCAGAACACCTCCATTCAGTCCGTAAGGGTGACCCCGAGCTTCCGGTCGCCTGTCACTTTAATTCTCCGCTCCACTCCCACTCTGACCTCTCCATCCTCGGCCTCTTACACTGTTTCAATGAAGCTCAACGTAAGCTCGAGGAACAGCACCTCATCTTTCGATTAGGCACTTTACAGCCTTCTGGACTCAACATCAAGTTCAACAATTTCAGGCCATAACCACTGCTCCCATTTTTTTGGACAGCAGTTGTTGGTAATAATTCTGCTTTTGTCATTTTCTGCTCCTCTAGCCCCATCTTTTGTTTCTTTACTTGTCCCAGTACCACCCTCTTTTGCCTTGCACCATCATCCCTTTTGTCATTTAATCTGTCTTGCATTCCACCCTATCACAGATCTTCCCTTCTGTTCTTTCCTCCCCTAGGAACATAGGAGTAGGCCATTCAGCCCCTTGAGCCTGTTCTGCCATTTAATCAGATCATGGCTGATCTGTACCTCAATTCCATTTATCCGACTTTGATCCATATTGCTCGATAACCTTCAGCCTTGAAAATTTCAATTGACCCAGCATCTATAGCCTTTAAGGGGAAAAAGTTTCACCAACCTTTGTGTGAAAAATTGCTTCCTGATTTCACTCCTAAATGGCCTAGCTTTAATTTTTAGATTCTGCCCCCTTGTTCTGGATTCCCCCAACAGAGGAAATAGTGGCTGGAATTTTCTGGGGTCCGTGCGGGTGCGATTGGAGGAACCCTCCGTCATCTCGTCCCCACATGCTTTTCGTGGCAGCGACCCGAACAGCAGAGGTGGGTGAGCTACTTGAAATCATTAGGTCCTTGTCAGACCTTTAAGAGTCTCTTTAACCCTACCTTTCAAATTTCCCTGGATGACCGCGGGTATCACGCAGCTCAGGAACCACGTCTGTCAACCTAAGGCGGGAGTTGAGTGGCCATTGATCCAGCTGATTAGTGCACAGCATCAAAAGTACAATAAAAAGTCCCACCTCACAGCTGATCACTTTCCTCAGGCAGAAGCTGTTGCTGACTGCATTGCCAGCACAGATTTAGCCACCCTGTGTCACCTCATTGTTAGAAACTATCACATCATTGACAGATTGCTTCTGTCATCTCTACCTGACCTGCCATCTATTCCATCAGCATGGGTGCCACCTACCCTCTCTCACCTTGGTTCTCAGAATCGGACCACGATGAGACCTAACAATAGCAGCAACGATGACACCACCAACCTTCTCCTCAATCACCTGATGCTGCACAGGACGGAGGGCATCAGCAGGGGTGCACCGCGCCAGAGGCGATTCCCCCAACACAGGGCATATAGGCAGAGGATGAACTTCCTCAACATGACTGAGCAGCAGTGCCAAAGGAGACTCAGGCTATCGAGCCAGGTCATCGCAGACATTTGCACATTGCTGGAGGCAGACCTGCAGACCAGAGGAAGGGGTGGCCACACCTTACCAATGGCTGTCAAAGTCACCAGCGCCCTCAACTTCTTCGCCTCAGGCTCTTTCCAGGGATCTGCAGCAGACATTTGCGGGATCTCGCAGTCGGCTGCCCACAGATGCATCACACAGGTCACCGACGCCCTGTTTGACAAGTCAGCCAATTATAATCAACTTTGCCACTGATGAAGCCAATGTTACTGAGCAGGCGTTCAGCTTTGCCGCTCTGGCTGGCTTCCCACGGGTGCAGGGTGTCAGTGACTGCACACATGTGGCCAGCAGGGCACCCCATCACCACCCAGGAGTGTTTGTCAACCGCAAGGGCTTTCACTCCCTCAATGTGCAGCTGGTCTGCAACCATAGGAAGATCATCATGCATGTGTGCACCAAATTCCCTGGCAGCTGCCATGGCTCTTACATCCGGCTCCAGTCAAGCCTCCCTCAGCTCTTCACTCCTCCAAACAGACTTTCCGGCTGGCTGCTTGGAGACAAGGGCTTTCCACTGAAGACATGGCTCATGACACCCTTGAGGAGGCCACGTACTGAGGCCCAGCAGAGATATAATGAAAGCCACATCTCCACCGGATGTGTCATAGAGCAGATAATAGGCACGCTTCAGATGCCTTGACAGATGTGGAGGAGCCCTTCAGTATGCACCATCCAGGGTCTCCAGAATTGTCGTGGTCTGCTGCGCCCTGCACAACATAGCGGAGCAGTGAGGATTAGCGCTGCATGGGGAGCAAGGCACTGAGCGCACAGCCATCCTATCCATTGAAGAGCCTACAGTCGCCATCGCCTGCGACACGGTGGTGCTCATGTTGGAGATGGACTCCTCCATTCTCTGGACATTTGCAGACATCGCGTCACAAAGCCTGTTAAAGCCTCCTGTACATCTTGCTGCATCTCCAGGATTGCCCTCTTTCTGGATGGCCCCCGAGGCTCAGCGTCTGCATGCAGCTGAGCAGAGCTGGGAGCATCCTATGACCTCCAGTGAGGACTCTCCACTGCTGTCCCGGTCTCCACCATCTGCTCTTGCTCACTTGTGAGTTGTGAGACACCAGGTGACAACACTACTCTACCTCGCGTGGGACCCACCGAGGTGTGTGTATCTGTATTGGTGCTGGATGCACTTATGTCTGGTGACGGTGCGTCCTCACAGGCTGGAGGCTCCTCTGAGGAGTCGTTTCCTCTTCCTCATGGACAGTGGGGGGAGGCTCTTGACGGACCTGTGGGAGAGTAAAGGGATGAGTTAGATAGGTCATATGAAGAATGAGTACAGATACCATTATGCACATGATGACCATTCAGTAGCTGCTGACATCAGTCCCCATATGAGTGACTGATGTTTGCCATTTAGCTGTGTGATATGTAATTCTGACACCAGGTTGCTGAGATGTCCCCCCTCTCTCTGTCTCCCACTTCCAGCTACTCGGTGACTCCAGAAACTTCCAAGGCAGCCTCCTCTGTTGATGTTAGGGTCGCCAAAGATGGTGTTCCACCTCTGGTTCTCTCCCTCTCCCTCTTATTATGGGCTCACTTTTCCTGCAAAGAGGGAAAGAGAAGGTTGAGTGAGAGTGATGGAATGAGTGTAAGGAATGGATGGGTTACATCTGTAGAGGGAGACCATGATGGAGTGGGGTGCCAAAGCCAAGTGGCCTCCTTGTGTGCTATTAGTTGGTATGGTTGCATTAGGATGAGGGTGAGTGTCAGGGGTGGCTAGTGAGATGGGGATGTGATAATGTAGATAGAGAGGGATGGGTGGATGTGCAAGGTATGTTAGTGTGATTAAGGGTGTGCAGGAGTAGGGTTGGGAAAGCAGAGTGATGGGGATGTGATGAGAGGTGCAACAGGATGAAGTTGAGTGTGGCTTTGCACTCACCTTTCCTGATCTAATGAGATCATTGAAGCGTTTGCGGCACTGCACCCAGGTCCTCCTGACCACATCCCTGCTGTTGACTTCCTCTGCTATTTGGAGCCAGGCTCTTTTGGTATCCTGGGGAGGTCTCTTCCGCCCATTTGAAGGGAAGAGGACCTTCCTGCGTGCTCTGACTCCCTCCAGAGTCATCTGAGAACCTGGGTGCAGCCCTCTGTCTCAGTGCAGTGATATTTGGCACTCTTTCCAGCAGTCCAATTGTGCCTTGTGCTGCCTGCACATTCCTAGATGAACCTTTAAATATCTCGGCTGAAAATGCGTCATCGCTGACGTCATCAGACCCACACCATTTAATTGGGCCGGGAAACGCGCAGGGTGGTCTTAATAAGCCCCATTAAGGCAAGGTCGATCTGAGGAGCGACATGGAATCAGGGACGGGGTCGCGACCCGCCTCAGCAACCGCCCGCACCTGACCCGCCCAGGTACGGCAAATTCCGGACAGGTTCTCAGTGTCTACCCTATCAAATCTCTTTATAATTTTAAGCACCTCAAATAGATCACTCCTCAATCTTCTAAACTCAAGGAAATACAAGCCAAGTTTATGTAATCTGTCCTCAGAATTTAACCCTTTAAACCTTGGTATCATTCTGGTGAATCTGCGCATTACCCCTTCCAAGGCTAATATATCCTTCCTGAGGTGCGGTGCCCAGAACTGAATACAGTCCTTCAGATGGGATTAGACCAAGGCTCTGTACAACTGACGCATAACTTCCACCCCTTTGTATTCCAGCCTCGAGATGAAGCTCAACATTCCATTAGTCTTTTTGATTACTTCTTGTACCTGTGCATGAGCTTTTAGTGATTTCTATACCTGGGCGGCCAAATTCCTTTTCTCCTCCATATTTCCTAATCTCTCATCATTAAGAAAATATACTGATTTGTCTTTCTTGGATCCACAGTGGATGACCTCACACTTCCCCACATTGAACATCATCTGCCATAGTTTTGCCCATTCATTTAATCTATTTATGTCCCTTTGTAACTTCCTGCTCCCATCAACAGAACTTACTGTGCCTCCTAACAGTGTCATCTGAAAACTTGGATACAGCTCTCTATTCCTTCATCCAAGTCATTGATATATATGGTGAAAAGCTGGGGCCCCAGTACAGATTCCTGAGGAACACCACTTGTCATATTCCACAATATAAGTATATTCCCTTTATCCCAAGTCTCTGTCTCCCACTTCCCAACCAATTATAAATCCATGTCACAAGGTACCTCCAATTCCATGTGCTCTCATTTTTGCTAATAATTTGTTGTATGGAATCTTATCAAATTTAAAAAAAAGTTTTTTATTTGTTTATGGGATGTGGGTGTCGCTGGCAAGGCCAGCATTTATTGCCCATCCCTAATTGCCTTTGAGAAGGTGGTGGTGAGCCGCCTTCCTGAACCGCTGCAGTCCGTGTGGTGAAGGTACTCCCACAGTGCTGTTAGGTAGGAAGTTCCAGGATTTTGACCCAGTGACAATGAAGGATCAGCGATATATTTCTAAGTCAGGATGGTGTGAGACTTGGAGGGGAACTTGGAGGTGGTGGTGTTCCCATGCGCCTGCTACCCTTGTCCTTCTAGGTGAAAGAGGTCGTGGGTTTGGGAGGTGCTGCCGAAGAAGCCTTGGCGAGTTGCTGCAGTGCATCTTGTAGATGGTCCACACTGCAGCCACGGTACGCCAGTGGTGGAGGGAGTGAATGTTTAAGGTGGTAGATGGGGTGCCAATCAAGCGGGCTGCTTTGTCCTGGATGGTGTCGAGCTTCTTGGGTGTTGTTGAAGCTGCACTCATCCAGACAAGTGGAGAGTTCCATCACACTTCTGATTTGTGTCTTGTAGGTGGTGGAAAGGCTTTGGGGAGTTAGGAGGTGAGACACTCGCCGCAGAATACCCAGCCTCTGACCTGCTCTTGTTGTCACAGTATTTATGTGGCTGGTCCAGTTAAGTTTCTGGTCAATGGTGGCCCCCCAGGATGTTGATGGTGGGGGAATCGGCGATGGTAATGCCGTTGAATGTCAAGGGGCGGTGGTTAGACTCTTGCTTGTTGGAGATAGTTATTGCTTGGCACTTCTGTGGCGTGAATGTTACCTGCCACTTATCAGCCCAAGCCTGAATGTTGTTCAGGTCTTGTTGCGTGCGGGCATGGACTGCTTCATTATCTAAGGAGTTGTGAATGGTGCTGAACACTGCAGACATCAGCGAATGTCCCCATTCTGACCTTATGTTGGAGAGAAGGTCATTGATGAAGTAGCTGAAGATGGTTGGGCCAAGGACATTACCCTGAGAAACTCCTGCAGCGATGTCCTGGGGCTGTGATGATTGACCTTCAACCACCACAACCATCTTCCTTTGTGCTAGGTATGACTCCAGCCAGTGGAGCGTTCCCCCCCCCCCACCCCTCCCTGACTTCAGTTTTACTAGGGCTCCTTGATGCCACACTCGGTCAAATGCTGCCTTGATGTCAAGGGCAATCACTCTCATCTCACCTCTGGAATTCAGCTCCTTTGTCCATGTTTGAACCAAGGCTGTAATGAAGTCGGGAGCCGAGTGGTCTCAGCGGAAGCCAAACTGGGCATCAGTGAGTAGGTTATTGGTGAGTAAGTGCCACTTGATAGCACTGTCGATGACACCTTCCATCACTTTGCTGATGATTGAGAGTAGACTGATGGGGCGGTAATTGGCCGGGTTGTCATCATGTGGCAGCCGGGGTGTACAGCATCAAGTGAAGTAAATCTGGCCATGGTGAGGCCATCCCTGGCATCCCAGGCAGCAATGTGGTCGAGTGCTGATGCCCTGTGTCCTGTGCAGCATCATTGATTGCAGAGAAGGTTGGTGTTGTTGTTAGTGCTGCTGTTGTTGGGGCTGATCATGGTGGGATTCTGAGGACCTTGGTGGGATAGTTTCAAGGGCACCGATACTGATGTAATAGATGGCAGGTGAACTTGAGATGACAGAAGCATTCTGTCAGTGGTGAGAGAGGTTGTTCCAATGAGGTGACACTAGATAGAGAGTTTGCTCCAAACACTTGCAACCTGTATAAAGTTCAATCTGTCTTCCAAAAACAGTAAGCAACAGCTTCTGAGCTTGGAAAGTGAGCAGCTTTTATAGCACATTTGCAGCTGTCAAGTAATGAGATGATTTCCTGGTCATACAACTCCTGATCTCCTTACCTGAGGTGATCCCCGAGCAATGTGGACCCTGTGGGCGACCTCATAAAATGGTAAGGTGAGCTCAAAATACTTTTTAATGGGCTGTTAACAAGGTCACAATGACCTGAATTGCCTCCCCCACCACTGTGTGTCGGGTCTGTCAGGACCCGACATCTGGGAAAGTCGCGTGGTGGCGGGTTGACTGCAAGGTCCCAACCTGCTGTTAAAAAACATTTTTTCCTACCCGATCCGCCACCGAACGCTGACCCCCTGAAAATGTTCCTCTCCTCTCTGTAATGGTTATTAGATCAAACCTATTAATTTCTATCTGCGCTGTTAATTCATCTATTTTGTTGCAAATGCTTTGCACATTCAGATATAGTACTTTAGCTTTGACATTTTTCTATTTTTCCTTGATAACACCTTAGTCACTGATGCCTTATCACCTTTGTTACTTTCTCTGTCCCTTCCTGACCCACTCTACTTATTTTTACCCCAAACTCTACTCTGCTCTAGAGCCTTGACATTTCCCTTGCTGCTTTTAAATTTACTCTTTCCTGAATCCTCCCAGGCCCCCTTCATTAGTTTAAAGATTGAGATGAGGAGGAATTTCTTCACTCAGAGGGTTGTGAGTGTCGTTGAGTATATTCAAGGCTGAGATAGAAAGATTTTTGGACTCTGGAGGAATCAAGGGATATGGGGATTGGGCGGGAAAGTGGAGTTGAGGTCAAAGATCAGCCATGAGCTTATTGAATGGCGGAGCAGGCTCTTAATTCTTTTGCTCTTATGTTCTTATTTTTGTGCAAGTTGAACCCACTAATGCCAATCTCTTTCTATTGGAGATATATCAAATTCAATTTATGATTGTCACATTTTTGTGCTTTTATGCTAGATAATTTCTCAGGTTAAACATCTCCAGCCAGTTCTCTAAGTGGACCTTGTGTCCCCTGATCTGCACCATAACCTTTTCTACCCAATATCTAGTAAATGACAGTGAGATCAGTGATCGTAATGCCTGACTCCGAGAACCCTTACTCTGTATGCTGGCTACTGCAACATATCAGCTTATTATCCTCTCTTCAAAAGGTGGACTGAATAAGTACTTCTGCCAAACCGAGGAGCCAATTCTTGCTAGCTGTCCACCCTATTTCTCAGCGAGATTCGTATCCCGCTGAGATCTCATGAGAGGCCCGCATGATACAATCCTTGGGAGGGCCTCGGAATAGGCTCTCAACACTCCTGCCCAAAGCAGACGGGAGACTTATTTAAATATCTAAATGGGGGTCCAATGCCCATTGTAGGACCCTGGCACGATTCCCGTGGACCATTGGGCAGGGTGTGCAATGTGCACAGCCTGCCCATTGGTCCCTGGTGTGGAGTGACCCACACATTAGTCCTTAAAGGGGCACTGCAGGCCACTTCAAAAAGGGTTGCAATTGTTTTCTTTCAGTTTTGCGGAACCCAAGGAGTGGGTCTGTGTTCCTACTGGCCCCACAAAAATACTCCGGCCAGCTGCTAGTCACTGTGCAGCACCCTCCCCGCAATCACCTACTCCCCTACACCACCCACCACTGCCCCCCCCCCCCCCGCGCCCCCCTCCAGCCCGTACTGTTGGCTGGCTGAGTATATACCCTCCCCGACTGATGAGCTGCTTCCGAGAGCCCGCTCGTAGCTCACCGACCACATGCTGATGAGGCCTAACCAGCAAGATGGTTCAGGCCTCTTGCTGCTGTAACTGGGTGGGTGGCAAGATTGCGCAATACCAGCCAGCCACCCGAATACCACAGCATACCAACATCAGTCCCCGAAGCTCGGGCTCTGAGCCAACAAGTGGTTTTATTTAAACCCGACACAGTAGTAAACAATGAATCACACATTTCTTTACACTCCTTTGATTTATAAAATAATAACTTACTTCTCAGAAGCTGGGAAACTACTCACTGGATCAAATTTCTGCAAGTCCTTCAACTGTTCTGAATAAACTAATCAAATTCCCTCTGAACCGAGTTGGGGGTGGGGAAGGTCCATGACGTAATGGGCATAAACCTCCCTCGCAGTCTCTGCTCCCCATGCACTTGTTACGATCCACTGCCACTCCCTGAGAAAAATAGGATGTACCTTTCTCCCCCCTGCAGTGGAGGTGCTGTGGGCTAATTGCTCTGGATGATTGAGTGAGAGGAAGCAGCAGCACTCTTTTCCTGGCTCTCTACTGTTCCCTTTGATTTAAAAAAAAAGCACAAGAATTGCTTCACATTGAGACTGTTGCAGAGCAGAATGGGAGACAATCACCTCACTCCCCAGGGTCTGAATTTTCTTAAAGGTTGAACAAATGAGATTCAAAATGGTTACACTTCCACTTTCCTAATTCCTGGTTGGTCCACAGTCCCTCTTTTCCCTTATTTTTCCACAGTTCCTTACAGCCCCACATCTCATCTCTGACCATTTCTTTCTCTCTGTGCTGTGTAGGCAACCTACATCACTAGCTACTGCATATTACCATTCCAAAGTAAATGTTTAAATTGGGGCCTAAATGCATGGTTCTGGTGGCGCGCAGCGATGTCACACCAGAATGGAAAGGCTTGAGGACCGAACTAAATTTGTCCTCATCATTATAATTCAGGCGAGCTGCGGGCATCAATCAGGCACCTTGATGCAGCTGGCTTGTCTGGTCCTAGCCAAGTTTGGCTGGCACCAAGACCCGCAGGCAAGTTCGGGGGAGGCAATTGGGGGGGGGGGTGGGTGGGCGAGGGCAGGGGGTGGGTGGGCGAGGGCGGGCCTACAGCAGCCACAGTTGTTTTCCGGAGCCAGGAGGAGCGCTCCTGCTCCTTCTGTCACCACAATAAACAAAATTGTTGGAAGTTTTGGAGCCTTTTAATGGGCGGTCTCCAGCAGTCCCTTTAAGGACCATTGGTTAGGCAGCTGGAGACCCAGAAATACTAGGTGGATCTTGTGCATTTAGCCTCATTTCAATAGTGAAATGAGGCCTGCACTTGTTTCAGGCAGCTGCCGGGGCTGCCTAGCCAAGGCCCCGACCAATTTTGCAGTGGCCTAAATGCCCTTGCAGATCAGGCACAGCCCTTGCCTTGCTAAATTGGTTATCGCTGCGCCTGTTTAACACCCCTAAAATGGGGGCAACGATGTTGAATTTAGGTCCCATTGCTTTTTCCAAATAAAAGAAAATAATATGTCCCATTCCCTCCTGAAGGTATTGCCGCCCTGCTGGGGCACAGTTCCAAGGACACCAGTCACACTCCAGGACCCTACCCATACTTCACTTTTGACCTTAGACAATGAGTGTTGGTGGGGTGAGGGTGCGAGCATCACAACTGAACCCCAACCTGTCCTCACCTGACAACCACAAATGTACACTTCCGGCAGGAGCCACCAGATAGCTGTCAGGTGTGGAGTCACTGTCCAACCTTCTGCTACCCAAGTCAGCAGTGCCGAGGGCTATTGTCAGGACTCTACCACTGCCCTGACTGGCATAGCGCACACCAGGATTGAACCTTCGACCTCGCTGGGCAATATGGTTTAACTAGGCACTGCCTCAATCAGCCATGATCTAAGTGAATGGCGAAACAGGTTCAAGGGGGCTGAATGGCCTTCTCCTCTTCCTATGTTCCTTCACCAGTGGAGAGTCTAGAAAATACGTGAAAGTGTTCTGCTAAATTTTGGTACAAACGAATTTTGTCTTGAAAATGTAACAGCCTTTCACAATTTTTCACCTCAATTTAAACAACTGAAAATTTCCTGGGAAATTAAAAGAAAAATGGTCCTCCAGGGGGATGTTTGTGGTGGAATCTCTCACACAGTGCAACTTCTGAAAATATGGTTGTCACTTTCCACTATTCGGATGGCACGGCTACTCCAATATCATGAGATCCATTAACATGCTGTGCTGCATAACCCGGTTCTTAATATTTCATAAGTTCTTAATGTTTGGTTTGGTTTTCACTGGTGTGAAATATCATCTTCAGCACCTGAAACGGCAAACAATGCAGAGAATATGCATAGGCTAAAGGGTCAGAGGCGCAACAGAACTGGGCTTTAAAAACCTGAAGGACGGCTGAATGCATTAAAAGGGATGCTGAAACGGAAAGTGCAGTGATCCCTGCAATCGCTGATAATTTACCCCGCGTGTTACATTTAGCAGGCTGGTTAACGTATTAGCGTAGCGCAGATAGGAATTTAACGCGTGCGCGTAAATAAATAATCCGTATTCTAAAAATAGCGCGCGCCAAGGAAATCAAAGTATCATTTGAGTTGTATTGCTACACCGACAAATGATAATCTGTCAGGCACTCACCCACAACACAGACTTCACAGTGCCCAGTTTAAGATGAGTTCGGTAATACTACCTCTGTACTGCAGAAAGGGAAACTTCGCAGGGCCAGATATAAACGCAGCGAACCAACACACAAACTCTTGTAACCTTCAACTCTTTATTCATCAAGTAAACATCCATATATTATAGATCTTGGTGCAACTAGATCCCCTAACTCTGCAAGACGGCAACCAGAGGCAACGCCAAATATGAAGATTTTGTTTTAAGGAAATGTCTTGGGTGCAAAGGCGCGTATAAAAGGATTTTATGGATATGGATGGGCCGCTCACCGTGCTACCGGTTTGCACGAGGCGCTTAAGACTGCTGAGTGTTTTCTTGATAGCAAGAGTGTTTGGGGCTGCCGGCTGTCCCCCCGAATGCAGCTGCAGTCAGTTTCTAACCAACTGTACAGGTGCCCAGCTCCAACAATTTCCAGCAGACGTCCCATTCAGCACCAAGCAACTGATCCTCTCCGACAACAACATCTCCAGCCTCCCCGCTGTCGACCTCAACTATCTGGGTGGCCTGGTGCGCTTGGATTTCAGCAACAACTCCCTATCCGAGATTTCGCAAAGCGCATTGCTCAACATGCAGATGCTGGTGTACCTGGACCTCAGCTACAACCAGTTACGGAGGATCACTCACTTGACTTTCAAATATCTGACGAATATAATTGTGCTGAAGGCGAGTAGTAACAAAGAGCTGACTTTCATCGACAATCGTGCATTCTCAGCAAACCAGAAACTGCAAGAAATTGACATCAGCAGGAATGCTTTAACATTTATTAATGTCAGTATGTTAGCGGTACTCCCACACTTGCGATCCGTACGTCTGTCTGGGAACCCGTGGACTTGCAATTGCAACACTGAATACTTAAGTAACTGGATGAGAAGAAACAGAAGAATCATTCCAGGTAGATTTTACCTTATTGTCCATTATTGTTGGGTGAAAATCTATTTAAGTCTCAATTCGTGGCACATTTCACCATAGGGACACTGACATCAGGAATTGGATTGAAACTGCACAAACCCATTTCACTTGCAATCCATACAGCCAGCAGAGTGGTGACTCTGGTCTCCACAACCCGCGCTGGCTTCAAACTCAGGCTCCAAAAATGGACATAATGCTTTACCCATTGCAGAACCCAATCCCTGCCTCTGATTTCACTCTGCCTTTGTAACCGAAATAACTCGGGGGGTCATGTGAGGCCGACAGGGGTTTGGACACCTGGCCCTATGTAAATTAAGTTGCAGTGCAATTGAATGTTGCCAAAGTACATTACCTGACTGAATAATTCCCAGTCCAATGACGGCAGATATAATCTTCAGCTAGAGAGACATATATAGAATACATTTTATAATCAACTCCAAGTTCAGGGATACTGGATCCAAAGACATAATTCCAACGTACTAAACCACTTCTCTTTCATTCCTGTTATATATAACACTGGATCAAAGTATAACACATATATACATTCTGAGCCAAGTCTATACTGAACACATGAAATGTTCTCCTGATTTCTTCCCCCTTCCATCACTGTTGGGGATGCATTGGCGCACGCCAGGGTTTAGTTTCTCAGATGACAGCAGGACTCCAGTGCCTCGTCCAAGTGATCATTCTCCATGTCTGAGCTGGACAGTACGTGTTATTTTGCTATGGGAGGATATTGAAGCTGAATCTGATCCTTTCCCAGTGTCCAGACACACTTTTCAACAGGTGGGATTAGATACAATTTGGAGTGGGAACTGTAAATGATTCCCCCATTACAGTTACAGTTATATAAAGCTCTGTTTAGACCCCATTTAGAGTACTGCGTTCAGTTTTAGGCACTGCACCTCAGGAAGGATATATTGGTGCAATATAGATTTACCATAATGATTCCGGGGCTAAAAGGGCTAAATTATGAGGACAGGTTGCATAGACTAGGCTTGTATTCTCCTGAGTATAGAAGATTAAAGCTTGATCTAATTGAGGTGCTTAAGATGATTAAAGGATTTGATAGGGTGGATGGAGAGAAACGATTTCCTCAGGTGGAGGACTCCAGACAAGGGGCATAAACTTAACATTAAAGCTCGGCCGTTCAAGGGTGATGTCAGGAAGCACTTCTTAACACAAAGGGTAGTGGAAATCTGGAACTCTCTCCCTCAATAAACTGTTGAGGCTGGGGGTCAATTGAAAATTTAAAAATTGAGATTGACAGATTTTGTTAGGCAAGGGTATTAGGGTTATGGAACCAAGGTGGGTAAATGGAGTTAAGATACAGATCAGCCATGATCTAACTGAATGGTGGAACAGACGCAAGGGGCTGAATGACCTACTCTTATTCCGATGTTCCCCTTCCCTCGTTTCCTAGGGGGCTACTGAGGCCAATTATGTTGCTTCCGTTCCACCCAGCTGAGATCAATTAAACTCATCTTAGACCAAAGATCAAACTTTGGACTTTTATAGTATGATCCGTTCAAATTCTATGTCATGACCATTGGATGGAACAGTTTATCGTAGCGTTTATCCAGGTTTTCAAGTGGAAAGAAAAACTCACAGGGCCACTTTATCAGTCAATTATTTGAGGGAATTAAAGCTAAAGGAAATGCTAAGTGCGAGATCCCTGAGACTGATCCGAAACCCATTTATGAGGCACCCCAAAAGAGATGACCTTTAAAACATAAAATGAGAGAGTCTTATTTCAAATGATTGAGACTTGATATATGTGATTGATAGTGGCAATGGCGAGGATGTTTGTTTCCTGCAGCATCCAGCTCATATATTCACTTATCTCATTTTTATTGAACTGGTATGTTTTATTTGAAATAGAATAAACAAATGGTTGGTGACAAAACTTCTGGGGGCCTAAAGCAACCTCAACAAATTTGGCCACACCTTGTACCTTCGGGCACTTGACTGAATAGTCACCTTCAAAAATGTCCTCAGGTTGAAAGTTTGTACTCTGATTCTATGAGTATTGGTGTTATTTCAGAACCAATGTAACCTGTTCCATAGAGCCTCGTGCTTGGAAAGTGGCTGTATTATATATATTTTTTTTGTTCTTGGGATATGGGTGAAGCTGGTAAGCCAGATTTAATGCCACCCCCATGTGTTCAGTATAGACTTGGATCAGAGTGTATATATGTGTTATACTTTGATCCAGTGTTATATATATAACAGGAATGAAAGAGAAGTGAAATAAAAACAGAAAATCTGACCTGAAACGTTAACTCTGTTTCTCTCTCTACAGATGCTGTCTGACCTGCTGAGTAGTTCCAGCATTTTCTGTTTTTATTTCAGATTTCCAGCATCCGCAGTATTTTGCTTTTGTATGAAGGAGAAGTGGTTTAGTATATTGGGATTCTGTCGCTGGATCCAGTTATGCTGGAAAGGTGGTGGTAAACTTCCTTTGGAACCACTCACTGAGTGGATTGCTAGGCCATGTTAGAGTCAACCACTTAGTGTAGATTGGAGTCATGTGTAGACGATGCCAGGAGTGGAAGGTTCCCTGGCTGAAGGACATCAGTGAACCAGTTGGGTTTTTATGATAATCCAGCCGCTTACATGGTTATTTTTTTTTGGTGCCTGGCTACAGTTTACCAGATTTATTCAATTCAATTCAATTTCACAACTTCCCAAAATGGGGTTATGAACTCATAACCTTTGGGTTGTTAATCTAGTACCATAACCATTATACTAAAGTACAACAATTGATAATGCATTCAAACCAGTCTCTTGGGAGTATAGAGAGTACATCTCAGGACTTAGAGATGAACGGTGAGGACCTATACTAATTTAAATTGATATGAGTTGGATATCTTTGGAGGTTTTTGTTCAGTGTGTCTGAGATAGGGTCTGCCTTGGTTTTGCCTGACACTTTGGATGGCAGTTGCAGTCACAAGCAGTGTGATGTGTAGCATCTAAATCTTCCTTTAAACTGCCTGGATTCCAAAGGAATCTAAATCCAGAAATTGGAAATTTTACACAATTAAAATGGGATTCAGATTTGGCTAAGTATCCACGTTTGTGTAATTGAATCAACTGGTTTATAGCCTCTTCTAATTGATTGTCTTTTCTTCATCTTTACCAGATGCTGCTAATGTCACTTGCACATTTCCAGATTCTTTGCAAGGAGTCCATGTCATGGAAGCTGCAGATAAACTTTTCTCACTTTGCCATAGCAAAAGGCAATTTAAATTGAGAGAAGTCATTTATTTTTGTCTTATTGGCCCGGGATTATTTTCCGCAAGCATTGTTCTCAATTTGACTTTCAGTTTAGTGATGGCTCATTTCAAGAGACTCAAAAAGAAAGAGCTCAAACGTTATCGCAAACTCCGCCGGGCCGTTTCGTTTAAATATTCCAAGCGGCCGAACTTGGTTACTCAACAAATCAATGCCAAAGCCATCGCAAATGGGAATGTTGGTGTAGGAACAGGACACAATGGATGACTTTGTACTTGAGTGCTTGCTGCTGTGAAAGGATGGTCCCTATTGAATAGGAATGCATGAAACTGGCACAAAGAACATTAAATGACAGCTACGGTATTGCCCTAATGCTAAAGCCATCAGCGATCAGTGCCTATACAATCAGATTATAATTAACTTTTTCAACTGGACTTGCAATGAACCTTTTGAAACTCAATTTTGTAGCACTTTGAATCTCATATAACAAATGATCTCTGCATTTATTTGCTTCTGAATAGTATAAAGAAGAATTACAGAATCATCCAGATTTTATGATTCATATTACTTTTGCAAATGAAAACTGTTAATATTGTAGTCTTATTTTTTGCTATAATGCTGGATAAACCCAATGAGTTAATGTTGAACTTGTTATAACTTTTTCCCGTAACATTGAGGACTGCCATAATAATTCATTTTGCATGTAGAGCGAACATTCTAAGTATTGAAACAAGAATAAGAATTCATTGGTAGTAATGTATGAAAACATTCTCTATTCTACAAAGTAAAGAGATTTCGTAAATTAAAGCTTCCGCTGTGTGTTTTTTAAATCTTTTAAATTGGGACAAGTTTGACTTTCAGTATGATGTTAAAGATGGAGTCTAGAAGGAATGGGTGTTGGATTGGGTTAGCACGCTGTCCTTTCACCTCACGGATCTGGCTTTGAATCCAATCCAGACTGGTGGAAAGGAAGTCCCCTCTTTCCGTTGGGATGGCTGAATGAAACACATTGGACAGCCCACACAATTTCCATGGAATGCAGGGCAGCAGTAAAAAAAACTGACCATAGCTTGGCACAAATGAACAATTTTACTCAGAGAAGCCTCAAGGTGGTTGGTAAGAGAAATGTAAACATTACGGTGGTATGATAGGAAATTCCCTTCCTAAATTGGGATTAAGGCAAATTATTGGGGCTGAGTAGAGAGAGCCTTACTCTGTATCTGGACTGCTGGACACATGGCCTGAGGATACTTCATGGGGATACAGAGTGCCAAAAGTGGACAAATGTTCCATATTCCAGAATTGATACTGCTTACCTTAATGAACACAAAATATACAAAAGCAAGTAGAATCCTCTGTGATGTTTTGTATTTCCTGCTGAAATAGAAAATTTTGGAGCAATTTTCAAACAGCTGCAAAGATTCAAGAGGACGTAGAAGCAGAAGCTAACTTGTATTTATAGTAAATGGACTGCTGGATGTCCTGTAGCATTGCATATGGTGAGTCAGAGACTATGTCTCACTCTTATCTGTAGTCTTCATATTGCTGTTTCTCTCTCTCTCTGTCTGTCTTCTTCTGCTTCTGTCTCTTTCTTTCTCTTCTCTTTCCCAAACTTCCCTTTGCTTCTCTCACTGTCCTCTTTTGCTTGTTTGACCTTTTCTTCTTTCCTTTCAGGTGGGTGTAAGGGGTTTTAGATCGCAGAGGTTTCTCTCTCTAGAGGCCTCTCTCTCTTGCACAGTAAAACCTTGAGTGGTTCGACCCACTTGCCCCTTAGATTCTATACTCTGGACTTTGGGGCAGGAACTACAATGTAGAGAAAACTCTTATAGACCAAGTTTGATGAAACGAAATGAAATTTTATTGCATATGGAAACACAAATCAAATGCAAGCAAATAAGAGAGTACATGGGAGGGAAAAACACAAACAAATCATAACGACACAATACTAACTAAGGCAAATACAGGCATATTATACTCTACAAAAATCATCATGAAATAGGGAAACACACGGAACATCGAGGGATAACAACTCATGTTAATTATACCCTTAAATGTCCACCCCCTTAAACCTATCTAGATCTGATTATGGAGGGCCAGAAACATGCTCACCAATCCAACTAGGAAGTGCAAGGTTTTGAACCAGTCTGCGTTTGGTCCTTTCAGGCGTCCCGTCTCCACGTGGATCGTGGAGCCCCAGCGAGCTGCGCCTCACCTCTCTCCTGAGGTGGGGGTCGGGGGCGGCTGGACACCGGCTGGCCTGGATGTCGGCGGGGTCGGGGATCGTCGGCTCGACCCCGGTCAGAGGAGCCTTGGGCTGGCCCCCATCGTTTCTTCAGTTTTATTTTATCTCTTCACCCGAGCCGGAGTGGGTCGATGGCCTCTCGTTTCGTCAACGGCCCGGGGTTGGTCGATGATCTCCCGATGTTTTAACCCCGGGGCGGGACGCCGGCTCGAATGGTCTTCTTGATGGCGGTTTGGTCTTCTTCTCCTTCCTCTCCGTCTCGTTCCACCCCTACCCGTGTGTCCTCACAATTATACTTCTTTTCCAGAAGCCCTTATCTCGCGCCAAATCAGGTTAGTCTTTGTTTAACTTTTGGCGGGCTTGTTGCACAACGGGGTAGTTATTATATTTTAAACTGTTCTTGGATGGCCGGTAATGGCCCATCTCTGGTCTGGAATGACCTTCATTGCTTTTAATGTCCTGGTGATGTCCTTAATGGGCCCTTGATGCTCTTCTCATGAATATGAAACTGTTCCCTTTTGTCTGGGTCAACATTTAGATGGCCTTTATCTACAGGCCGATCTCAACTGGATCTGTATCCAATCTATATGTATATGTGGGTGTCTGGTTTCGTTCTCTCAGAAACGGCTTCCAGAACTTACTTTGGGCTGAATCCACAAAGCTGTCTGAGGATTTGCAGGAACCATTTTAAAGTGTCCCAATAAGCTGATCACGGGGTCTGGCGGCCATTTTGAATGCCCCTTTTTCTGGGCTTTTTAAAAATAGTCTTTAAAATCATGGCCTCTTCTGCCATTCGACCCGTTATAATATAAAGTACAATTTTGTGAAACCTACATGGGAGGTGACGGGTGGGAAAACAAACCACTGCAGCTGCGGCTACATTTACTGGTGAGAGTTCTGGGGAAAACGTGACCCTCAGAGGCTCCCTTTCCAAACCCAGATTTCAATTAGAGCACTATGTGCAGTATTAAACTCCGCACTATAGGAAGGATATTGAGGCATAAGAGCGGTACAACTCAGATTCACTAGGATGCTGCTTGGTGTGAGGAAATACAAATATGAAGGAAGACTTGAAAAATTGGGGCATTTTTCATTAGCAAAGCATAGATTATGGGTCGAAATGATAGAAGTGTTCAAAATAGTGAAAGGATGGGACAGGGCAGACAGAAGCAGACTATTTTCAGTAGTTGAAGTGACCATAGATAAAAGATTAAATGCAAGAGATTTATCATAGAATCATAGAAATTTACAGCACACAAAGAGGCCATTCAGCTCATCATGTCTGTGCTGTGCTATCCAGCCTAATCCCACATTTCAGCTCTTGGTCTGTAGCCCTGTAGGTAATGGCACTTCAAGTGCAAATCCAAGTACTTTCAGGGAGTGAGTTCCAGACCACAACCTCCCTCTGGGTGAAAAGAATTCTCCTTAACTCCCCTCTAATCCTTCCACCAATTACTTTAAATCTATGCCTCCTGGTTATTGACCTCTCTGCTAAGGGAAGTAGGTCCTTCCTATCCACGTTATCTAGGCCCCTCATAATTTTATACACCTCAATTAAATCTCTACTCAGTCTCCTCTGTTCCAAAGAAAACAACCCCAGCCTATCTAATCTTTCCTCATAGCTAAAATTCTCCAGTCCTGGCAACATCCTTGCAAATCTCCTCTCTAGTGCAATCACATCTTTCCTGTAATGTGGTGACCAGAACTGAGGCAGTACTCTAGCTGTGGCTTAATTAGTGTTTTATACAGTTCAAGCATAACCTCCCTGCTCTCATATTCTATGCCTCGACTAATAAAGGAAAGTATCCTGTATGCCTTCTTAACCACCTTACAGGAAACTTTGTGCTATCCGGCACCGACGGGACCGAGCTGTTGCCGTCCCATCAAAACTGCCGGACAAACCAGCGCTAATGTTGAAACATACGGAGATTTTGAGCTCCGTATCTGGCAACAAACCCTGTTGCAGCTTCTAAACAGTCAGCCGTACCTTGCAAGCATCTCTGTAGCTTAGCAACAGCTTCAGCGAGACCTTGCACAGCTTGACTGTTGAGAAAAAAGCAACGAAAAGAAAAAAAACCTAATGAAACGGCTCCTGATTTTTGCCGGTGGCTCGAGCTTGCCGGACATTTAGCCTCCGGATAACACAAAGTTTCCTGTATCTACCTGTCCTGCTACCTTCAGGCATCTGTGGACATGCACTAATTCCATTTGCCACTTTTCTGCCCACCTGACCAGTCCATTGATATCTTCCTGCAGTCTATAGCTTTCTTCTTCAGTATTAACCACACGGCCAATTTTCATACCATATGCAAACTTCTTAATCATGACCCCTACAGTGAAGTCTAAATCACTGATATAGATCACAAAAAGCAAGGGACCTAGTACTAAGCCTTGTAGAACCCCACCGGAAACAGCCTTCCAGTCACCATTACCCTTTGCTTCCTGCCACTGAGCCAATTTTGGATCCAACTTGGTACTTTCCCTTGGATCCCATGGGTTTTTACTTTTCTGACCAGTCTGCCATGTGGGACCTTGTCAAAAGCCTTTCTAAAATCCATGTAGACTATACCAAATGTGCTACTCTCATCAACCCTCCTGTTACCTCCTCAAAACATTCAATCAAGTTAGTCAGACACGACCTTCCCTTAACAAATCCATGCTGACTGTCCTTGATTAATCCGTGCCTTTCTAAATGACGATTAATACTATCTGTTACATCGTTATATTATCACATCATTAAATGGAACTACTTGTTACATTGTTATATGGAACTACTTTGGTTAGTGCATTTATACTGCTATGTGGCACACTGTGTCAGGCAGTGCACAGTGCAAGGTCAGACATCTTGTATCACTCCGCACCATGCGGCTGCAACATCATGAAAGCACTGAGTAAAAGCTGTAAACTAAAATGAGTTAAAAGTGTCTGTATTACATAGTAATAAGAACACAAGGGGACACAACATGGTGGCAGTGGTATAAGTGAGTACAACTTGTGCCATACGAACTATGAATAAGACGAAAAGTGAAAATATGAGCTGATCGTGAGTGCCGGTGTCTGCGTGATTGAGCGTGAATCATACAGGCAACTAAGATGGCGGCTGCCGTGGCACTGACTGCGCAAATGCAACCCCTCATGAACTGGGAAGCCGACGATATAGTAGAGGCATTCCGCAAGTTCAAACAGAAATGTGACCTTACATTCAAAAGCTTCCTGAAGGGTACTGCCGATGAGGAAAAGGTTAGTTACATTCTGTTGTGGGCAGGAGAAAAAGGTCTAGATTTGTATAATAGCTGGAGTTTGACTGAAGAGGAAAAGGAAAACCCTGCGACAATCTTTAAGAAATTCAGCAACCATCTAGAGCCTAAATCCAATCGTATACACAGATACAAATTCCAGAGTCTAAGACAGGAACTCGGTGAAACAGTTGACAATTTCTTAACAAGGCTGAGAAATAAAGCCAGCAAGTGTGCATTTAAGGAAATGGAGGAAAGGCTTGTGGACCAGCTGATATGGGGGTCAGCGCATGCAGAGTTACAAAAAGCCCTGATAGGGAAAGAAAAGCTCGAAATAACAGAGGCTATAGATACTGCGAGAGCTCATGAAACCATGAAGCAGCAAATGAGAACGCTGATTTCTCAAACGGCTGACATGCGGATGGCTTCTGAGACGAACAACAGAGTGGATGCAGTGAGAGAAAAGTACAACACACAAAGACATGCACATGACAACGGGAGAAACATGTGCAGAAACTGTGGAAGATCGCACGATTATACAGACAGGAGGAAATGTCCAGCATATGGAACAAGCTGCAATGCATGTGGCAAACTAAACCACTGGGAAGAGAGGTGTAGAACGAAGAAAGAAGGAACATACATCAAAAACAAAGGCAGGCAGCAGAACCAGAGAAAGAAACACAATATCCATGCCATGGATGAGCAGGATGATGATGATTATGGTCATGACAATACACTAAACATCGAAACCATAAAGGTACAGCTTCACGAGATGTCCAGAGCGGAACATACTCCGAGGGGAGAATTGCACACCATCATCCAAATCGAAAAGAGGATCAAAGGTCAGCCCACAACCATCAACTTAAAGTTGAAGCTGGACACAGGGGCTCAGAGCAACATTCTCCCATTGAGACTGTACCAGCAGATCTTTCCCGAAAACTTGAGAGGAGATGGCTACCCGAAAAACGGTTGTTTAAAGGCAAGTAATGTCACGTTGACAGCATACGGGGGAGTGAGATTAAACAACTCGGAATAACCTTTGTCAAAGGGACACATAAAAGAAAGAACATCAACTGCATGTTCTATGTCACCGACACTGAGGGGCCAGCGATCCTGGGATTAAACAGCTGTGAGAAGTTGAGATTGATCTCAGTGAATCACGAGCTGACGAAAATGTCACTGAGGATAGACAGCAACACCCCACTGGAAAATCGCCCACAAATCAAGAATAAAAAAGACTTGATAGACATGTATCCGGAATGTTTCGATGATACAGTGGGATGTTTTGGAGATTTCCAATACAACATCACCATCGATCCAGAGGTAAAGCCCGTTATCCATGCTCCACGAAAAGTACCCATCGAGCTGAAGACAAAGCTTGAAAGAGAGCTAACGGAGATGGAAGAAAAGGGAGTGATCGTAAAGGTCACTGAACCCACAGACTGGGTAAACTCAATTGTGGTACGAGAAAAGCCAAACGGGCGTCTCAGAATATGTTTGGACCCCAAAGATCTAAACCAGGCGATAAAGAGGGACCACTATCCCACCCCAACGCTAGAGGAGATTACGCCATCACTGGCAGGAACCAAGGTTTTCTCAAAACTAGATGCCAGAAATGGATATTGGAACGTGAAGCTGGATGAGGAATCAACAACATTGACAACATTCAACACACCATTTGGGCGTTACAAATTCCTGCGGCTACTATTCGGGTTAAAGGTCAGTCAAGATATCTTTCAACAGAAAGTAGACGAGACATATAGAAGCTGTGGAGGGGCTATAGGAATAGCTGATGATATTCAGATCTATGGAGCAGATGAAAGAGACCATGATATGCACCTACATGAGGCCATGGAGCGTACCAGGAAGGCTGGCATCAAGTTAAATGCCGATAAGTGCATAGTTAAAGTCAAGGAATGCCAATTCTTCGGTATGATTTACACACCAGAGGGAGTCAAGCCAAATCCTGAGAAGATTGCGGCGATTGCTCAAATGAAACCACCCAAAGATAAGAAAGAGCTGAGGAGTTACCTCGGCTTGGTCCAATACATGAGTTCTTTCATCCCAAACATGTCGGAACATACAACAAATCTCAGAGAGCTAATGAAAGAAGATGCCAAATACCAGTGGTCTGAATCACACGAAAGGAATTTCAAACAGCTTAAAGAACTGTTGTGCAAAGAAACAAGTCTGTCATATTATGACAGAAGAAAACCAGTCACTCTGCAAGTAGACGCTTCTACCAGAGGACTAGGGGCAGCTCTTGTGCAGGAAGGAAAGCCAATAGCTTTCGCATCAAAGGCCTTGACGTCAGCCGAGACGAGATATGCCAACATAGAAAGAGAACTATTAGCAGTAGTGTATGGATACGAGAAAGTCCATACATACCTGTATGGAAGGCAGTTTACAATAGAGAGTGACCATCGTCTACTAGAACAGATCTATAAGAAGAATCTGTGCAAAGCACCTGCAAGACTGCAAATACTACTTCTAAGGCTCCAAAGCTATGACTTCACGCTTAAATATAAGCTAGGAAAGGAAATGGTGCTAGCAGATGCGTTGTCTCGATTGTCACCATATGAGAAACACGAGGTGGAGGGTCTAACAGTAAAAATCCACCACCTAGTGAGTGTTACCCCTACAAAGCTCAGTCAAATCAGAGATGAGACTAGCAAAGATGAGGAATTGCAACTACTCACACAAGTGATACAGGGGTGGCCGGAGAGAATCCAGCAGGTACAGGTGACAATTCGTCAATACTGGACGATTTGAGACGATATTGCAGTAGAAGACGGTATTCTCCTTGCTGGATCGAGGATCATCATGCCAAAGACGATGCAGACAGAACTTCTCCATCTAATACATGAAGGCCACATGGGAATGGAGAAATGCAAGCTGAGAGCCAGATCAGCTGTATACTGGATAGGCAGGTACAAAAATATCGAACAGATGGTTTCTGCATGTGGTATATGCCAGAAATACAGAAATGCACAACAGAAAGAGGAGATGATACCTAGTGAAATACTGTCAAGACCATGGCACACTGTTGGGGCAGATCTCTTTATGTGCAATCAAGAATGGTATCTCATAGTGGCAGATTACTATTCCAAGTATCCTTTTGTGAGAAGGATGAAAGATCTGAGAGCCACAACTACCACCAGAATTGCAAAGAGCTTGTTTGCTGAACAAGGAATCCTGGAAAAGGTAATCTGTGACAATGGAACCCAGTTCACATCGAGTGAATTCAGAGCTCTGGCAGAAAAGTATGGGTTCAAAATAGTAACCTCATCCCCACATTTCCCAAGGGGACACGGGTTCATCGAAAGACAGATCCAGACTGTCAAGAGAACTCTCATCAAAAGTAGTGAGATGGGGGAAGACCAAGACCTTGCCCTCCTATCACTCAGATCAACACCACTGAAAGCAGACATGAAATCACCTGTGGAATTGCTGAATGGGAGGAAGTTTAAGACTACCCTACCAGCAAAAATACATCCTCCCCAGGACCAGGAGGATTTCAGAGAGAAGCTGGCAGAAGCACAAGTCGTAGGGAGCAAATATTACGACAAACATGCAAAGATGCTACCAGAATTGCTGAATGGGCAATCAGTGCATGTGCAAGACCCGGTGTTGAAAACCTGGAATCCAGCCAAGGTCATTGGAAAAGCTGATACGCCAAGATCCTACTTCATAGAGACCGAACCTGGTAACCAATACAGACGGAACAGACTCCACATCAGACCTTCACCTGAACTGGTTAGGCAGCAGACAACATCAGCAACATTGACAACACCAGCTACTACAAGCAGGACAATGCCAGAAACAAGCGCCACAAATCAAACAACCACGAGCATGCACATTCCAACTCCAAGTGTGATAGCAACAACAACAACAAGAGCGGAACACACCAAAACACCGCAGAGAGGAGTGGTCACCACCAAATCCACAAGATGGAGGGACAACATCCAACCACCTGAGCGATATCGCGAATAAGAAAAGAAAACTGATGATTCTTTGTATTTGATAATAATAGTTTAGATATAATATTTTTTTAAATTAAATTAAATTTCATGTTTTAGTGTTTTGAGAAAGAGGGATGTTACATCGTTATATTATCACATCATTAAATGGAAACTACTTGTTACATTGTTATATGGAACTACTTTGGTTAGTGCATTTATACTGCTATGTGGCACACTGTGTCAGGCAGTGCACAGTGCAAGGTCAGACATCTTGTATCACTCCGCACCATGCGGCAGCAACATCATGAAAGCACTGAGTAAAAGCTGTAAACTAAAATGAGTTAAAAGTGTCTGTATTACATAGTAATAAGAACACAAGGGGACACAACACTATCTCTCAGAATTTTTTCAAATAATTAGTCCACCACCAATGTTAGGTTGACTGGTCTATAATTACTCGGTCTATCCCTTTCTCCCTTTTTAAACAACGGTACTATGTTAGCAGTCCTCCAGTCCTCCGGCACCACACCTGTAGCCAGAGAGGATTGGAAAATGATGGTCAGAGCCTCTGCTATTTCTTCCCTTATTTCTCTTAACAACCTGGGATATATTTCAACTGGGCCTGGCAATTTATCTACTTTCAAAGATGCTAAACCCCTTAATATTTTCTCTCTCACTATGTTTATCTCATCTAATATTTTACACTCCTCCTCCTTAACTACAATGTCTGCATAGTCCCTCTCTTTTGTGAAGACGGACACAAAGTATTCATTAAGAAGCATACCCATGTCTTCCACCTCCACACAAAGGTTACCTTTTTGGTCTCTAATAGACCCTACTCTCTCTTTAGTTATCCTCTTGCTCTTTATGTATTTATAAAACATCTTTGGGTTTCCCTTGATTTTATGTGCCAATGTTTTTTCATGCCCTCTCTTTGCTTTCCTAATTTCCTTTTAGAACAAAGATCACGAGAAAGTATCTTATACAGAGAGTTGTGCGGCTCTGGAATTCACTCCCAGGACTCCTGGTTGAGGCAGAATCTATGCAACATTCGAGATTAGATTGGATAGGTGCATGAAGGATAGGGGAATGAAAGGATATGGGAACAGGGCGGGTAAATGTGATTAGAACTGTTTGCTTGTGTGGAGAGTAAACTGACTGGTTAGGCTGAATAGCCTGTGTCTGTGTTGTAACTTCTATGTATTCATGCTTCCCCCACTCCCATTATGTCACCTACCCACTCCGTCTTCCCACTAACTCCTCCCCTTCCTATCACCCTTTTACTCCCATCTCTAACTCACTCCCATCACTACCTTACCTCTTCCCCTTTGAATTAGTGGTTCAATCCCCTCCCCCTCAGTCTGCTGTCGCTCACCTCCTTTATCCCTCCATGCACACACCCATTATTCCCACTCGCTTCGCCAATGAAATATGATGAGAGGCTATAGGATCCATCACTCTCCACCTGTTTCGCACCTCCCCTCCCCTCCCCTCCCCTCCCAACCTCTCCATTTGACTCAGAGAAGCTTTGTTTGCTTTCGAATTTCAATTTACTTTCAAATAAAAAATAAATTAGGATGCATTTAGGACTGCTGCTCGGAATGGTTGCGAAGTCGGGGGAGTGGCCACGCCGCCCGCCCATTCTTGCCAGCATGGGACTGGAGCCATTTTAAGGGCTGGGCCTTATTCAAATTGTGCAGACAAGCTGTGGGAATTTGGGACATCAACTGATTCCGTGCCAAGCTAGCTGACAGGTTGGATGGTGGGGGCGAGTGGGGGGGCCCGCGGGTGAGAAAGTGGTCCCGGGGAGGGGTTGCACTCATCCAGGCAAGTGGAGAGCATTCCATCACTCTCCTGACTTGTGCCTTGTAGGTGGTGGAAAGGATTTGGGGAGTCAGGAAGTGAGTCATTCGCCGCAGAATACCTAAATAGACTTCAATGGAAAAGAAAGTCAGGCGTGGTATGAATTGGTTGGCCAATTCAATTTCGCCCATTTTACACCATTGACCACTTTACGCTATCGCCCACTATTACCACTACTCTCTCTCAGTTTAATACACTTTCTGAATTTTATAGAATGTAAAAGTTACAAAAAGTGTAATGTGGTATCCTCTATATTGGGGAGACCAAACGCAGATTGGGTGACCGCTTTGTGGAACACCTCCATTCAGTCCGTAAGGGGGACCCTGAGCTCCCGGTGGCCTGTCACTTTAATTCACCGCCCCATTCTCACTCAGACCTCACCGTCCTCGGCCTCTTGCATTGTTCCATGGAAGCGCAGCATAAGCTCAAGGAACGGCACCGCCTCTTTCGATTAGGCACTCTACAGCCCTCTGGCCTCAACATAGAGTTCAACAATTTCAGATCATAACCTCTGCCCCTATCACATATATATACATATTTTCTTTTTTTATCCACACTTTTTGTTTGGCCTTTTTTTCTTCCCTCCCACATGGCAGCTGTCCTTCATTCTGCCAGCGCAGTTCACACTTCATCTAGAGCCATCCTTTATTCCTTAACCTGTCCCATTACCACCTCCTCTTGCCTTGAATATCTCTTAATGTCTCTCAATGTCTCTTAATCTCTCCTGCTTTCTGTCCTATCACTGACCTTCCCTTTTGTTCTTTCATCTCCTCCCCCTTTTCCCAGCCCCTAAACTTGCTTTCCATTTCCTGCTTTTTTCCAGTTCTGACGAAAGGTCTTCGACCTGAAACGTTAACTCTGTTTCTCTCTCCACGGATGCTGCCTGGCCTGCTGAGTTTTTCCAGCATTTTCTGTTGTTATAATGAATACACTGTCATTTTCCACTCACTCGCTCTCTCGCTCACACACATACAGGCTGTTTGTAAAAAAAAAAGTCAATTTAAACTTTACCTTAATATAACTTTTGAAATTTCCCCGCTAGCTTTTCTTCAAATAATTTTGAACAGGAGGAAGCTAAAGAAATAGCGTGCAGCAATTCAAAAGACTAAATAGTACTGAACTGGGAAATTGGGGATAGTGCATGTGCTCAGACCGACGATCTGCATTCAGCTAACAGAATCGCAGCTCATAAATATCACATTCAAGCTCGAATTAATGGCAGAGGGTGAGGCCTTCAGGTATGGAAACTTTAATCAGGACATTAAAAGACATAAAATACAATTCAATGGATGATTATGTTATTGTGAAATATAAATATATTATGATTTTTCTTTTTCTTTTGTTTAAATACTTATTTTGAACATTAGAAATTTTAGTTATTGAGGTAAAAAGGCAATGAAAACATTTTGAGTAACTTCAGGGGAATAAGATAATAAAGTGCCATCTAGTGGCAGGGCCGGCAACTGAGTGCTGTAAACGCAATGGTTTCTAGTATTACAGCTGGAGCATTGTAGGTCAGTGATCTGATTAACATTGGAAACCCTAATAGAGCACCACTTACAGGCATCACACACAATGCTTCTAGGCAAGTGGATATTTAACATGAGAATGTCCATAGGAATATTTACATAGGATTTTTCAATGGAACATGTGGCATACACACAAGTCGATTGGCTGGGGAGGAGAAAAGAGAAATAGGGGAGGACAGCAGGACTGAGGATGGAGAGGGTGAGAATGAGGGAAGGGACTGTGAATGGGGTGAGGAACAGAGGAGAGGGAGGAAAGGAAAAGGGGGAGAGGAGAAGTTGGAAGAGGAGAACAGGAGAGGACGAAGAGGGAATGAAAAGGAGGGCAGGGGGCTGGTGGATTATTTTGCTTCTGCTCTGGGATGTGGGGAGGGTGAGGGGTAATTGCCAGCAAGGCGTGTGTGCCAGTGAGGGATGGGGAGGGGGGAGAGGTGGTTGGTAGGGGGGGTGGTGTTGCGGGTGGGTAGGTTGTATTTTCAAAGTATTCTTGGCTATGATGTGGCCATGTTCACATAATTCTGCTTGTTGGTTTTCTGTTTGCTGTTGCCATTAGGTGTGTGTTGTGCTGGTTTCTTTAGTTGGGCTTTCTGATAATGTGCCAGCAATGGTTTTTGTGATGCTCCGATTACTGTTCTTTTGGTTGAGAGATATTATGCAGGCTTCTATTTTACATATGTTCATTAAGATTTGAACATTTTTGGTTTAGTTTTGGTCTTTCCATTTTTAATTTTAATATGAATCGAATCCTCTTGAGCAGGGTAAGCTTGTCACGTAATGTTAGGTAGTTTAACAGTATGGTGACAGCGCCACCTACAGGTGCAGTTCCAATGGCATTTTAATATTATTAGCTAGCGAAATAAATACACACATTATATATGTGTGTGTGTTTAGGGAGATAGATAGGAAAAAAACAGGTCATTTCAAATTTGATAATTTAATAACATTCAAAGCGGAAAAAGTCTTTGGATCTCAGTTTCTGAGGAAAGTCAGAACATTGTGAGCTAATCATTGGGTAAAATGGATATGCACGACCACTTGCCAAACATAACATGAACTGTTTCTGCGAAGCATCCTTGTTTCTGGTAAATATTATGGGGTCACTTTTCATGCCCTCCACTGGGTGGGAACAAGGCGGTAGCGCAATCCAAATAGCAAAGCAGCGCTTTCCGGCCCATTCTTGCCGACGTCTGGGTCTGCGCCGTTTTAGTGGGAACCTTGAAACAGTGGGCCAAGAGCCTGTTGGAAACAGGTGGGAGCTTCATTAGACCGTGGAAATTGGGGTTCTATGATGTCAGTAGGACCCCGATGCAATTTTGAGGTGCTGAGCGGCCTAACCAGCATTCCTTAAAGGGACCACTACAGGATGCTCAAAATATTTTTTTTTATTCGTTCTTGGGATGAGGGCGTCGCTGGCAAGACCGGCATTTATTGCCCATCCCTACTAATTGCCCTCGAGAAGGTGGTGGTGAGTCGCCTTCTTGAACGCTGCAGTCCATCACTCCTTTGTTGCAGTTTTGGTACAACTGAGTGGCTTGCTAGGCCATTTCAGAGGGCAGATAAGAGTCAATCACATTACTGTGGGTCTGGAGTCACATATAGGCCAGACCAGGTAAGGACAGCAGATTTCCTTTCCTAAAGAACATTAGTGAATCAGATGGGTTTTTTATGACAATCCGGTAGTTTCATGGTCACAATTACTGACACTAGCTTTTTATTCCAGATTTATTTAATTAACTGAAATTAAATGCCCCAACTGCCGTGGTGGGATTTAAACTTACGTCTCTGAATAATTAGTCCAGGCCTCTGGATTACTAGTCGAGTAACATAACCACTATGCTAACGTTCCCAGTAACATGACTTTTATGAGGTCAAAAATCAAAATCAAAAAGCAAAAATCAATTCCACCGCCCCCCTTCCGCTGCCACAGCCTTCCACCAACTGTCCCCACCCCTCCCTTTAACTTACCTGAACCAGCTGGGCTGCGCAGTGGAGCCCTCAGATTTCCCACCCCTTCCGATCGGCGAGCTGCTCCGAAAGTGCAAGCAACTCGCTGATGCAATGCTAATTGCTGCCAATTGCTTCCACCCGGCAGATGGTTACGAAAATCTATTCTGCGTTATGTAATATCAGTGTTTGTCTTGAAAGCCGTTTTGCATTGTGAAGCAAACGGGTCATTTATTATTAAACAACAGTGCCTGTCCTTTCATTTATTATTGTTAAATTATTAATAGTATTGTAATAAAACTTTAATAGTATTATTTATATCAAAGGCCAGTAATTGTGGGCAATTCACATATAGCAAATAATCAAGCACCCAATAAAATACCGGGGTAATTTTAAACATCTCTCGGAAGTAATAATTTTATTGCTAACAGCATTTAAACACAATTGAGGTAATTTTAACCAATTTATGCCGATAGCGAATCAGCTGGCCATTTTACACCTCTCCCAATATTCTTTTCCATCAATGAGATACATGGTTGAGGTTCATTGAGGGATAAATATTGGCCAGAACACTGGGGAAAACTCCCCAACCCTTTTTCGAAAGAGTGCCATGGGATCTTTTACGTCCACCAGAGAGGGCAGACTGGGCCTCGGTTTAACATCTCATCCAAAAGACGGCACCTCCAACAATGAAGTGCTCCATCAGTACTGCACTGGAGTGTCAATCTAGATTTTTATGTTCAAGTCTTTGGAGGGCAAGGGTGTGTCAACCTAAAATCTTTTTTCAACAGTATTGGCCCTGTGAGGATTTTGCAATAATTTCAAAATTTCCTACAGTTCCGAAGATTGATTTTTGATTAAAGAATACCTGGGTAATATACCTTTAAAAATCCAGGGATCAAAATGGCCATCAGACCTCGTGGCAGAAGACAAAAGACATTGAAAAGGCAGCTTGTTGTGTCTGTGAAAAAGGGGTAATCAAAGATGGCTGCCCGACCTCGTGGCAGGACACAGACTGTGTGCATATAAAAAGGGAAGATCAAAGATGGCTGACTAAACTGCCAATCAAAGGCAGTTCAGGGAGTTTCCCTCCCTGCAGAGAAAATCGATGTTTGTTTACAGAAACTGCTACAATGTTTACACAAAGGATTAACCACTTGAGACTGCGGTTTCAGTTTGACCACAGGACAAGGGCCTAGAATTTCAGTATAGCCAGTTTTGGGGCACTAACGCTAGCGCCCGCCCGATGTTAGCGCCCGCCCCAAAGTTGCGCCCCCTTGCCGGAAATTCAGTGGCTTCGCCCTAAGAGGTTGCTGGAGCGCTAAAAGAGGCGTTCCACTACTATCTTTAGGCGCTAAGCCGGCGGTGCAGAGGGATAGCGCCGAGGCGGGGCGCAGCGCGGGTGCGGTCATTTTTTGATTGACAGCAGACCCCGTGGCGCCGACCAGCTCTTAAAGGGGGAAGGGACGATTTGGTCTGCTGCCACGCCCTGCACACTGCAGCCTTGCAAAGAGGCCTCAACACTGCTGCTCAGCCCCAGGGAGTCATGGCAATGCCAGAGAAGGCCCGTGAGCGTGCCCTGCGCTTCTCAGAGCGTGATCTGGAAATAATGGTGACAGCTCTGGAGAAGAGGCGCAGGATCTTGTTCCCAGAGACTGGGAGGAATCCGAACCACCAAGAATACACCAGAGCCTGGAAGCAGATCGCCAACAGGGTGACGTTCACCGGCGATGCCCCCAGGACCCACAAACAATGTCGGAAAAAATACAACAACCTGACCAGGATTGTCAGGGTGAGTACCCTTTCCAGTCTCCTCCTCATTCTTGCATGTACACCTGACATGATGGGCAAAGGGAGCTGAAAGTCCTAATGGCCAGCCCTCAGCCAGCAGCTTTGGGACAGTCATGAGCATCAATTGCCCATTCTGCACTCTACACTCTGGCCAAGCTATTCCACCATGGGAGGCAGTGCACACTACATCAGGGCTACACTCTGGCCAAGCTATTCCACCATGGGAGGCAGTGCACACTACATCAGGGCTACACTCTGGCCAAGCTATTCCACCATGGGAGGCAGTGCACAGTACATCAGGGTTACACTCTGGCCAAGCTATTCCACCATGGGAGGCAGTGCACACTACATCAGGGCTACACTCTGGCCAAGCTATTCCACCATGGGAGGCAGTGCACACTACATCAGGGCTACACTCTGGCCAAGCTATTCCACCATGGGAGGCAGTGCACACTACTTCAGGGCTACACTCTGGCCAAGCTATTCCACCATGGGAGGCAGTGCACACTACATCAGGGCTACACTCCGTACTTACAGCCTGTCCTTTCTCTTGCAGGCTAAAGTAGCCTATAATTGCCAGGCCCGTGCCAGGACCAGGGTAGGCTGCGCCAAGCTGCAGAAGCTCACTCCCCTGGAGGAGCGCGTGAGTGTGCTCATGGGAGCCCGGCTGATCGTGCCCACAGCGTGCGGAGTAGCCGACCCTCCACTGCCCGGCAATGGTAAGGACCTCGCCTTTTGGCCCTCTCGCGTCACACTTGCGCATCCGAGCTACCTCCTTTGCCACTGTCCCACCAATGCGCTGAATGCCACCAGTCCTGACTCCCTCGCTGACGCCGTCTCCTCACTCTGAAGCTACTCTTGTGCATTCCTGCTTTCAGCTGGTGACGACCAGGTCCCTGAAGCTGCCAGTGACAGCCCCTCCGAGCAGGAGGAGGAGGAGGAGGAGGAGGAGGAGCAAGAGCAAGCCGGACCATCAGGGGAACACTCAGGTCCCGCAGGAGAGGACGAAATGATTGACACGTCCTCACTGGACGAGTGCCTGGACCAACTGTCGCAGGGGATTGCAGCTTCTGGGACCAGTGGCGTCCAGCCACCCAGGAGCCCTGCGCGTGGGCCGCGGCCTTCCCCGGGGAAGGATCAGAGGGGAGTGCAGTTGATCGGGACACTCGCCGCCACCAACGTGGCAAGCTGCTCCCCAGCGGGAGAGTCGCGACTCCAGTCCGGACACCTTCACCTCGGAGGAGGCGCGGAAGCTGGACAAGATGGCCGAGGATTCGGACCGGCGCCACACGGAGCTCATGCGCGTGGTGGGGCGCATGCCTGAGGCCATCGAGTCGCTGGCGACCAGTGTGCGCGAGTTCGGGGCATCAACTGCCGCGAGTGGCCGCATGCTCACTGATGCCATCAAGTCCCTGGTGGGTGTGATGCGGGCGCACACCAGGACAACAGGGGCACTCACTGCTGCCACACGCGCTGTCTCAGGCAGGCACCGCCAGGGCACCCGCCGCGCTGCAGCATCCCAGCGAGCCGCCCCTCGGCTGATTGTTGCGGATCCTGCAGTGCGGGCCCGGCCGAGTGCCAGCGCGCCACAGCACCAGCCAGCGCATCCCAGACACCAGCTTGCCCACATTGCGCCATCCGTCGCCGACACTCCCCCACTGGGGCGTCAAGGGCAAGCGGCTGGAGCTGATGTTGGCCAGGCTCAGGTGCGCCACTCAGCAGCCGGCCCCTCGAGGCCCAAAGGCCGTCTAGGCCGCCCCCCAAGGGCATCTGGCGGAAGGACATCTGAGCCTCAGGCGCCTTCCCCCAGCCTCGCAGCAGCCACTGGGCAGAGCTTGCGAAGGAGCAGCAGGCCGGGCAGGGGAGGCAAAAGGCTGGACAAGGTCTCGCCCTCGCGGGCCACTCAGTAGAGGGTGTGGCCAGCTTTCGTTTTATATGGCGGTGGCCATCTTTCTTTTGTCCATGGTTGTTTGGTTCGTGGGCTTATTTTTTGCGTTAAGGCCGAGGTTGAGGCCAGGTTTGTACAAATGTGGAGCTACTCCTCCCCAGTTTGTGGGAGTGAGTCGTTTGTTGGGCTTTTTGTGGGGCCCATTGATTGTTTTTGGGGATTCATGTGGGAAGGGGTTTTCATTTTTGTGTAATAAATAATTATCTTTATTCATACAGTCTCCATGGTTGTTCTTCTTTGTGTTTGTTGGCTTCGCCGGCTGAGGGCTTGCGGAGCGGCTGCATTCATCTTCCCTCATGGCCACAAGGCATTCCCTGACAGGGGGCTCAGAAGTAACGTGTAATAAGGTGGCGTCGCGCGGCCCTTGGCCCTGGTCGCTCCCTCCTGGGAACGTACTCCTGCTCCTCCTCCTCATGCTCCTCCTGCTCCTCCTCCTGAGGTGCTGCTCCAACGTCAGGTGGCAGTGCCTGAGTCCTGCGGATAGCCAGGTTGTGTAGCATGCAGCAAACTACCACAAATTGGGAGACCCGGTCCGGCGAATACTGCAGAGCTCCTCCGGAGCGATCAAGGCAGCGGAACCGTTGCTTGAGGACCCCAATAGTTTGCTCGATGATGTTGCGGGTGGTTTGATGGCTCTCGTTGTAGGCCTCTTCAGCAGCGGTCCTGGGCGCGCGGAGCGGGGTCATGAGCCAGGTACACAAAGGATAGCCTTTGTCCCCGAGTAGCCATCCTCTTGGGGGAGGCTGTGCCTCGAACATGTCATGCACAGTACTCTGCCGCAGGATAAACGCATCGTGGCTGCTGCCTGGGAAGCTGGCATTGACAGCCATGATGCGCTGCTTGTGGTCACACACCAGCTGCACATTCAGAGAATGGTAGCCCTTCCTGTTGCGATACTGCTCGCCATGCTCCAGAGGGGCCCGCAAAGTCACATGCGTACAGTCAATGGCGCCCTGCACCAAGGGGAAGTCCCCGAGTCTGGCAAATCCCAATGCGCGCTGATGCTGGCTCTCCAGGGCCATGGGGAAGGAGATGAATTGGCTTCTCCTTCTGAACAGTGCTTCGGTCACCTGGCGGATGCAGCGATGCGCGCCGTACTGGGAGATGTTTGCTATGTCCCCAGCAGCGGATTGGAAGGAGCCGGTGGCATAGAAGTTCAATGCCACCGTCACCTTCACTTCCACCGACAGAGATGTCCTGCACCTGAGCTTTGGACGCAGATCTCTGCGAAGCAGGTGGCAGATCTCTGCAACCACCTCCTTTCGGAATCGGAGCCTTCTAACACATCGCGCGGCACTCATGTTTAGGTAGGAGCGCTGCTGGCGGTATAGCCTGACTGGGTAAGGCCTACGTGGCCGACGCCTGTAGCCCCCTCTGCCTCTAGCCGGGGCTGCCCCTCTCACAATGCGTCTGCGAGCCCTACGGACATGGCGCTGCCGCTCTGCGTTGGCACCCCATGCAACCCCCATCAAATCCTGGCAAAAAGTCAAATTTCAAAAAGGCCACTTGCAGCGCTCTGGCCTGAGTCCAAAAATACCTGAGCTGTTGCTGCTTGAAACCAGTTAGCTATCCTCCTTGTTGTGTGTCCAGAAATGCGTTGCACAAGAGTGTTTGCTGAAAAATGGCTGGCCTTTATACTGGAGGGTACGTCCCCTTTAATTTGCGCCCCCCGGGGCCCGCGCTGGTTGTGTTGCGTTCCTTTTTTCAAACGCTCCGGCCGCCAGCCGCACAATGGGGCGGTCCGACTGAAGTTTGGAATCGGGGCAGCCAAAGGGCGTTGCACGAGGATGTGACGTCATTTTCTGCGCGCGCATCCGGGCGGGCGCTAAACTTTGCGCCGGCGCTAACGGCCAACTTAATTTGGGGCGAGGCGCAAACTGCGCTGCGCCCGGGCGCTACACGCATAGCGCCCTAAATTCACTTCTCTTAAGACGCTAACTGCTGGCGCAAGCAACTGAAAATCTAGCCCAATGACTTTTGTTTACACTAACCTCCAAGGCTGCTTACTCAAGCAATTTAGGAAATAGACATGCTTTTTTTCAAACCAAGACAGCTCTATTCAAACCCAGTACGATGAATGGGAATACATTCAAACCCATCACGATGAATGGGAATACATTTACAAACCCATCATGATAAATGGGTAATTCATCCAAAACCCATCTCAGTTAATGGGGACATCGGATCCCTTTTGTTTAGTCCAGATGCACCCGGATTTGGGCGGGAAGGTTTTGGCCCCAAATGGGGTATAAGAAAGCTTCTCAGGAAGAGATCTCTCTCTCTGCCGCCTTGCCTCCGTGCTCTGCCTACAGAAGAACAGCTCAGAAGCCTGCCTAAAGGAGTGGAATACCAGCAGTTTACTTTTAAATACTGGGGCATTCTTTACTTCGGGGCAGTGAAGATCATAGACCGCAGGGGACACGGAGCAGACATTTTCATTGGTGAGCATACCTTTCTGGCCCATTACAAGGCAACTTAGAATAGGTATAGGGGTGGGAATTAAGGGGAATTTTGTTAGAACTGTAATTTTAGTCAATTTTTCCTCGTTGTGTCCATTTTTCTCCTCCCCTATTTAAGTAAGACAGTGTTGCACTAGCAGAAAAGTGCTGTAGTGAATACTAAGAGTTCTGTATTGAAAGTGCTATTAAAAGGGTGTTGCACTAGGCAGTGAAGTGCTGTAGTGAACACTAAGAGTTCTGTATTAAAAGTGTTATTTAAGTAAGACAGTGTTGCACTAGCAGAAAAGTGCTGTAGTGAACACTAAGAGTTCTGTATCAAGAGTGCTATTTAAGTAACAGTGTTGCACTAGCAGAGAAGTGCTGTAGTGAACACTAAGAGTTCTGTATTGAAAGTGCTATTAAAAGGGTGTTGCACTAAGCAGAAAAGGTGCTTCAGTGGACACTAAGTAGCTGTATTTAAAAAGTGCTGTACCTAAGTAACAGTGTTGTACTAAGAAGTAAAGTGTTGCATTTAAGCAACAGTGTTCTATTAGGTAAACGAGTGCTTTAGTGGACAAGAAGTGTACTGTGTTAAGTGAAGTGCTGTATTTCAGCATAAGTGTGCTGTATCGTTTATTTTCAATTTCTTCCCTTATTTTGTTTCAATAAATGCTGGTCTGTTTTGCACCCAACCACGAGTCACGTTTTCTGTCTACATCGCTACCGAATAACTCCGACGGTCAGAACCAGGAATAGGGGAGCGCTTCGAAACCGCACGGGGGTCCCTGGAGCAGCTCAGAGGCTTCTGACTGGCCAGAGACAATAACCCCAACCCCACTGTTTAATTCCTACAGCCCGGAATTTGCGGTTGCAATAACAGCGAAACTGTCAGCATTCGCCGTCATTACTGTGTAAAACTGACACCAACTTCTGACGTCCGTACATGCACAGTTAAACGTGGAAATCCGGAAGTTGCTGTCAGTGATACCCTGCTCCTCCAGGGTGCGCTGTTGCAGTCTTTGCAGATGGAATAAATTAGAAATCACTGATTTGACGTGAACGTCAACTTTTTCCGCACTGTAAAAACCACTGAAATGAGGTGTAACTGAGTTTTTAACAGCATACTAAGTCATAATTACTGCTGAACAACCTCTCTGGCCATGAAAAGCTAATGCTATAAGTGTGCAGTTTCATTCCATGATAAAAATTCCATAGATTGCCATGGATTATTTAAAAAATAAATATTAAGCTTTATTTTATCTTTTTAAAGTTTGTTTATGATATTTCAGCTTTTACCTTAATCCCGTGTGTATGTCCCAATCTTTATTTTGCTCTCTGTAAAATTATTAAAAAGTGGATGATAATCAGTGCATTTTACTTCCTGGTTTGCTGCGTGAGAGTTCTTCAATCTGATTGGCTGCTCAGCCTGCTTGATGACTTCACTGTTCCTGGACGCCACAGATCCCCTGTAGCTGGTGCCAGAATTGAAATTGACAAAATAACAGGGGAAACCAACACCACAGAGCCTGCTAAATCTTTGTGGGCAGCTTTCTTTGATGTCAGCGGTGAGCGCCATCACTTCACCACTGGGCGCAAAATCCAGGCCATTATGAATTTAAGGAGAGGTGGTAAGTTGTTATATTAAGTACTACTCCTTGAAATGTCTGAATTGGAAATATCCACACCAGAAAACCTGATTAAATACCAACAAAACTTGATAAGGTTGTTTTGAATAAGGGAAGTTTCCTTACCAGAAAGGTTATGAAGCATTCTTATCCTATGTCATGCAAAGTACTTAGAGTACGATGGTACCATCAGCTCGTTATCTTGTACTGTCTATAAATGTATAGCAAAAATTGCAGTAAAAATAATGATTAAGAGTGAAGTTAATGTCACATCATCACGGGATAGCTGAATTAAACAAGTTGTTCTATCAAACTGATTTAGTCATTGGATTATTGCGAACATACAACTGTGACAGACAGGAAAAGGCCAACTGCTCCATCCAGTCTGTCCCACCTATTAAAGGTCAAAGCAGCAGAACTTCTTTATCAACAAATAGCTGACTTATTCAACACAGTTTTTTTATCAATTATTATCTTTAAGGATACTTATTTAATTTTATATTAACAAAATAATAAGGGTGTGCAGTTCCATTATTTCATGAATGGCCTCACATTTCCATATAATTGACCTTGATTTTCTGGCACAGTTTTTAACATAAGAACATAAGAACATAAGAAATAGGAGCAGGAGTAGGCCAATCGGCCCCTCGAGCCTGCTCCGCCATTCAATAAGATCATGGCTGATCTGATCCTAACCGCCAATCCACTATCACAGAACCATCTCCTGAATCTAACAGAATTAGACACACGAAATAGGAGCAGGATCAGGCTACACGGCCCCTGGGCCCGCTCCGCTACCCACAGGGCCATGACCGATCCGAACCTAGACTCATGTCCAAATTCCTGCCCGCTCCCCATAACCCTTAATTCCCTTTACTTCTAGGAAACTGTCTATTTCTGTTTTAAATTTATGTAATGATGTAGCTTCTACAGCTTTTTGGGGCAGCATATTCCATGGACCTACCACCCTCTGAGTGAAGTAGTTCCTCCTCATCTCAGTCTTGAAAGAGCAGCCCCTTATTCTAAGACTATGCCCCCTAGTTCTAGTTTCACCCATCATCAGGAACATCCTCCCCGCATCCACCCGATCCAACCCCTTCACAATCTTATATGTTTCAATAAGATCGCCTCTCATTCTTCTGAACTCCAATGAGTAGAGTCCCAATCTACTCAACCTCTCCTCATATGTCCATCCCCTCATCCCCGGGATTAACCGAGTGAACCTTCTTTGTACTGACTCGAGAGCAAGTATGTCCTTTCTTAAGTATGGACACCAAAACTGTACGCAGTATTCCAGGTGCGGTCTCACCAATACCTTGTACAACTGAAGCAATACCTCCCTATTTTTATATTCTATCCCCCTAGCAATGAAAGCCAACATTCCATTGGCCTTCTTAATCACTTGCTGCACCTACATACTAACCTTTTGAGTTTCGTGCACCAGGACCCCCAGATCCCTTTGTACTTCAGTACTTTCCAGTTTCTTGCCATTAAGATAATAACTTGCTCTACGATTTTTCCTGCCAAAGTGCATAACCTCACACTTTCCAGTATTGTATTCCATCTGCCAAATCTCTGCCCACTTACTTAGCCTGTCTATGTCCCCTTGCAGGTTTTTTATGTCCTCCTCACTCACTACTTTCCCTCCCATCTTAGTATCATCTGCAAACTTTGATATGTTACACTCGGTCCCCTCCTCCAAATCGTTAATATAGATTGTAAAGAGTTGGGGACCCAGCACTGACCCCTGCGGAACACCACAGTTACTGATTGCCAGTCTGAGAATGAACCATTTATCCCAACTCTCTGCCTTCTGTTAGATAGCCAATCCTCTAGCCATGCCAGAATATTACCCCCAATCCCGTGATTTTTTATCTTAAGCAATAATCTTCTGTGTGGCACCTTGTCAAATGCCTTTTGGAAGTCTAAATACACTACGTCCACTGGTTCCCCTTTATCCACCCTATATGTTACTTCCTCAAAGAACTCCAGCAAATTTGTCAAACATGACTTCCCCTTCATAAAACCATGCTGACTTTGTCCTATTAAATTATGATTATCCAAATGTCCTGTTACTGTCTCCTTAATAATGGACTCCAATATTTTACCTACCACAGATGTTAGGCTAACCGGTCTATAGTTTCCAGCCTTCTGTCTACTGCCCTTTTTAAATAAGGGCGTTACATTAGCAGTTTTCCAGTCTGCCGGGACCTTTGCTGAGTCCAGGGAGTTTTGGAAAATTATTACCAATGCATCCACAATCCCTACCACCACTTCCCTCAAGACCCTCGGATGTAAGCCATCAGGTCCAGGTGATTTATCCGCCTTGAGTCCCATTATTTTACCGAGTACCACTTCCTTAGTGATTTTGATCGTGTTTAGCTCCTCCCCCCCTATAGCCCCCTGTTTGTCCAGTGTTGGGATATTCTTAGTGTCCTCTACTGTAAAGACTGATACAAAATATTCATTCAGTGTTTTTGCCATCTCCATATTTCCCACCATTAATTTCCCGGTCTCATCCTCTAAGGGACCAACATTTACTTTAGCCACCCTTTTTCTTTTTATATAACTATAAAAACTCTTACTATCTGTTTTTATATTTTTTGCTAATTTACTTTCATAATCTATCTTCCCTTTCTTAATCAATCTTTTTGTTATTTTTTGCTGTCTTTTGAAGTTTTCCCAATCCTCTATCCTCCCACTAGATTTGGCTACCTTATATGCCCTTGTTTTTAGTCGAATACTATCCTTAATTTCTTTACTTAGCCACGGATGGCTGTCTTTTCTTTAACAGAATTGTACCAGGTTTTAAAGCAGCATTGTCAACATCTTCAGAAGTTTTGTTGGAGTAGGTTCAGGTACATAAAGAGCCAGATGACTGGTTGGTATTATTTCAATCTGCAGCTGCCGCCATTATCTGCTGCACTTTGACCTTTTGCAAAATATTTCTTTCTTCCACATTGTATTTCCATTAAATCAAGCGTTTAATATTAACCATGTGACCAGTGAGACTTCCTGATGCAACATTTTACCTAACTGCATTTATATATTATTTAACCAAGAAGTATCAGCGTTGTATATCCTGTTACTCAATGGAGCTTTAAAAGGGTAATCATTATCCCAATAAAGTATCTTGGTTCAAGTCTCCACACCAGGTTTGTAAAAATGAATGGATAATGGCCTCGGTCTTTTCTGGTACAGCACATATATGCAATCACTCATAATGGATATCAGAAGCTGTGGCCAAGAAGAGGAAAACTAAATAAAACCAGTAAGAAGAAAGAATTAGAAGAAAATGAGAGAAGAGTTATTTTTGAAAATGGAAAGTCAAATGATAATGCAGGCTGCATATGGGAGGCTGCCCTTTCTATAATGAAACTGTCCAACTTTTCTACTACCTAGCTTGTGTAGTAATAAAACATCCTCGTGCCAAAAATCTTTCTGTGCTTCCAGTGTGCAAAATGGAATGTAACATAGGAGGCCAAAATTTCACAAGAGGATGAAACAATCTGCCTGTTATTAGCAATCAGTCTACAACTTTTCAGAAAACGTAGTTCTGAATAGTTTGGTTTAAACAGTCTATTGCTTATATGTGCTACTTGTAGCATCATGTCCTCTGATAGCAAGTGCTGTCTTTCTTCAGAAGATTTCACTTGTCCCATTTGTTTTCTGGACTATGATTTGGGAATCCATCTGCCCAAAGTCCTGTCGTGCCTGCATACTTTCTGTGAAGATTGTCTTCGAACTCTTGCCCTGAGTCACGGTGAGGAAGTTGTGTGTCCTTTGTGCAGAACAGTGGTACATAGGAGCTTTGCTGTTAACACAAAGATTGTGGCAACTCTGGCACAGGCTGCTCAACAGGATGAAGAAGACCCTGCTTTGAGCCAAGATGCGATAGAAGATGAATTATTAGAAGATGAGGAAACTGCTTTGAGACCAGAGGCATGTCCTCTCTGCTCCTATAACTATGACGACATTACAAGGAGACCCAGAATCTTGGAATGTTCTCATACCTTTTGTGACAATTGTCTGTCAGCCATCTTGTCTTCCTCTCCTGGTAGATGGGTAAAGTTTATTTACTGTCCAATATGTAATAGTCAGTCTGCCGCGTTTTCTGCGTACTACCCATTGATTCCTCCGAGCTCCCTGGCTCCTACAGACAACCTCGATGGAGTGTCGCCACCTCCACGGTGCGTCTTCAGCTTTGCTGAGCCTTGCTGGTACTTGGAAGGCCCTGCACGCAATGCTGGCGATCTTGAAGTAGAACAGTATGAAACTAATAGTGACAATGAGAACTCTGAGCCAAGTTTAATCAGCAAATGTTGTGAGGTGCGACACTTCTGTGCTCTCTTATAATGATTACCTCGACAGAGTATTTTTACTAGATGGCTTTTTTTGGTAGTACATTTGATTTTAAACATTAGCAGGTCAGTCCTTAAAAGTTCTTAATATTAAAGAGTGCTCTATTAATACCTATCTGTCATTTACAACATTTTAATTTCAGATAAGCATGATTTGTATTTTAGTAATTTTAAAAGCTGCTTTCAAAATGTATTTTATCACGTGTCCCTATTAACATAGCATAATAAATGTATTGTAATATAGAATGCTGTTTTTATGTTAAATACGTTAATAAATAAACATGATGGAAATTTTGAGTTCAATGTTTCTGCATTAAGTCTGGTAGTAAAGAAAATGTCTATTAATTAATAGTTGTGAAAGATCCTTTGTAGAATTGCATGGTGCTAGGATTCATTACACAAGAAATATTAAAGTAAGAAGAAATAAAAAAGCAAAATTGGGTAGTTTGATTCACAATAGATCACAACAATTAAGGAACAATTCTGTATTAGAAAAACATTGTAAGACAATTCCACAAAAATAGTTACAATAAATACATTTCTGCATGTAATGTGAGGAACAGTTCTTTACCGTTGAACAAGAAGTAAGATACTGTGGATGCTGAAAATCTGAATCAGAAATGCTGGAAACACTCAGCAGGTCAGGCAGCCTCTGTGGAGCGAATAGACAAGTTACTGGAACACTGAAGGTTCTACACTTGAAACACAAAGGGGGAGAAATTGGGTATAGCCCCGCTTGGGGCGCTAGAATTGGCGGTGCGCAAATTGTATCGCCAGGCGCAACTTATCGCCACCTCGAGCGATATTGGGTTGCATCGCCCCTAAAGGTGATTGCGGCGTAAAATCAGGCGCTGCACGGGACTCCTAAGGTGCTAACCTGGTGGCACCACTCAATATCTGGGCGGCCGGGCGCAGCGCAGGTGCTGTCAATAATCGATGACCACGAGACATGCTGGCACCGGCCTGCTCTTAAAGGGGCGGGTCATTTAGGATCAGCAGTCACACTCATCGCCCTGCAGGCCTCAAAATTGGAGCTGGGCATTCTGTGGCGTTACAAACTTTGACCAGATGGAGAGGGTGAGGCAGAGAGCAGAGCGCTTTACCGATGGGGCATTGGATGCTTTGGTTGGCGCAGTGGAGCGCCGGTGAGCAGTGCTGTACCCTGACAATGGCAGGAGGCCTCATCAGAACGAGTACCGCAGAGCTTGGAGGGAAGTTTCTCAAAGAGTCAACTCCAGCAGCGTGGCGCCCAGGACTCCTGTGCAATGCAGGAAGAAGTTCAACGATCTCACTCGGGTCGTTAGGGTGAGTGGCTTTTTGGCAATCTTCTTCATCCCTCCATCTGCACCTGACTTTATGGCCAGAGGGTGCGCGATGCCCCAATGGCCATCTGTCAGCCAGCACCCATGGCCCTTTCTGGGAACGCACACACACATTAAACTCAGGGCATACTGTAAGGGCTGATCCACCATGGGGGGCATGAGATGACAACTCAGGGCATACTGTAAGGGCTGATCCACCATGGGGGGCATGAGATGACAACTCAGGGCATACTGTAAGGGCTGATCCACCATGGGGGGCATGAGATGACAACTCAGGGCATGCTGTAAGGGCTGTTCCACCATGGGGGGCATGAGATGACAACTCAGGGCAGCATGTTTCATCACTTCCCGTACTTTCTCCTGCAGGCCAAGCTGGCCAGGAACCAGAGGGAACAGATTCGTACCGGAAGAGGCCGTCCTCAGCTGCAGACAGTGACGGACCTGGAGGAAAGAGTCCACCAGATTGTTGGAGGCCGGATGACTGGTCCTGTCACCACTGGAGCTGCCGACCCCATTGTGCACAGCGATGGTAAGGTCATCACCTTTTTGAACTGTCTCCTTCCACTTGTTCCCCCCACCAGCATGCTTTTTCACTCTGGACCCATGTCAGAGCATTGCAGCACTCTTGCATCCCTTGCTGCCACCCTGTCCTTTCGCTAAAGCCACTCTTCAACCTCCCTGCTTTCAGATGCTGCATCACCAGCTCGGGAGCCGGGCCGTCAAGCTGCCAGGGACACTGACTCCGGAGGCAACAAGCAGGAGGAAGCCAGACCATCTGTACCACCCTCAGGCGAGCCAGCCCAACTGCAGACTGGGGATAGTGCTTCCCTGGAGGGGAGCTGGGGGGATGGCTCTGAGGAGGAACCAGTTGCAGGAACCAGCGGGCTCCAGCAACGCAAGGGGGGTAGGGAAGCTCGGGAGCCGTCTCCTCGGAGGGCGAGTCAGGCCACGATGACTGCTGCACAGAGCGCAGAAGAGGTGCGTTCCCTCGCAGAAATGAGCGCCCAGGCTCGGCTCAGGCACACTGAGCTGATGGCTGCAGTGGCAAGGATGCCTGAATCCATTGAGACACTGGCAAGGAGTGTGCAAGACTTCGGGGCAGCACAGGCGAGGAGTGTATAAGACTTCGGGGCAGCACAGGAAAGGAGTGCCCAGGGCTTCAGGGCAGCCCTGGAAAAGACTGCCCAGGGCTTCGGTACATCACTGGAAAGGACTGTCCAGGGCTTCGGTACATCACTGGAAAGGACTGTCCAGGGCTTTGGTACATCACTGGAAAGGACTGTCCAGGGCTTGACCGAAGCACTGGAAAGGACTGTCCAGGGCTTCACCGAAGCACTGGCACCTGCCACGCAAGTGCTGAGTGCTGCCACGCAGTCACTCGCTGGCCTCATGCAGAGGCAGATTGAGGCCACACAAGCACTGACTGCTGCCACCCTCAATGGATCAGGCAGGATTACCCAGGGCCCTTGCAGCACCACAGCAGGCCAGCAATCTGTGGACCAGCCGATTGGTTCGCATGCTGCGGTGCTGCCCCGTCAGAGTGCCAGTGTGTCAGCCGACCACGGAGCAGGTGTTCGCTCTCAGGATGTCAGCATTCCTGGTGCCACCGCTGGCACGTCTCCACTGCAGCTGCCATCACCTGCAGGACAGACTGCTTCCACCCATGCCCAGTTGGAGCAGTCAGCATCCGGGCCCTCCAAGCCCAGAGTCCGTCTGAGCCGTCCCTCCGGGGCATCTGCGCTTTCGGACAGTCAGCAGGTGTCCCCCAGCCTTCATGCAGCCACTGGGGTCCCATTACGGAGGAGCTGCAGGGAGGGAAGGGCCGTTCTCGCAAGAGAAGTAGATCACCATCAAAGGGGAAAGAGTAGAAGGTGCTGCTGAGACGTCTTATTTCTAGAAATCAAGGTTGTGGATGCTGGTCTGAATGTTAGTAATGTTTTGGATAGTCTCCCAGATGTGCGAGTCACTTGGTCTGAATGTTAGTAATGTTTTGGATAGTCTCCCGGGTGTGCGAGTCACTTATGTGTTAGTTTGTTAGTTAAGCTTTCTGTTGCCATTGCTTTGTCATGCTGGAAGGAAGCACATTTTTCAAAATAAACAAATTATTTTATTGACATTGGCCATGTCTGCTAGTTACATTCATACTGGCCTTCATAGGCTTTGGGTTATCCGAATGGTTCCATTCCTGGTCTTCGATTGGCACCAAGCATTCCTGTAGTGTATGTACCCGTCTACCTTTAAGGGAACTATTGAATGTAACCGTTCACCTTTAAGAGGACTACTTTCGGGTGGCACTATTTGTTTGGCTTCTGTATACTGTAATACCGATAGTGACCACACCAGTATATAAGTGTTGTGGCAAGATCGGGCACATAGCTAAGGTATGCCGGTCAGGAGCAACGTACAACAATAAGAAGTCACCACAAAAATGGTACGGAAAGGTACAAGAGGTGACTAAGAAGAGTCTGAGGGAACAGAAGTCGGTCTCACACTCCAAATGCAAAGGACTGGACAGTCTGAGAATTCACAACGTGAGCAATGAAGCTGACCGACAAACTATCTGGATAACGCTACAGATTGCAAAGGTCCAAGTAAAAATGGAAGTGGACACCGGATCGGCGTTGACGGTCATGAATAAGCATGACTATAAGAAATTTTTCAAGCATATTCCACTACGGGATACGGAACTAGTACTACAGACATACACGGGGCACAAAGTATTCCCCATCGGAATGATAGAAGTCAAGGTGAGATACAAGGATAAAGATCATCACCGGTTGGACCTGTATGTATTGCCTGAGGGAGGACCAATGTGATGAAATATTTCCATTCATCACTGCCTGTGACTGAGATCGGTTTCAGTGTCATTTCCCTTCCCCCAGACCTCATTGTATTGTGTACTGGAATGTGCTGTATTGTATACTGGAATGTGCTGGAATGTGCTGTGTGTAGGGCTCCGCCCATACCTGGCCCCGTTTGTAAGCTAGCTTCAGTCTAGCCCCAGTCTCCAGAAGGACGACATCTCTCTCGCTTACGTGTTACGTTCTAAGTTAATAAAAGCCTTGTACAGCTGGGAGGACAGGCGGTTTATCGCGACCGAGGTAGACAGGCTCCTGAAAGAGCGCATTATTGAACGCAGCAACAGCCCGTGGCGCGCCCAAGTGGTAGTGGTAAGGGGTAGCGAGAAGAAACGGATGGTGATCGACTATAGTCAAACGATCAACAGGTACACCCTACTAGACGCCTACCCGCTACCCCGCATATCAGAAATGGTGAACCAAATCGCCCAATACCGGGTGTTCTCCACCATCGACCTCAAATCAGCGTACCACCAGCTCCCTATCAGACCAGAGGACCGCCCGTACACCGCCTTCGAGGCGAACGGACGCCTCTACCAATTCCTCAGAGTCCCCTTTGGGGTGACGAATGGGGTCTCGGTCTTCCAGAGGGAGATGGACCGCATGGTCGATGACCACCACTTGCAGGCAACCTTCCCCTACCTCGACAACGTCACCATCTGCGGTCACAACCAGCAGGATCACGAATCGAACCTCGAGAGGTTCCTGAAAACCGCACAAAAACTCAACCTCACCTACAACAAGGACAAGTGCGTTTACAACACCACGCGCCTCTGCATACTAGGCAGCGTGGTAGAGAATGGGGAAATCGGACCAGACCCCGACCGATTGCGCCCCCTACGGGAGCTGCCCCTGCCCAACACTCCCAAAGCCCTGAAAAGGTGCCTGGGGTTATTTTCTTATTATTCCCAATGGGTCCCCAACTACTCCGACAAAGCCCGCCCCCTCTTGAAAGCATCCTCTTTCCCGCTCTCTGCTGAGGTCCACGCCGCCTTCAAAAGCATTAAGCAGGATATTGAGTGGGCCACGCTACAGGCAGTGGACGAGAACACTCCATTTCAAGTGGAAAGTGATGCGTCTGACTTCGCCTTGGCGGCCACCCTCAACCAGGCGGGGCGGCCCGTAGCTTTCTTCTCGAGGACCCTCCAAGGGCCCGAGATCAGACACTCCTCCGTGGAAAAGGAGGCCCAAGCCATCGTGGAGGCAGTGCGCCACTGGCGCCACTACCTAGCCGGCAAACGCTTCACCCTACTTACCGACCAGCGGTCGGTAGCGTTTATGTTCAATAATAAACAGAGGGGGAAGATTAAAAATGATAAGATTCTTAGGTGGCGGATCGAGCTCTCCACCTTCGAGTACGACATCATTTACCGGCCAGGGGCCCTTAACGAATCCCCTGACGCCCTCTCACGAGGGATGTGTGCCAGCGCCACCGGGGATCGGCTACAGACCCTCCACAACGACCTCTGCCACCCAGGGGTCACGCGGCTGTTCCACTTCATAAAGTCCCGTAACTTACCCTACTCGATTGAGGAAGTTCGGTCCCTGACCAGGAACTGCCGCACTTGCGCTGAGTGCAAGCCTCGGTTCTACCGCCCAGATAGAGCCCACTTAATCAAAGCTACACGGCCCTTTGAGCGGCTCAGCTTAGATTTCAAGGGCCCCCTCCCGTCCGTCGACCGCAATGTTTACTTCCTGAACATTGTGGACGAATACTCCCGGTTCCCATTCGCCTTCCCCTGCCCAGACATGACCAGCGCCACGGTCATTAAATGCCTCAACAGCCTGTTCTGCCTGTTCGGTATGCCGAGCTACATCCATACGGATAGGGGGGCGTCCTTCATGAGTGAAGAGCTACGCCAGTACATGCTGTCCAGGGGGATCGCCACGAGCCGTACCACCAGCTACAACCCCCGGGGTAACGGCCAAGTGGAGCGAGAGAACGGGACAGTATGGAAAGCAGTCACTCTAGCTCTAAGGACCAAGGGCCTCCCTATCTCCCGCTGGCAGGAAGTCCTCTCGGATGTGCTCCATTCGATACGGTCGCTATTGTGTACGGCCACTAATACCACGCCTCATGAACGAATGTTTGTCTTTCCCCGGAAATCCACCTCAGACGTATCCATGCCGTCATGGCTCTCCACCCCAGGTCCGGTACTCGTGCGAAGGCATGTGAGGGGCCACAAGACGGACCCTCTCGTGGAGCCATTACACCTACTCCACACCAACCCCCAATACGCATATGTCCGGCACGCCGACGGAAGGGAGGACACCGTGTCCATAAAAGACGTCGCCCCAGCCGGCATCGACAACGACCACGGCAATAGCGGCAACGACGATCACAGCAACTCTTACCCACCCACTACTCTTTCATCACCCCCGGAAGAACACCGACCAACGGCACCCCCACCAACTACCCCTTCAACAACCCTGGCGGCACCCCCGGCAGAGACCCAGGAGGCTACCGGGGACACCCAGCCGACACCCGCGGCACCGCAACAGCCACGTCGGTCGCAGAGGACTATCAAACCCCTGAACAGACTAAATCTATAGAAGGGGTGAATGTGATGAAATATTTCCATTCATCACTGCCTGTGACTGAGATCGGTTTCAGTGTCATTTCCCTTCCCCCAGACCTCATTGTATTGTGTACTGGAATGTGCTGTATTGTATACTGGAATGTGCTGGAATGTGCTGTGTGTAGGGCTCCGCCCATACCTGGCCCCGTTTGTAAGCTAGCTTCAGTCTAGCCCCAGTCTCCAGAAGGACGACATCTCTCTCGCTTACGTGTTACGTTCTAAGTTAATAAAAGCCTTGTTTTGTTCTGCTACCTTCGAGTCTCGGAATTATTGAGGCACATCAACCACCACTTCTGGGACGGGAGTGGATCCGAAAAATAAAATTGGACTGGCAGTCACTAAACACCATGACGGTGGATTCCGAAAAAGAGGATGTCAAACCTGAACGGTTGTCCAGAATATTGGACGAAGCTAAGGAGGTATTCCAGCAAGGACTGGGAACGCTGCGAGGTATTAAAGCAAAGGTTAAGATTGCAGAAAATGCAAGCCCAAAGTTTTTTAAGGCCAGATCAGTACCTTACGCAATACGACCAGCTGTGGAGGCAGAACTGGAAGAACTTGAACGATCAGGGGTTCTGTCAAAAGTGGACTGGAGTGAGTGGGCCACGCCCATTGTTCCCGTCATGAAGTCCTCACCGAGTAATAAGCCAGGGGGACCGGGGAAGGTCCGTATCTGCGGAGATTTCAAGATTACTGTGAATCCGGTGCTCCACACGGTACAATACCCGCTTCCGCGGATTGAAGATATCTTTGCTTCGTTGGCTGGAGGGAAACATTTCACGAAAATAGATCTGGCTCAAGCATATCTACAGATGGAGGTCGAGGAAGAGTCACGCCAGTACCTCACCATCAACACTCACAGGGGCTTGTATCGCTACAATAGACTGGTCTTTGGGGTAGCTTCGGCACCAGCAATTTGGCAGAGGGCCATGGAACAGGTGTTACAAGGAATTCCAAGCACGCAGTGCTACTTAGATGACATTTTAATCACGGGAAAGGATGAGGAAGAACACCTCACGAATTTGAAACTGGTACTCACCAGGTTGAAGGAGTATGGCCTTCGGGTTAATCGCAAGAAGTGTGAGTTCTTCCAAAAACGGATCTCATACTGCGGTCATGTCATTGACCGAGAGGGACTGCATAAGTCACCCGAAAAGATAGAAGCGGTTGTGAAGGCCCCCGCTCCAGGAAACGTATCACAGTTAAGATCATTCTTGGGGTTGATTAATTACTATCACAAGTTTCTGCCAAATTTATCCACGGTACTGCATCCGCTGAATGACCTGTTGCGGAAAGAAACACCATGGAAGTGGAGTGAAGAATGCAAAAAGGCTTTTCGCAGAAGCAAGGAGTTGATTACCTCTGAAGAAGTGTTGGCTCATTTCAACCCAGCATTACCCCTTCGTCTAGCTTGCGATGCTTCCCCGTACGGAATTGGGGCAGTACTCTCGCACAGGCTACCAAATGGCTCGGAAAGGCCAGTGGCTTTCGCGTCCCGATCATTGACACCCGCGGAGCGAAATTACGCCCAAATAGATAGGGAGGCCCTCAGTCTTGTGTGGGGCATGAAGAAATTCAACCATTACCTACAATGTAAAAAGTTCACATTGCTGACAGACCACCAGCCGTTGGTGTCCATATTCAACCCAAATAAGGCCGTTTCCACCATGACAGCACAAAGGTTACAAAGGTGGTCCATGTTACTTGGGGCACACCAATACGAAATTGAGTACAAAAGGTCTAAACAGCATGGAAATGCTGATGGGTTGTCACGCTTGCCATTGCCGATGGTAGAAGAAGCGAGTATAGTGGACCCAGTAGAGTTGTTCCACTCATCCATAGTGGAGTGTCTACCGATAACAAACTCAATGATTGAGAATGAGACAAGGAATGACCCGACTCTTTCACGAGTCTATGATGTAACGGTGGAGGGATGGCCAGCACAGAGCGAACCAACACTGCAAGCATTTGCACAGAGGACAGAACAACTGTCAGTGTGTCGAGGAACCCTGATGTGTGGACCTAGAGTGGTGATTCCACCCAAACTCCAAAAGAAGGTGCTAAAGGAGCTGCACGAAGGACATCTGGGGGGAGTAAAGATGAAAAATCTAGCAAGAGCGTTTGTGTGGTGGCCAGGCATTGATGGAGACATAGAGGAGATCACGAAGAACTGCCTAGGATGTCAGAGGGTTCAGAACGCGCCACCCCAGGCTCCTCTGCATCCATGGGAGTGGCCCTCATCGCCTTGGCAAAGAGTACACATCGACTTTGCTGGTCCATTTATGGACTCGATGTTTCTAATAGCGGTGGATGCCCACTCCATGTGGCCGGAAGTAATTAAGATGACCACCACCACGACGGAAAAAACCATCGCAGTGTTAAGGACTATGTTTGCTCGGAATGGCCTGCCGGAACAGATCTGTTCTGATAATGGACCACAATTTGTGTCCGAAGAATTCAAGAAATTCTTAAAGAGCAATGGAGTTAAACATTACACGTCAGCCCCATACCATCCCGCCTCCAATGGATTGGCTGAAAGGTTTGTCCAGACCTTCAAGAAGGCTGTAAAGGCCATGAGTAATGAAAATATAAGTCTGCAACATAAGGTGGATAGCTTTTTGTTGGCATACCGAAATGCGACACATGCGGTCACAAATCAAACTCCCGCAATGATGTTCTGTAATAGACGCCTAAGATGCCGGCTGGATTTACTAAAACCAAACGTCAGAAGAGACGTAGAGAACCGGCAATTCCAGGGCATGAACGACAGGGTCACTAGATCTTTCCAGATCGGTCAACGAGTTTTGGCCCGGGACTACCGTACGGAGAAATGGCGGCCTGGAACTATTGGGAAAAGGCTGGGGCCATTGATGTACACCATGGACATTGGAGACAATATAATAAGGCGCCATGTTGACCAAATCATAGGGTCCGCCACAAATGGGCCACCGACTTCACCACCTTATCCGGGTAATGTTGAAACTGAGATACCCAGAACACCTACTTCCGATCTAGTGATACTGGAGTCAGCTGAACCTGACACGGCTTTTCAAGCCGAATCGACCTTGCCAGAAGCACCTCCTAGCCCGCCTGAAATGACGACACCACTGCGGCGTTATCCTGACAGAATCCGGAAACTCCCGGAAAGACTGAATCTATGAACTGTCTTACATAAACCTGTATATATGTTAGAATGTATGTTCACTATGGACTTAGTAAGTAATAAGCTAAAAAGGGAGGATTGTAGTGTATGTACCCGTCTACCTTTAAGGGAACTATTGAATGTAACCGTTCACCTTTAAGAGGACTACTTTCGGGTGGCACTATTTGTTTGGCTTCTGTATACTGTAATACCGATAGTGACCACACCAGTATATAAGTGTTGTGGCATGATTGCTGGGGCAGATTCGCCCGGACCTTCGAATAGTAAAGACCTGTTTGTTTGTTACTTCTGAAGTCTGTGTATTTATTAACTGCACAACCCACAGACTTTACAATTCCGTGAGAGGGGCCTAGAACCGACTCCTTATCAGCCTCTGATAGATGGCCCTTCCAGTTTCTGGGACCCTCCCGTCTTGGTCCTCCTCCTCCTCCTCCTCCTCCTCCTGCTCCTCCTCCTGCTCCTCCTCCTGCTCCTCCTCCTCCTCCTCCTCCTCCTCTGCTGGTCCTTCAATGTCTGCTGGCATTGGCTGGGTGCGCAGGGTGGCGAGGTTATGGAGCATGCAGCAGACAACGACGAAGTGGGAGACTCACTCTGGTGAGTACTGCAAGGCGCCTCCCGAATGGTCCAAACAGCGGAACCGCTGCTTCACAATGTTCCTCGTCGCCTGATGGCTGACGTTGTAGTGCTCTTCTGCAGGGGTGCTGGGCGAACAGAGTGGGGTCATCAGCCATGGGCACAGAGGATAACCCTTGTCACCGAGAAGCCAGCCTTCTGGGTGAGCCGGGGCCTCGAAGGTCTGCTACTGAAGTCTGGTGCAGGATGAATGCGTCGTGGCTGCTGCCTGGGATCTGAGCATTGACCGCGAGGATCAGCTGCCGGTGGTCGCAGACCAGCTGCACATTCAAGGAGTGGAACCCCTTGCAGTTGCAGAAGTCCTCAGGATTCAAAACAGGTGCCCGCAAAGCCACGTGCGTGCAGTCAATGGCGCCCTGCACCATGGGGAAGTCCGCTATTGCCGCGAAGCCCTCTGCGCGCTCCCGCTGCTTCTCCGGTGTCACAGTGAAGGAGATCTACTGCCGCCACCTTTTAAACAGGGCATCTGTTACTTGCTGGATGCAGCTATGCACCGCATACTGGGAGATGTTGGCAATGTCCCCAGTTGCTGCCTGAAAGGAGCCGGTCGCATAGAAATTCAGTGCTACTGTAATCTTGACAGCCACCGACAGAGAGGTCCTGCACCTTATCTACGGCTGAAAATCTGCCTGAAGCAGGTGGCACAGCTCAGTCACCACCTCCTTTCTGAATCGCAGCCTCCTAAGACACTGCTCCTCCGACATGTTGAGGTAAGAGAACTGCTGCCTGAATACCCTGGCAGCGTAAGGTCTGGTGTGGCGACGTCTGTTGGCCCTCCTCCGTCTGGCCATTCCTGGCCCTCTCTCCCTCCGTCTCTGTGCCCTTTCCAGATGGTCGAGCAGCAGGACGTTCCCCTCCAAAGCAGCCCCCATAATAATAGGTAACAAGAAATTATACAGGGTGTAAACGCTCACCAGCAGCAGGGTGATGGTATGAAGGCTGAAGGTCCTCTGGCAGCGCTGGGTCACTCGTGATATGGCTCTCAGAGTGCAACTCTGCAACTCTGTGAAAATCTCAAAGAAGTTGTGCTCCCAGAATGGCTGCCGCTTTTATACCAGTGCAGTCCCCTTTAAAGAGTGACCCCCTAAGCCCGAGAGCGACTGGGGAACGTTCCAGTAAGCTGTCCTTATTAGCGCCAGGCAAAACGAAGGGGCGCACCACTGAATTTCCGGTCCGGGGCGCCAAAAAGGCATTGCACACTGAAATGACGTCATGATTTGCCTGCGCCCGCAAGCGGGCGCTAAGATTTAGCACCGGCGCTAAAACCCACTCAATATGGCAAGAGGCGCTGGGTTCACTGCGCCCGGCCGAAAATTGGCTAATGCCCCACTTCTCGGCCTCTTTAGGTGCTAATCGCTGGCGCTACCAACCGAATTTCTCCCCCTAACTTCTCTGTTCTCTCCACAGATGCTGCCTGATCTGCTGAGTATTTCCAGCATTTTCTGTTTTTATTTGCGTCTTTCCTTGTTTACCAACTATTTCTGTAATTGTACTTTGATACTTAAGGTACTGCAACAGTACTAAAAATGTTTTACTTACATATAAACGTTTAAATTATAACTTTTATTCAAAACTTCCCTTCAAAGTTGAATAATGATACAGTTCTTCCACAACTTGCTACTTGTTTATGTGAACAATGGTTGTTTATAAGTTCTCTGAGTATAAACATAAATACAAGGAAGGCAGCTACTGTAACTTTAAAGTACAAATTAAAGGCCTGTTCTGAATTATTCCTCACTTTCCAGTTTTCTGTTCAGCTGTATATGTGCTTGACTCTCATACTTTACTTGCGGACTATATACAACCAGTTGGTAGCACTCTCACCTCTGAGTCAGAAGGTTGTGGGTTCAAGTCCCACTCCAGAGACTTGAGCACTTAAGCTAGGCTGACACTCCAGTGCAGTTCTGAGGGAGTGCTGCACTGTCGGAGGTACTGTCTTTCGGGTGAAATGTTAAACTGAGGCCCTGTCTGCCCTCTCAGGTGGATGTAAAAGGTCCCACAGCATTATTTCGAAGAAGTGCGGCAGAGAGCATTGTGGGAGACCTGAGGAACGTAAATACAGCATGGTGAGAGCAGCAGAGAGCAAAACGATCACAGGGAGAAACACTAAAGAAGTGACGTCACAACCAGCGCAGCGGGTGGAGCCTGAAGAACTACAGATAAGTATTTAGGATAAGTATCTAAGGGGAAAAAATAAACTTAGTAGGGGATACTAACACTAAAGCGATCCGAAACTGTATTAAATAAGAATCTGGTATATATAAATATTAAAATAGAAAGAAATAATAAAAAGGAGTTAAGGGGGTACTGAGATAAAACATATAAACAACATTACAGGCATATATATAAGTCGACTCTAAATAGAATGGTGGGACAGCTGAGACCCATTGTCTGCAATTCTGGCACTTTGTGGGAAATCCAGGACACTTCAGGTATCCTATGTGACCACATGTGCAGGAAGTGCCTCCGGCTGTTCGAGCTCGAGCTCAGGGTTTCTGAGCTTCTGGAGCAGCTGGAATCACTGAGGCTGAGAATGTCCTGGATCGCACCTTCCAGGATGTGGTCACCCCAACGCCACAGAGAGTTCAGGACAGTAATTGGTGGCAATCCGGCAGGGTAGGAAGAGGCAGGCAGTGCAGGAAACCTCCAGGACTGTGGCGTTCACTAACCGCTTTTCAGTCTTGAAAGAGTGCAGTCCAGAGCATGGTATCGTGGGGCAAAGGGCTGCATAGGGAGGCACAGCGAAGTATAGGAATGCAGTGGTTATAGGGGATTTGATAGTCAGAAGGATAGACAGGTGTTTCTGCAGTTGTGGTGTGTTGCCTCCCTGGTGCCAGGGTAAAGGACATCATTGAGAGGGTGCAACATATTTTGAGGGGGGAAGGGAAACAGGCAGAAGTCATGGTCCATGTGGGAACCAATGACATAGGAAGGAAAAGGGTTGAGGTCCTACAGACAGAGTTTCAGGTGCTAGGGAGGAAGTCAAAAAGTAGGACCTCAAAGGTAGTAATCTCTGGATTACATCCAGTGCCATGGACTAGTGAGTATGGGATAGTAGGATAAGACAGGTTAACACGAGGCAGGAGAAATGATACAGGAGGGAGAGTTTCAGATTCCTGGGGCATTGGGACCAATTCTGGGGCAGAAGGGCCCTGTTCAAGATGGACGGGATGCACCTCAACAGAGCTGGGACCAATGTCCTTGCGGGGAGGTTAACTAGTGCTGTGGGGGAGGGTTTAAACTAATTTGGCAGGGGGATGGGCACCCGGATGAAACATTAGAGAGGAGAATCAAAGTGCACAGAAGACTGGGAAAGATGGATAGCACTAGAGTAAGAATAGTTCAGAAAAGGGAGGGATCAGACGGGGGGCAAATGCGAGGCAGACTAAGATGGGTTTGAAGTGCATGTGCGTAAATACACGTTGCGAGGTAAATAAGGTGGGTGAGCTGCAGGCACAAATCACCACATGGGACTATGATATAGTGGCAACAACAGAGACCTGGCTCAAAGAAACAGAAAATTGGGAACTTAACATTCCTGGCTACAAGGTATTCAGGATAGATAGGGAAGGAAAAAAGGAGGAGGGGTGGCAGTATTAATTAAATAAACTATTAAGCCCTGGAAAGGGATGATGTAGTTGAACGTCAAAGGCAGAATCTATTTGGTTACAATTAAGGAATAATAGAGGAGCTAATAAGCTACTGGGTGTATACTATAGGCCACCAAATAGTGGGAAGGGGATAGAGGATAGAGGAGCAAATTTGCAGGCAAATTACAGACAGATGTAAGAACTATAAAATAGTGATAATGGGGCACTTCAAATATTCTAATATAGACTGGGGTACTAGTAATAGTGTAAAGGGCAAAGAGCGGGCAGAATTCCTGAAATGTGTACAAGAGAACCTTATTGATCAGTGTGTTTCCAGCCCAACAATGAAGGAAGCAGTGCTGGATCTAGTTCTGGGGGATGAAGTGGGGCAAGTGGAGCATGTTTCAGTGGGGGAGCATTTGGGAAACAGTGATCATAATATCATCAGGTTTAGAATAGTTATGGAAAAGGACAAAGAACAATCAATCGTAAAAATACTTAACTGGAGAAGGGCTATTTTCAGTGAATTGAAAATGGATTGGGCCCAGGTGGATTAGAATTAAAAATTGGTAGGCAAAACAATAATTGAACAATGGGAGGACTTCAAAGAGGAGATGGTTCAGGTATAGAGTAGACACATTGGGCTCGATTTTGTCAATGGGGAGCTTTTGGAGGCGGGACTCCCACTTTTTGGGTTGTAGTCCCGCCTCCATCGAATTGTGGCCAACCCACGCTAGTTTCCCTTGATTGACCTTGTTAAGTCTGCCCAGCGGGCTTAGCAGGCCAATTAAGGGACACCTGGTTACTGGTGACGTCAGCGATTGACATTTCATCTGTCAAGAGCTTTTGACAGATGAAAATCAGCATTTGACAGCTCTGTGAAGCTGTCAAACACTGACAATCTGTCTTCTAACTTGAGTCCTTCTACTCAAACTCAGTTAGAGATCTCTCCAGACCAGAAAGCAGAGGCTGCAGCTTTTGACAGTTCAGCGGCCATTCTGCTTTCTGTGCCGGTGAGCTGAGGGACTCCCGAGAACGGAAGGAAGGAAGCCTGCAGGAGAAAGTAAAGGTAAGTAAAACTTATTAAAACACTTTACACTTACCTCACACACTTACCTCTGCACACATGCATCCATCACTCACCTGCACAACAGACATCTCAACCCCTCCAACCCCTACAGACCGACAGTCCACCTCGCTAACTTGGCGTGGTTCAGAGCCGTCGGACAGCCCACACTACAGGGCTAAAAAATAGGGGTTAGGCAAAAAACTGCCTGTTAACTACCTGTTAACAGGCAGTTAATTGGCACTAATCCCCTTCCCGCCTTGGGGAGGCGGCTCCCAGCACAGGTCGGGTACCCGCCTCCTGGGACATTGGCACGGAGGCGGGTTGGGGGTGGGATGGGTTTCTGCCCCCCGATTCTGCAATTTTCCCACCACTCCCGCCTCCAAACCCGCCTCCTCGGGGCTTGGAAAATTGAGCCCAATGTATGAGTTTAGAGGCGGGTCCGCTGTCAAAATCACAAAGATTGACAGCGGGTCGGTATCCTGCTGTAAATCCGCCTCCTTGTCAGTTTCCGAAGTGTCGGGTCTGTCATCCCTGAACAGACCCGACACCAAGCAACGGGTCAGCCAATTTAGATAGTATTAAATTATTAAAAGGTAGTTAAGAACCATTTTCCCATGTACTTACCATTTTACCAGGCTTTTAACCAGGTTCCCGGAGAGCGGCTATTACGTCAGGTAAGTATGTTGGGTTCTCAATCACTGTGGATTGCTGTGAATAGGTGAAAGCTGCAGAAGTGGTCTAAAACCTATCATTTCACAGCTGTTCACTTCCCAATATCAGAAGCTGGAGCATTAATGATTTGGAACCCACTTTTGAGCTTTATGCACATTGAAGTGTTTGGAGTAATCTCTCTATCCACTGTCACCTCCTTGGAACAACCTATCTCAGCATTGACAGATTACTTCTGTCATCTCAACCTCACCTGCCATCTATTCCATCAGCATCGGTGCCCTTGAAAAAATCTTACCTTGATCCTCAGAATCCCAATACGATCAACCCCAACACCAGCATCACCGGGCACACCAGCAGCACCAACATCCACACCAGCCTTCTCTGCAATCAGTTGATGCTACACTGGACACAGGGCATCATCACCCATGCACATTGCTGCCCGGGACGCCAGCGATGGCCTCACCATGTCCAGATTTGCTTCATTAAACACTGTACACCCTGGCTGCCACATGATGCACCAGGTTGGCACCACAATGTAATGAGACAGGATTAATAAAAAATGTCCTAGTAAAGGATCCCCTTGGAATGAGTGACCATAATATGGTTGAATTCCAATTCAGTTTGAGGGTGAGAGAGTTGGATCTCAAACCAGCGTACTGAACTTAAATAAAGGAGACTATGAAGGTATGAGAGTAGAATTGACTAAAGTGGACTGGGAAAACAGATTAAAGTGTAAGACGGTACAAGAGCAGTGGTCTACATTCAAGGAGATATTTCACATCTTTCAAGAAAAATATATTCCACTGAGGAAAAAGGGGAGTAAAAGAAAAGACAGCCATCCGTGGCTTAGTAAAGTAATAAAGGATAGTATCCGACTGAAAACAAGGGCATATAAAGTAGCCAAATCGAGTGGGAGGATAGAAGATTGGGAAGCATTTAAAAGCCAGCAAAGAATAACTAAAAGATTAATTAAGAAAGGGAAGATAGATTATGAAAGTAAACTAGCAAAAAATATAAAAACAGATAGCAAGAGTTTCTACAGCTATATAAAAAGAAAAAGGGTGGCTAAAGTGAACGTTGGTCCCTTAGAGGATGAGACCGGGAAACTAGTGGTGGGGAACATGGAGATGGCAAAGACGCTGAACAAATATTTTGTATCAGTCTTTACAGTAGAGGACACTAAAAATATCCCAACAATGGACAAACAGGGGGCAATGGGGGGGGGGGGAGGAACTAAACACGATTAAAATTACTAAGGAGGTGGTACTCGGTAAAATAATGGGACTTAAGGCGGATAAATCCCCCAGGCCTGATGGCCGACATCTTAGGGTCTTGAGAGAAGTAACGGTAGGGATTGTGGATGCATTGGTGATTATTTTCCAAAACTCCCTGGACTCAGGAAAGGTCCCGGCAGATTGGAAAACTGCTAATGTAACACCCTTATTTAAGAAGGGAAGTAGACAAAAATCTGGAAACTATAGACCAGTTAGCCTAACATCTGTGATTGGTAAAATGTTGGAGTCCATTATTAAGGAACCAGTAACAGAGCATTTGGATAAACATAATTTAATAGGACAGAGTCAGCACAGTTTTATGAAGGGGAAGTCATGTTTGACAAATTTGCTCAAATTCTTTGAGGACGTAACATACAGGGTGGATAAAGGGGAACCAGTGGATGTAGTGTATTTGGACTTCCAAAAGGCATTTGACAAGGTGCCACACAAAAGATTACTGATCAAGATCAAAAATCACGGGGTTGAGGGTAATATACTGGCACGGGTGGAAGATTGGCTATCTAACAGAAAACAAAGAGTTGGGATAAATTGTTCGTTCTCGGGCTGGCAATCAGTAACTAGTGGTGTTCCGCAGGGGTCAGTGCTGGGACCCCAACTCTTTACAATCTATATTAATGATTTGGAGGAAGGGACCGAGTACAACATATCCAAGTTTGCCAATGATACAAAGATGGGAGGGAAAGCAGTGAGTGAGGAGGACATAAAAAACCTGTAAAAGGACATAGACAGGCTAAGTGAGTGGGCAGAGATTTGGCAGATGGAATATAACATTGGAAAGTGTGAGGTTATGCACTTTGGCAGAAAAAATCAAAGAGCAAGTTATTATCTAAATGGAGGGAAACTGCAAAGTGCTACAGTACAAAGGGATCTGGGGGTCCTGGTGCATGAAACACAAAAATTAGTATGCAGGTGCAGCAGGTGATCAGGAAGGCCAATGGAATCTTGGCTTTTATTGCAAGGGGGATGGAGTATAAAAACAGGGAAGTCTTGCTGCAGTTATACAGGTTATTGGTGAGGCCACGCCTGGAATACTGCGTGCAGTTTTGGTTTCCATATTTAAGAAAAGATATACTTGCTCTCGAGGCGGTTCAGAGAAGGTTCAGTCGGTTAATTCCGGAGATGAGGAGGTTGACGTATGAGGAAAGGTTGAGTAGGTTGGGCTTCTACTCATTGGAGTTCAGAAGAATGAGAGGCGATCTTATCGAAACATATAAGATTGTGAGGGGGATTGATCGGGTGGATGCGGTGAGGATGTTTCCACTGATGGGTGAGACTAGAACTAGGGGGCATAATCTTAGAATAAGGGGCTGCCCTTTCAAAACTGAGATGAGGAGAAACTTCTTTACTCAGAGGGTAATAAATCTATGGAATTTGCTACCCCAGAGAGCTGTGGAAGCTGCAACATTAAATAGATTTAAAACGGAGATAGACAGTTTCCTAGCAGATAAGGGAATTAGGGGTTACGGGGAGAGGACAGGGAAGTGGATGTGAGTCTAGGTTCGGATCAGCCATGATCCTATTGAATGGCAGAGCAGGCCCAAGGGGCCGTATGGGCTACTCCTGCTCCTACTTCTTATGTACCACTCCACGTCAACACCATAAAGCATCCCTACAATACCCGAGTCATTCCTTTCACACACATCACCATGGGGTGGGGTGGGGGGATGGACGTTATGTCTCACCATTCACTGGAACTCACTAACACACTTTCAAAGGTGCACACAAATCTGTCCAAGAAGGCAAAGTGGTGACAATGAGGATTCCAATGCTTGACAACACATCAACAGAAAGTTTACATGACCATTGACTAAAACACCCACGTGCCTACCCTTGTGTGTTGTTAGTTGGTATGATTGGACTAGGATGAGGGTGAGTGTGAGGTGTGGCTAGTGAGATGGGGAAGTGATAATGTAGATGGAGAGGGATGGGTGGAGGTGCAAGGTAAGTTGGTGTGTGTAAGGATGTGCAGGAGTAGGGAAGGGAAAGCATAGTGATGGGGATGTGATGAGTGGCACAGCAGGGTGAGTTTGAGTGTGGCTTTGGGCCATTACGCTGCCCTTGAGTATGCAGCATCGAACAGCAAGTTTGTGAAGGAGGGTCCCCATCAGGTAAGTCCACATTCCATTTGGATGCCAGCGGCGTACTCCGTAGGTACGCCGCCGACTGCAAAATCCAGGCCAATGTGTCCAAAAATCCAACAATGTGATAACGTTCTTAGTGCTTGCTGATACTTAAATGATAGAGAAGAAGAAAGGTTATCAAAATCTAGCAACCAATTGTATTTGTAATAATTGATGGGTCAATTCACTATAGCTTTTTATAAGATGGAATGAGATAGCAACAAATTTAGAAATTGAAAGCTTTTTGCTTTAACAGTTTTGTCACAATGGGCCAGCCCTGATCTCAGGTGAATTTAGGAGGACACTCAGCAGCTAGCATCACCCCCATTAACAATTCCCAAAGCAATCCCTGGGCCTTGTGCCACAGAAACGATCACGAGATAATTACAGATGAGGAAAGCTGCCCATCTTAATTCATCCTAATGTCCCCTGCATTGCAGCATCCAATTGTTTCTCACAGGATCACAACGTTCTTGCCTCCACTGCTCTTTCTGGATGTTCATTCCCCACATTGGTCACTCTTGGTGCGCTGAATAATTTCCCGATATCTGTCCTAAAATTACCTTTTGCTAGTTGGAACCTGCGTCCCAAAGTTTAATTTTTTTTATACCCTTAAGAGTCTTATATAAATCTATAAGATCATCCCTCAGAGGCCTTCTTTCCAAGATGGAAAGCCTCAGTCTCTCCTCATACTTCAGAGCCCTGACATTGGGGATTAGCCTGGTGGCTCCCTCTGCGCTGCCTCCAGCGCTTGAATGTGTCTCTTGTTCCTGGGTGGCCAGAACTGGATGCAGTATTCAAGGTACCCACTATACAGTTTGCAGTATCGCATTCCATTCAAAATCGCAAATTCAAAATCGCAAGAGATGCGATTTTGAAGTGAAACTAAGCTTCATTCGCAATCTCGCGATGGAATGCCTAAATCGCAGGGTAAACGTCGATTTGTGCACGTGCGAAAAAACTACGCGATTCATGTTTTTCACGCATGCACAAATCAGCATACTTTTTCCCGAGATTTAGGCATTTCTGGATTCAGGAGATAAGTCAAGGATCTCGTCCCTGCAGTCACAAAGCAAACCTGCACTTAATTTGTACCAATGCTATTATTTTCACAAAAGCTATTTGATGGACCCGTTAACATCTTTCACTGGAAGAGACTAGCCTTGAAACTACTCCATTAATGGTGCAGCTTTATCGGGGCTTGCTACTGTGTGGCTCACAGGGGCACACAGCTCTCTCTCTCTCTGCTCTTCCATAAAGTCATAGCTTAAATATTGATCCTTTGACATGATCGGTATAACAGTCACGTCTGTGGACAAGGCCTTCACGGCAGAGCTAGGCTGCATCCTCTGAAATAACTAGGAGGAATTCGTATTGAGCTAAAGTGAAAGGTTCAGAGTTGGAGGCAGGGTGTGAGGTGTGATTAATGCCTTTGCTCGCTGCGATCAAATCGTGTAATCAGGCGGGGCGGTGACGGCTTATGATTTGCAAAATAACAAAAAAGCACCTACATCAAAAACAAGAAAAAGCAGATGAAAGAGAGAGCGACAGAGACAAAGGCAGAGGTTAGTGACAGCCCAATGCGTTTCCTGTCTGGGAGCAAAGGTCAGTGAGGGGTCAGGTGGGGGGGGGGAAATAGCAACTCATGATTATTATACCAAATCTCATGATTTTTAACAGCTTGTCTCTTTATTTATGAGGCTGTGGGGTTGGCAATAATTAGTTTGATCATTACTGTACCTCTTTTGACTTATATTCTATTCTTTTGGCTATGTCGTTCAGCATTCTAATAGCTTTTTAAAAAATGTGTTCCTGGAATGTGGGCGTCGCTGGCAAGGCCAGCATTTATTGCCCATCCCTAGTTGCCCTTGAGAAGGTGGGGGTGAGCCGCATTCTTGAACCGCTGCAGTTTGTGTGGTGAAGGTACTCCCACGGTGCTCTTAGGGAGGGAGTTCCAGAATTTTGACCCAGTGACGATGAAGGAGCGGTGATATATTTCCAAGTCAGGATGGTGTGTGACTTGGAGGAGAACTTACAGGTGATGGTGTTCCCATGCACCTGCTGCCCTTGTCCTTCTAGGTTTGGAAGGTGCTGTCGATTGCTGCTCTGTATCGATTGGACATGTTTAGCATGTGGTCTACTAAGAATGCTGGGTCTCTTTCAAGTTCATTCTTCACTATTTCAACAACATTCGTGAAGTATACGTGTCCTCTGTTTTTCCTTCCTATTTGATGGGACATTAACCCAACCGTAACTCCATGCTAACTCAAACCTTTGTGTTCATGCAAAATTAAATATCAATCCCCTTTTTTAAGGGTTGATTCCTTCAACTCCAAAACCTGGTGTGCAAAAAAATGGGAAACATTGGAAATACACATGTGTCAGTCTGCATCTGAAAGAGAAAGAAGGATTAATGTTTCATCTGCGACCCTTCATCAGAACCGACTTGGCCTGTTTTCCAACTTCATTGGTTGGCTGAACTTTTGCATCTTTCCAACGTTCCTAGTTTTTTTCCTTGTTCTGTCTGTTTCATGTATAAAAATCTGTTCATCTCATTGGTTATCCAATCAATTAGACTCACATCTGCTCTCTGTTGGGACAGTTCAAATCCAGAGGAGAAGTTCCTAGAGCCAGCTATTCAATTCTTGGCATTTTTTGACTGCTCACTTTGTTTCTCTTCCGTTCAAGTATTCACAACTCTCATTATTTCCGCTAATACAATCCTTTTTGGAACAATTAATATTAAAGTCAGCACACAGGCCGTGTGGTTGATAGTGAGGAAGAAAGCTGTAGACTGCAGGAAGATAGCGATGGATTGGTCAGGTAGGCAGAAAAGTGGCAAATGGAATTCAATCCAGGGAAGTGTGAGGTAATGCATTTGGGGAGGGCAAACAAGGCAAGGGAATACACATTAAATGGTAGGATACTGAGAAGTGTAGAAGAACAAGGGACCTTGGAGTGCGTGTCCACAAATCCCTGAAGGTAACAGGACAGGTAGATAAGGTTGTTAAGAAGGCATACGGGAGTCTTTCCTTTGTCAGCTGTGGCTCAGTTGGTAGCACCATCGCCTCTGCGTCAGAAGGTTGTGGGTTCATAGTCCCACTCCAGGGACTTGAACACATAAAGCTAGGCTGACACTCCAGTGCGGTGCTGTGGGAGTGCTGCACTGTTAGAGGTGCTGTCTTTTGGATGAGACATTAAACCGAGGCCCCGTCTGCTCTCTCAGGTGGACGTAAAAGATCCCATGGCACTATTTTGAAGAAGAGTAGGGGAGTTATCCCTGGTGTCCTGGCCAATATTTATCCCTCAACCAACATAACAAAAACAGATTATCTGGTCATTATCACATTGCTGTTTGTGGGACCTTGCTGTGCGTAAATTGGCTGCTGCGTTTCCCACATTACAACAGTGACTACACTCCAAAAGTGCTTCATTGACTGTAAAGTGCTTTGAGACGCACGGTGGTCGTGAAAGGCGCTATATAAATGCAAGTCTTTCTTTATTAACCAAGGCATAAGAGCAGGGAGATTATGTTTGAACTATATAAAACACTAGTTAGGCCACAGTTAGAATACTGCGTGCAGTTCTGGTCACCACATTACAGGAAAGATGTGATTGCACTAGAGAGGGTACAGAGGAGATTTACGATGAAGTTGCCAGGACTGGAGAATTTTAGTTATGAGGAAAGATTTGATAGGCTGGGGTTGTTTTCCTTGGAACAGAGGAGGCTGAGGGGAAACTTGATTGAGGTCTATAAAATTATGAGGGGCATAGATAGAGTGGATAGGAAGGATCTATTTCCCTCAGCAGAGTGGTCAATAACCAGCTTTAAAGTAATTGGTAGAAGGGTTAGAGGGTAGTTGAGGAGAACTTATTTCACTGAGGGGGTTGCGGGGGGTGGGGGGGGGCGCGGTCTGGAACTCACTGCCTGAAAGGGTGGTAGAGGCAGAAATGCTCATCACATTTAAAAAGTAGTTGGATATGCACTTGAAGTGCTGTAACCTACAAGGCTAGGGACCAAGAGCGGGCAGGTGGGATTCGGTTGGATAGCTCTTTTTCGACCGGCACAGATACGATGGGTCGAACGGCCTCCTTCTGTGCCATAAATTGCTATGATTGCTTTGCAGTAACATTATGTGATCTACTGAGATAATTGAAAGGTTTGCGCGACTGCAGCCTGGTCCTCCTGACGACATCCCTGCTTGTGCCCTCCTGTGCAATGTGCAACCAGGCTGCGTTGGTGTCCTGGGGAGGTCTCTTCCGCCCATTGGGAGGGAGTTATGGGAGAGCCTGAGTGCAGCCGTGCACCTTTGTGCAGTGCTTGTCAGTGTTTGCAGCGGCTCAATGCAGTGGAACACTGACAGCACAACTGTCAAAATCAATTTGGACATGGCCCCTTTAAGAAAACTGGCTGATGACGCATCATCAGATGATGTCATCAGACCCACTTCCTTTTAATTGGCTGGGGACCTCGCAGGGCGGGCTTAACAAGCCCAATCAACAGAAAATCACTTGGCGGAGGCGGGATGAAGACGGGTGCAGAGTTTGAGGCCGCTGCCTGCTCCGGCCGCACCGGACTCGCCACGGCTGGCAAAATCGTGGCCATTCCCACAAGAGGGAAAAGAAGGGCATCCAAAGCTAGAGCTCCCTTGATGAGCATAGATATAGGCCTGGGGTTTCCGCTTGATTGTGTTTGTTTTTTCGACGCAATTCCCGATATTGGAGTAACCGGTGCAAAAAATCGCGGAATTTTAAGCGCAGGTGGTGTTTGGTGCAAATCGAGTTTCCATGATCTTTTGCGCTAGTTTTAAAAACATCACGCTAGAAGCAGGCCCTGCACACAAAACTATCTACACTCCCAAGGTGAATTAATCACCATTGGGAGTTTCCACTAATTGCACTCGTTTGTGGGCCTTTCAGGTGGCTCTGAAAATTAGGCTGCATCTTTTGGGCGCAAGGACACCAATAGGTACATTTTGAAAAGTTTTGAATGATTTTTTTTTTAATTTACTATTGAACTCACTACTGTACCACAATCTAACAAGAAAATGGTTTTGTATATTTTTTTTAAAGTCATTTTCAGTTATTTAAAATAGGGTTACTCACAGGTGCTGGATTGACACTGTGATTAAAATGCTTATTTTTTGTGATAAATCCATTTTCAGCTGTATTAATTAAACTTTACCAAGTTACCACTCTTAAATATGTCGAGGATTCTTTTTTAAAGCAAAATATATATATTTTTTAAGTTGTATTTTAAAATGCTGCCCTGGCAGATTTTGTTTGCCGATATGCAAATGAGTTTGAGCAGAAACTCGGGGGCCGGGGGTGGGGTGGGGGGAGCAATTTTCAAAACAGGCACAATTCTGGGCGCAATTTGCGCCGGAATCTCCAATTGCGCCCAAAGCGGAAACTACCCCAACGATATTAAAATTAAACAGTAAAAGGAGGCTTATGACAGATGTACGCTAGCATAGTGGTTATGTTACTGGACTGGTAATAGTATGCCTGGACTAAGGATCCGAAAATATGAGTTCAAATCCCACCATGGGCAGCTGGCGGATTTAAATTCAATGAATTAAATAAATCTGGAATAAAAAGCTAGTACCAGCACCAGTAATGGTGACCATGAAACTGCCAGATGTCGTAAAAAAATAATCTGGTTCATGAATGTGGGAAGGAAATCTGCCGCCCTTACCTGGTCTGGCCTATATGTGACTCCAGGCCCACAGCAATGTGGTTGACTCTTAACTGCCCTCTGAAATGGCCTAGCAAGCCACTCAGTTGTATAAGGCAGCGCACCGCCACCTTCTCAAGGGCAATTAGGGATGGGCAATAAATGCTGTTCAGCGACGCCCACATCCCGTGAATGGATAAAAAAAAAGTACAGTTCATGATATAATAGAGCCAAGCTGAATACAGGAAGTACAGAGGAGATCTAAAACAGGGAATGAGGGGCAATGAGAGAGTGCGAGAATAGAATAGTGGCTAACATAAAAGGGAACTCTAAAGTCTTTTATGAACATATAAATAGTAAAAGGTTGTTAAAGAAAGAGTGGGGCTGATTAGCGACCAAAAATTAGATCTTCTTGCAGAGGCAGAGGTCATGGCTGAGGTGATAAATGAGTACTTTGCATCTGTCTTCACTAGAGAAGAGGATGCTGCCAATGCAGCAATAAAGGAGGAGGTAGTAGCGATACTGGATAGGATAAAAATAGATAAAGAGATATTGGCCCAGAAATTCAGGTCAGAGGCTTCCCGCGGGTGTAAGCCCCCGACCTGCACTTACCTTGCGCACCGGCCGTTGAGCTGTGGGCTCCCGTGGAATTCCGATCTGGGGCCTGGTCCAGCTGCCGGCGCGCAGTGCTTGCATATCCCAGGGGCGCAGTTAGTTCGATGCGTCCCCTGGGATCACGTGGGCCATGGGCAGCCAATCGGAGCAGGGAATGCTCCATTCATAAGTCTGACAGGAAGTGCTGTCAAGACTTATAAATACTACAGCCCCAAAATATCACTAAATCTTCAAATAAATTTTTAAAAAACATCACATTTTTAAATAAACTATAAATTACATGAAATAACTATTTTAAACAATAATTTAAATTTTTGAAAAAAATAATTTTATTTTCTAACGGGGCTAAAAATAAACTTACCTTGCTTTAAAGTATTTAAAAATAATAAACCTGTGGAAAAAATGTTTTAATTTTAATTAATTCACCACTTACCTTGTAAAAAGCAGGCCTTACGCCTGCTTTTCATATTTCTAAATTCTGCAGGCTTACCCTCCAGGGAAAACCTGTAAAAAAAAACGAAGTTCGATGCGCACGTGCAGCCTCCCCCGCGCACGCGCTCGAACTCTGAACCCCTTCGTTCAGAGGAACGGAAGTGCTGGTTTCCCGCACATGCAGAAAACCGGCACTTCCATCGGGCCTACGGGTGAGTACCCCGTGCGTACTCATCTGTGGAGACCCAAATTTCTGGTCCAATAAAAAGGTTGGCAGGATTCAAAGTAGAAAAGTCAGCCGGTCCAGATGAGATGCATCCAAGATTACTGACGGAAGTAAGGGTGGAAATTGTGGAGGCTCTGGCCACAATCTTCCAATCCTCCTTAGATAGGGGGGGCGGGTGCCAGAGGACTGGAGCATTGCAAATACTGCACCCCTGTTCAAAAAAGAAGAGAAGCATGAACCTGGCAACTACAGGCCAGTCAGCCTAACATCATTTTAGAGACAATAATCCGGGATAAAATGAATTGGCACTTGGAAAAGTATGGGTTAATAAATAAAAGTTAGCATGGATTTGTTAAAGGCAAATCGTGTTTGACTAACTTGATTGAGTTCTTTGATGAAGTAATGGACAAGACTGATGAGTACAGTACGGTTGATGCTGTGTATATGAACTTTCAAAAGGCTTTTGATAAAGTACCACATAATAGACTTGTTAGCAAAATTAAAGCCCATGGGATTAAAGGGGCAGTGGCTGCGTGGATATGAAATTGGCTAAGGGACAGAAAGCAGGGAGTAGTGGTGAACGGTTGTTTTTCCAACTGGAGGGAAGTATACAGTGGTGTTCCCCAGAGGTTGGTATTAGTACTACCACTCTTTTTGATATATATTATTGACCAGGTATACAGGGTATAATTTCAAAGTTTGCAGATGACACGAAACTCAGAAATGTAGTAAACAGTGTGGCGGATAGTAACAGACTTCAGGAGGACATAGACTGATGAAATGGGAAGACACATGACAGATGAAATTTAACACAGAGAACTGTGAAGTGACACATTTTGGTAGGAAGAATGAGGAGAGGCAACATGAACTAAATGGTACAATTTTAAAGGGGTGCAGGAACAGAGAAACCTGGGGGAATACGCACACAAGTCTTTGAAGGTGGTAGGACAAGTTGAAAAGACTATAAGCATATGGAATCCTTAGCTTTATTAACAGATGCATAGGGCTCAATTCTGCCAGGAGGAGGAGGCGGGATTGGAGGCGTGTGAGTTGTCAAAATCGAAAAAAATGGTGGGTGGGCCTGATCCCACCGCCATCCTGCCTCCGAGCAATTTTCCCACGTTCGTGTTTGCAGACGCCGTTTCCATCCCGCCTCCAAGAAGCGGGATAGGCTCTTAAAGTCCTTAACAACCATTTAATTGCCTCTATAATCCCATTTTGAGAGGCCTTTCTGATTTTTAGACATTTCCCCCAACCTACACACCTCCTCTGGAACATGCCAGATAATCCTGGTGGCCTCACAAGTGGACTGCTTACTAACAGCTTCAGCTCCACCATTACAAAGGAGTTTTCACCAATGATCAGTTGCAGGTGGCAGAACATGGTTGTCTCAGGTCTGGGGGAACTTTTAGCAGGCCTACTCATTGTTGTGGAAGTTTGGAGCCTGACACCCATCTCCAGTGTGACCTCTTGGGAAACCCCTCTCCCCGCCTTGACTGAGCGCTTCCTCAACTGAGGCATATACCAGAAGCATGAGAACCATTTATTTCCTTTCCTCCTGGACATCAGATTCAGATGAAGACCAGCCGCAGCAGCAGAACCATGAGCAACAGCAGCACCAACAGCAGGAGCATCAACAGGAGCACCAAACTGCTGCTCACCCACCTGAAGCTGCACAGGCCAGAAGACACCAGCGCGCGACCACATTGCTGCCTGGGATGCAAGGGACACACTCCTGTTGGCCAGATTTGCTTAGCCTGCACAATCAAACACTTTTGCCTCACACCTTCTTACTTGACCATCGACAATGGACAAGAACCTGCGGATTCCTATTACTCTGACCACCATACTGACAATTGCAAGTCGCACTAAGCCTTCAATGTGAAAGTCCAATTTGCAAAATGACACAGGCCACAACTTCAACAGTTTGCCATCAAATCTGTTTATGATACCATGACAAGGATGGCTGGTCAAAAAACAATACATCACAGCACCCAGGTGACTACCCTTGTGACTACTTGTGCTTTATCTTCCTCTTACGCGTGCTCCTATGTGGTGCTTCCCCTGTGGTTTCAGCAGATGTGGAGGCCCCTTGCTCACTTTCTTGCTGCTCCTGCCTCGACACCTTTGGTGGGCGTCCTCTGGGGTTGCGAGCCTGTGAGGGCTCGACATCAGTCTGCTGCTCCTGCGGCTGTGCAGGGGCTGAGACACCCATCTCAGTTGGGTGGGGACTCTGGTGGGGCTCTGACCGAGGGCTTTGCAGTGGCATGGTCGTGTGAGCGCTTGGAGAGGAGCCCCCACTTCCTTGTTGTCTGCCACCAACCTCCCTCTCATGGGTCAGCCTCATTTCAGAGCTAGCAAGTGGCTTGACAGCACCTTGCTGCACTGCAGGGGGGCCATGAGGACCCATTTCTGTACTGGAAGTCCTACCCCAGAGGACTTGCATGAAGGTCTGGTTTGTATTCTCATTAGCTGACCATCGCTCCTCAAGAGATGTCAGTCTATTCTGAACAACGACCATGTTTTCAAGACCCTGGCGACTTAGCTCCTCCATGGCCATAGCCATCCTCTCCTCTACCGTAGCCATCCTCTCCTCTACCGTAGCCATCCTCTCCTCTACCGTAGCCATTCTCTCCTCTACGGTAGCAGCCATCCTTTCCACGGAGGTTGCCGTCCTTTCCGCGGTGATGCGTTCATGCGTCAATGCCTATGGGCTCTGCCCATGTTCGCGATGAACTCCTCCATTTGCTCCACACTCACAGCAACCCTGGAGACAAAACCTGCCAGAGACTCCTGCACCTGTCCCTGGAGTTCCAGCACCGCTCTCCTTTTGGTTGGACCTGGAGGCACAGGGTCGAGCTGAGCCGAACTGGCAGCTGAGCCGAGCTGGCAGAGTCCTGCGCCCTCCAACGAGGACTCTCCACTGCTGTCCCTGACTCCACCATCTGCTGATGCTCACTTGTGAGCTGTGATACACCAGGTGACAATACTATTCTATCTCACGAAGGTCCCACCGATGTGTGAGTGCCTGAGCTGGTACAGGGTGTGCTGAATTCTGCTGACGCTGCACCCTCAGAGGTTGCAGCTTCCTCTGAGGAGTCTGGAGGCTCAGGCTGTTCCTCCTGGGCAGTGGGGACGGGGGCTTTCGATGGTCCTGTGGGGGAGTAAAGAAAAGAGTTAGAGATGTGAGGTCAAGGTTACATGCACATTGAATATTGCAGATGTTCATAAGTCAATCTGTTAGAGCATCAGAATCATTATCAGTGACTCATGCAATGTCAGTGAGAGGGATGCCAAACTATTCTGTCACCAGCTTGCTGTGATGCACCCGTCTGTCCATCCCCCACTTGGGAATTGTCCTCGATCCCGGCAATTTCCAGCGACACCTCCTCCCAGGGGGAGAGCTGGGCTACTGAGGGTGGCCCTCCTCCTGTCATGGCTCTTTCCCTCTTATTGTGGGCTCTCTTTTCCTGCAATGAGGGATACAAGTGGAAGTTGAGTGAGAATGAAGGAGTGAGTGTAGAGAATTCACAGCATAGATGCTTAGAAGGATACAAAGGACCCTCCCTGTGTGTTGTAAGTTGTTGTAATTGCATCACAGTGATAGGGAGTGTGAGGGCTGCATGGTCGAATAGTTAAGTGAACGTGACCATAGAGAGATAGGGAATGGGTAAGGGTGCAGGGATGTAATTGTCAAGTGGGATGTGGAGGAAGAGGTTGGCAAAACAGAGTGCTGGTGAGGAGAGGCGATGGGGATCAGATTGAGGGTGATGGGAAAGTCATACTCACTTTTCCTGTGCGGAGAAGGTCATGAAACCTCTTCCTGCATTGCAGCCAGGTTCTGCGGCTCATCAAGATGGAGTTGACCTCCTGGGCCACTTGCAGCCACACAGCTTTAGTCTGCTGGGGTGTTTTTTTTCTCCCTGAGGAAGGGAAAAGCATCTCCTTATTGAATCTTGCTCTCTCCACCAGAGCTTGGAGGGAGGGCTCATCAAAGCATGGAGCACACTTTGACCTACTGGTGGACATAGTCGATCAATGAAGTCCTTACTACAATGGCCATAAAGTTTGCATGTGAAGGAATAAGCAATAAGCCATATTCAGAAAAATACACCATTCTATGAAATATTCTGACTTTATTAAAACATGACAAACTGGGCTTGAAAATCTGGAAGCCACAACAATCTAAAGATGTGAACAGCATACAGGATATTGAGATAAGGTAAGTTGTTGACACTGAGACAATATCCTTATTGAAGCAGAAGGTTAGAGGTTCCAGAAAGTCTGAAGCCTTGGAAAGAACACAATGGAATATCCAGTTAAAGTGTCTTAAACCAACACTTTGGAAAGAATCACATAAAAGAAAAAGAAACATATACCTTCGTAAAAATAACATCAAATGAAACACGGAGACACAAACCAGTGTTACAACCAACTGAGGTAACTAAGAAGACAATGGTGCAACCAGCTGAGGTGTTCTAAATGCAAAAGATACAAACAGAAGACCTTCGTAAGAATGACATCAAATAGATGCACCAGCTCCACGCCATTTTTTATGATAAGCTTCGAACACCTAAAGGTAGAGACACAAGTCTGCTTGCTACAAGCTGATCTGAGTATAAAGATTGCAGAAGTCAACAGAAAAATGATTAGCAATAATTAGCTTACATCAGCAGAAAACTTCAAAGGATATACCACTGAGTAAGAGTATAAAAATTGGACTTTCAAATGGGAAGAAAGATTCGCTTGAAGGGGCAAAGCGATTCTCAGGCTTCAGAGGCAAGCTCTGTATGTCTTCAACTCTTTGTATCTCGGGGATCAAGGTACTTGTATTTGATTTTGGTGGATATCCTGGAATAAGACTAATAAATGTAAAAATGTAACGAAGTTAAGATTTGAGAATAAGGATCTCTGATAATAAGATTGTAAAAGCTTTTGTATTTGGAACTGTTAATGTCGCGATTGAATCACCAACTGTAATTACATGTCGGTTCTTTAATAAATCTATATATTTTTTAGAATTGTCTCACATAATACTTCTGTATCAAACCCGCAAACTCAATCTCTGTACACTCTTTGGTGAGTAGTTGCAGAATTCTGGGGGAGTTTTCTGGACCATCATAGAAACATAGAAGATAGGAGCAGGAGTAGTCCATTCGGCCCCTCGAGCCTGCTCCGCCATTCAATGAGATCATAGCTGATCATCCAAATTCAGTACCCCGTCCCTGCCTTCTCCCCATATCCCTTGATCCCTTTAGCCTTAAGAAATATATCCAACTCCTTCTTGAATATATTTAATGAACTGGCCTCCACTGCACTCTGGCAGAGAATTCCACAGGTTCACCACTCTCTGGGTGAAGAAATTCCTCCTCATCTCAGTCCTAAATGGCTTACCCCTTATCCTTAGACTATGACCCCTGGTTCTGGACTCCCCGGCCATCGGGAACATCCTTCTTGCATCTAGTCTGTCCAGGCCTGACAGAATTTTATAGGTTTCGATGAGATCCCCTCTCAATCTTCTAAATTCCAGTGAGTATAAGCCCAATCGACGCAATCTCCCCTCATACGTCATTCCTGCCATCCCAGGTATCAGCCTGGTGAATCTTCGCTGCACTCCTTCCATGGCAAGAACATCCTTCCTCAGATAAGGCAACCAAAACTGCACACAATACTCAAGGTGCAGTCTCACCAAGGCCCTGTACAACTGCAGCAAGATATCCTTGTTCCTGTACTTGAACCCTCTTGCTATGAAGGCCAACATACCATTTGCCTTCTTAACCGCCTGCTGCACCTGCATGCTTACCTTCAGCGACTGGTGCACAAGAACACCCAGGTCTCTTTGCACTTCCCCTTCTCCCAATCTATTGCCATTCAAATAATAATCTGCCTTCCTGTTTTTGCCACCAAAGTAGATAACCTCACATTTATCCACATTATAGTGCATTTGCCATGTTTCTGCCCAATCACCCAACCTGTCCAAATCGTACTGGAGTTTCACGACATCCTCCTCACAGCATACCCTCCCACCCAGCTTTGTGTCGTCTGCAAATTTCGAGATATTACATCCAATTCCCTGTCCAGATCATTAATATATATTGTGAACAGTTGGGGTCCTAGGACCGATCCTTGCGGTACCCCACTCGTCACTGCCTGCCACTCGGAAAACGACCCGTTTATTCCAACTCTTTGCTTTCTATCTGCCAACCAGTTCTCTATCCAAGTCAATACCTTGCCCCCAATCCCATGTGCCTTAATTTTGCACGCTAATCTCTTATGCGGGACCTTATCGAAAGCCTTCTGAAAGTCCAAATACACCACATCCACTGGTTCTCCCTTATCTATTTTACCAGTTACATCCTCAAAAAATTCCAGTAGATTACTCAAGCACGATTTACCTTTTGTAAATCCATGTTGACTTTGTACGATCCTGTCACTGCTTTCCAAGTGCTCTGCTATTACATCTTTTATAATGGACTCTAGCATTTTCCCCACTACCGATGTCAGGCTTACCGGTCTATAATTCCCCGCTTTTTCTCTACCACCTTTTTTGAATAGTGGGGTAACATTAGCTACCCTCCAATCCATGGGTACTGTTCCAGAGTCTATCGAGTTCTGGAAGATGACCAGCAATGCATCTACTATCTCCAGGGCCACTTCCTTAAGTACCCTAGGATGTAGATTATCAGGCCCTGGGGATTTATCGGCCTTCAATCCCGTCAACTTCCCCAACACCATTTCCCTACAAATACTGATTTCTTTCAGTTCCTCCCTCTCGTTAGTCCCTGTGTTCCCCGACATAATATCTGGAAGGTTACAGTCTAGCTAAACTTATTAAAAGTGCTATTTGGAGGATGGTAACATCTTCAGGCTGTTCCTTTCCTTTAGGGAGAGATAGTCTGGACCTTTAGACCCAATTAAGCGTCTTTAGGATTCGGCTATCTCTAACTTTAGTTGAAAGTGAACGTCTTGGGAATACGTCTGATCTGGGGTAGCCTGAAAGGGGCTAAGACTAGTAATAATCCTTTCATGCAGTCTCCAGAAGAAGCAAGGCTGCTTGCAGGCCTTAAATCCAGTAGCATTCATGACATCATCGGAGGCAACTTTCTGGATGAAAAGACTCATTGGGCCAGGGGTTCCCACACGCTGGAAATCAATTACCCAATTCGGGGAAAATCGCACTTTTTCCCCACTTCACTTCGGAGTCGGAGTCCTGACACGAATGCCACCTGACACGCTCCAGCCCACCCACAATGGCAAAATCGAGCCCATAGAGTACAAAAGCAAGGAGGTTATGCTAAACCTTTATTAAACACTGGTTAGGCCTCAGCTGGAATATTGTATTCAATTCTGGGCACCACACTTTAAGAAGGACGTCAAGGCCTTAGAAAGGGTGCAGATGAGATTAACTAGAATGGTATCAGAGAGGAGGGACTTCAGTTATGTGGAGAGACTGGAGAAGCTGGGGTTGTTCTCCTTAGAGCAGAGAAGGTTAAGAGGAGATTTGATAGAGGTGTTCAAAATCATCAAAGGTTTTGATAGAGTAAAGACAGAGAAAATGTTTCCAGTGACAGACGAGTCGGTAACCAGAGGACCCAGATTTAAGGTGATTGGCCAAAGAACTAGAGGTGTCATGAGGAAAACAAAATTACGTTATGATCGGGAATGCACTGCTTGAAAGGGTGGTGGAAGCAGATTCAATAATAACTTTCAAAAGGGAATTGGATAAATACTTGAAGGGAAAAATTTTACAGAGCTATTGGGAAAGAGCATGGGAATGGGTCTAATTGGATAGCTCTATATAAGAGCCGGCACAGGCACGATGGACCGAATAGCCTCCTTCTGTGCTGTATCATTCTATGATTCTAAGAGCAGGGGAGTTCGCCCCACTGTCCTAATAAATACTTAACCCTCAACCAGCAACTAAAACAGATTCTCTGGTCATTTTCGCATTGTTGTTTGTGGGAACTCGCTGTGCACAAATTGGCTGCCAAGTTTCCTACATTTCAACAGTGACAACACTTCAAAAGTACTTCATTGGCTGTAATGCACTTTGGGAGGTCCTGAGGTCATGAAAGGCACTATATAAATGCAAGTTCATTCTTTTATTTTTAATATACAATAGTACAGTTACCTCAGAAAAAGTCAAATGAGAAATGCTTTACCTTGTTTTGATGTTTTAAACCAAAACAAAACAGGTACTGATAGCCAGATTTGTAATAACAGATGTGAAGTAATGAATTGAGATAGAAATGTAATTAATTGTAGTGAGTAACTGATTAATTTATATAATGTATTCAATAGATAGATTTTTAATGGATTGTTTAAATGTAATAAATTATTAAATGAAGCAAGTAAATTCATTATGAAATATTCAGACTAAGTATTAAATGTATTACATTTAGCTAATAGTGCACCATTTTTGTGAGCTGTGCATGTGAGGCTGATCACATTAAAATGTGGGTAAAGTTATTGCAACAGTGAAGAGTCACTTAAAGTAATACAACTTTATGCATATGTAATTACATCGCCTATGGCATTGCTTGTGGTGAGGCCAAGGATGCACAGTTTCAACAAAAGTGTGCAAGACATTTACTAAACAGAATGGGTCGTTTTAAATAGAATTGAGGAAAGAAAAAAGGGCAAACTGGGGCCATTAAACAAAGAGAAAGCGTGGGGAAAATAGAGGAGTGGCTAAAAAGAAAGAGAATGTGGTGAACAGGTGAGTCGCCTAGGCTGTGGGCAGGGAATGAGCAGGCTTCTGGGGGAAGCTAGAAGCAGTAGGGGTGGTCGGGTAAGAAGAGGCAGGAACAGCAGGAGCAAGTGGCCAGCCTAATCTATGGTTAGGGGTTTATGGGAGGAGGGAGGGAGCCAGGAACAGCAGGGGTGGTCGGATAAGAAAGGAGTGGGAATGGGTGGGCAGTTTAGGCTTTGGGCGAAATCCGTGTTTCGGAGCTGGAGCTGCAGCTGGAGTCACTGTGGAGCATCCGCGAAGCTGAGATCTTCGTGGATAGCACATTTAACGAGGTGGTCACACCACAGGTAAAGAGTGCACAGGCAGACATGAAATGGGTGACCCCCAGACAGAGTAAAAGAACTAGGAAGGTAGTGCAGGAGTCCCCTGGGTCCATCTCCCTCTCCGACAGATTTTCCGTTTTGAATACTGATGGGGGAGATGGTTTCTCAGGGGAATGCAGCAAGAGCCACGTCTGTGGCACTACGAGTGGCTCAGCTACACAGGAGGGGAGGAAAAAGAGTGGGAGAGCAATAGAGATAGGGGATTCTATCGTAAGGGCAACAGATAGACGTTTCTGTGGCCGCAGACGTGACTCCAGGATGGTATGTTGCCTCCCTGGTGCCAGGATCAAGGATGTCACTGAACGGCTGCAGGGCATTCTGAAGGGGGAGGGCGAACAGTCAGAGGCCGTGGTTCACATTGGTACCAACAACATGGGTAGAAAGAGGGGTGAGGTCCTGCAACAAGAATTTAGGGAGCTAGGTAGCAGATTAAAAAGCAGGACCTCAAAGGTTGTAATCTTTGGATTATTCCTGGTGCCACATGCTAGTGAGTATAGGAATAGGAGGATAGAGCAGATGAATGTGTGGCTAAAGAGTTGGTGCAGGAGGGAGGGCTTTAGTTTCCTGGATCACTGGGTCTGCTTCTGGGGAAGGTGGGACCTGTACAAGTCGGATGGGTTGCACCTGAACCGGAACGGGACCAACATCCTTGCGGGGAGGTTTGCTGGTGACTTAAGAAAACTACTAGGCACTTGGTCTGAGTATTAAACAAAGCTTTAATCAACTGTTTTTCAACATGGAGATCTAGTTGTGTCCTTCACTAGTTCCTGTTAAAGAATGTCCTGAGCAAGCTGGGGCCATGCCCAAGTATTTATACTCTCCGTGGACAGCGCCACCAGCAGGCCGCCCAGTATTATTTCATATGTCATTTCCACATGAATGACAAGGTTCATGTCAGGTAGTACTATTGCGGGGGGGTTAAACTAACTTGGCAGGGGGATGGGATACAGAGTGGAGCTATAGTAGGGGGTGATGCACAGCCAAATATTGAGGAAAAAACAAGTCAGCCTGGAAGGCAGAGCAAATGTGTAACGGCACAAGGGAGTATGGCAAGGTTGGATGGCATTTATTTTAATGCAAGGAGTCTTGCGAGTAAGGCAGATGAATTGAAGGTGTTGATGAACACATGGGCGTATGATATTGTTGCTATCACAGAGACATGGTTGAGGGAGGGGCAGGACTGGCAGCTCAATATTCCGGGGTATAGAATCTTCAGGTGAGACAGAGAGGGGTGTAAAAGAGGAGGAGGTATTAATCAAGGAGTCAATTACTGCTGTAAGGAGGGATGATATTTTAGCAGGTTCCTCTAATGAGGCCATATGGGTAGAACTTAAAAACAAAAAGGGGGCAAGCACTTTGCTGGGAGTGTCCTATAGGCCCACAAACAGTCAGGGGGAGACAGAGGAACAGATATGTAGGCAAATCTCAGAGAAGTGTAGAAATAATAGGGTAATAATAGTAGGGGATTTCAACTTCCCCAATATTAACCGGGATAGTCAGAGTGTGAAAGACTTAGAGGGTGTGGAATTCTTAAAGTGCATCCAGGGGAGCTTTTAGAGCCAGCATGTAGAAAGTCCTATAAGAGAGGGGGCGGTACTGGACCTAATTCTAGGGAATGTAGCCGGGCAAGTGGTAGAAGTGTCAGTAGGAGAGCATTTTGGTGACAGTGACCATAATTCGGTGAGATTTCAGGTAGTCATGGGAAAGGACAAAGATGGATCAGAAATAAAGGTTCTAAATTGGGGGAAGGCCGATTTTAATATGATAAGGCAGGATCTGGCCAAAGTGGACTGGGATCAGCTGCTTGTAGGAAAATCCACATCAGAGCAGTGGGAGTCTTTCAGAAAGGAAATAGAAAGAGTACAACACCAACATGTTCCCGTAAAGGTCAAGGGTGGGACCAACAAGCCCAGGGAACCTTGGATGTCAAGGGATATACAAGAATGGATTAGGAAAAAAAGGGAGGCTTTTGGCAGATACAAAGAATTAAAAACAGTGGAAGCCCTAGAGGAGTATAGAAAGTGCAGGGGGGTCCTTAAAAAAGAAATTAGGAGAGCGAAGAGGGGGCATGAAAAAACACCGGCGGGCAAAATAAAACAAAAATCCCAAGGTGTTTTATAAGTATATTAAGGGCAAGAGGATAACCAGGGAAAGAGTAGGGCCCATTAGGGACCAAAGTGGCAATCTGTGTGTAGAGCCAGAAGATATAGGTGAGGTTTTAAATGAATATTTTGCATCTGTGTTCACTATGGAGAAGGACAATGTAGGCATAGAAATCAGGCAGGGGGGTTGAGATATACTTGAAGAAATTAGTATTGAGAGGGAGGAGGTACTAGCGGTTTTAGTGGGTTTAAAAGTGGATAAATCCCCAGGCCCAGACGAGATGTATCCCAGGCTGCTGTGTGAGGCAAGGGAGGAGATTGCAGGGGCTCTGACACAAATTTTCAGAACCTCTCTGGCCACAGGGGAGGTGTCAGAGGACTGGAGAACAGCTAATGTAGTACCATTATTCAAGAAGGGGAGTAGGGATAAACCAGGGAATTACAGGCCAGTGAGCCTAACATCAGTGGTAGGGAAATTATTGGAAAAATTCTGAGGGACAGAATTAGTCTCCACTTGGAGAGGCAAGGTTTAATCAAGAATAGTCAGCATGGCTTTGTCAGGGGGAGATCATGTCTAACCAATTTGACTGAATTTTTTGAGGGGGTGACTAGGTGTGTGGATGAGGGTAGTGCAGTTGATGTAGTCTACATGGACTTCAGCAAGGCTTTTGACAAAGTCCCACATGGGAGACTGGGCAAGAAGGTACGAGCCCATGGGATCCAGGGCAATTTAAGAACATAAGAACATAATAAATAGGAGCAGGAGTAGGCCATACGGCCCCTCGGGCCTGCTCCGCCATTCAATAGGATCATGGCTGATCTGAATCTAGACTCACGTCCACTTCCCTGCCCTCTCCCCGTAACCCCTAATTCCCTTATCTGCTAGGAAAATGTCTATCTCCATTTTAAATTTATTTAATGTTGCAGCTTCCACAGCTCTCTGGGGTAGCAAATTCCATAGATTTACTACCCTCTGATTGAAGAAGTTTCTCCTCATCTCAGTTTTGAAAGGGCAGCCCCTTATTCTAAGAGTATGCCCCCTAGTTCTACATTGGATCCAAAATTGGCTTAATGACAGGCGGCAGAGGGTGATGGTCGAAGGTTGTTTTTGTGACTGGAAGCCTGTATCCAGTGGTGTACCGCAGGGATCGGTGCTGGGTCCTTTGCTGTTTGTAGTGTACATTAATGATTTAGATATGAATGTAGGAGGTATGATCAGTAAGTTCGCAGATGACACAAAAATTGGTGGAGTGGTAAATAGCGAGGAGGGAAGCCTCAGGCTACAGGACGATATAGACAAGTTGGTTAGATGGGCAGAACAGTGGCAAATGGAATTTAACCCTGAAAAGTGTGAGGTGATGCATTTTGGGAGGACTAACAAGGCAAGGGAATACACAATGAATGGTAGGACCCTAGGAAAGACAGAGGATCAGAGGGACCTTGGTGTGCCTGTACATAGATCCCTGAAGGCAGCAGGACAGGTAGATAAGGTGGTTAAAAAGGCATATGGGATACTTGCCTTCATTAGCCGAGGCATAGAATATAAGAGCAGGGAGGTTATGATGGAGCTGTACAAAACGCTAGTTAGGCCACAGCTGGAATACTGTGTGCAGTTCTGGTCGCCACACTATAGGAAGGATGTGATTGCATTGGAGAGGGTGCAGAGGAGATTCACCAGGATGTTACCTGGGCTGGAGTGCTTCAGCTATGAAGAGAGACTGGACAGGCTGGGGTTGTTTTCCTTAGAGCAGAGAAGGCTGAGGGGAGACCTGATTGAGGTGTACAAAATTATGAGGGGCATAGATAGTGTAGATAGAATGGAACTTTTCCCCTTAGTAGAGGGGTCAATAACCAGGGGGCATAGTTTCAAGGTAAGGGGCAGGAGGCTTAGAGGGGATTTGAGGAAAAACTTTTTCACCCAGAGGGTGGTTGGAATCTGGAACTCACTACCTGAAAGTGCGGTAGAGGCAGGAACCCTCAACATTCAAGAAGCATTTAGATGAGCACTTGAAACGCCATAGTATACAAGGCTACGGACCAAGTGCTGGAAAATGGGATTAGAATAGACAGGGCTTGATGGCCGGCGCGGACACGATGGGCCGAAGGGCCTCTTTCTGAGCTGTATAACTCTATGACATCAAGGCTTGCGAGTGCAGGGAGGGAGGTCCAACAGACAGGACATTATTGCCATCCCACTCACTGATGGTCCCAGCTACAGCTTTTGGCTGCTTCGCTCCTCGGACAGATTAGAATTCCCACCCATAGCCCAAAGTCCACTCCCAGGGTGAAGAGACAGAGACTCCGCAGCTGGAACTAGATTATCAAGCACAGAGATTGTGTCAGTGAAAGGGAACTGTCTCTGTGAAAGAGAGAGTGACTGTCCAGGTGACTTTTGGCAAACTGATAGTCTGATTGGTCAGTTGAATATGGATTAAGCCAAATCTAATTTATTTTTCTATAACTAGGGGAATAGATAGCTTCCTCTGCAGCCAAGAACGAGAATCCTGAAGGTGTGTTGCCTACACAGTGCCAGGGTAAGGGATATCTCATGGCAGTTGGAGAGGAATTTGGAAAGGGAGGGGGTAAATCCAGTTGTCGTGGTCCATGTTGGAACAAACGACATAGGTAGGAACAGGGAGGAGGTTCTGCTGAAAGAGTATCAGGAGTTAGGCGCCAAATTAAAAAGCAGGACCTCGAGGGTAATAATCTCTGGATTACTGCTTTAGCCACGTGCAAATTGGCATAGAAGCAGACAGATCAGGAGAATTAACATGTGGCTAAAGGGCTGGTGTGGGAAAGAGGGGTTCCTTTTCATGGGACCAGTTCTGGAACAGGAAGGAGCTGTACCGATGGGACGGGCTCCACCCGAACTGGGATGGGACCTGTGTTAGATCCGTGTGTTAATGGAGACACGGAATGCAGGAGTTGATTTAACAAGTGTTTACTGAACAAAGTCTGGAGGTGAACTAATTACACAAGACGCTACACAGGCCCATATACCCGAGTGGTCACCACCGGTACCACAGCACACAGGGGCACCAAAAACATAGTTCCTCTTCAAGGCACATACACTACAATTCCTCCCCTTTTAGATAAATAGTACATAACATTTTAAGTAATCATTAAATAACATTTTTACAAGAACAATAATATACACATTTGCTGAAGTTAATCAATTACAAATTCAGTCTCTCTGGAGGCTTCCTGACTCGGTCTGGATAACGCCTCGGTGGTGTAGTAGGTTCTTTTGGCAAGGTCGATTTGGCTTCAATGCCAGTGTCGGGTTCATCTGGTTCCAGTATCACTGGATCGGAGGTAGATACTATGGGTATCTCTGCTTCATCACTAGGCATATAGAGTTGTGGTGTAGGTTGTCCTTTTTCGGATGACTCTATGATCTGGTCAGCATGGCGCCATATTATGCTTTCTCCAATGTCCACGGTATACATCAGCGGTCCTAGTCGTGTGCAAATAGTTCCAGGCTGCCATTTCTCGGTACGGTAGTCCCGGGCCAAAACTGGTTGACCTATCTGAAAGGTTCTAGTTGGCCTTTCATTCATGCTTTGAAATTGCCGGTTCTCTACGTCCCTTCTGACATTTGGCTTGACCAAATCCAGCCGGCATCTTAGGCTTCTATTGAAAAACATCATGGCGGGGGTTTGGTTTGTAACCACATGTGTTGCATTCCTGTACGCAAACAAGAAGTTATCTACCTTATGTTGTAGATTTATGTCTTTATTAACCATGGCCTTTATGGCCTTCTTGAAGGTCTGGACAAACCTTTCAGCCAATCCATTGGTGGCGGGATGGTATGGGGCGGATGTGTAGTGCTTAACCCCATTGTTTTTTAAGAACTTCCTGAATTCTTCGGATACAAATTGCGGTCCATTATCAGAACAGATCTGTTCAGGCAGCCCATTCCTGGCGAATATGGTCCTTAATACTGTGATGGTTTTTTCCGTGGTGGTGGAGGACATCTTTATTACCTCCGGCCACTTGGAGTGTGCATCCACCGTGATTAAGAGCATTGAGTCCATAAATGGACCAGCAAAGTCGATATGTACCCTTTGCCATGGAGATGAGGGCCACTCCCATGGATGTAGAGGGGCTTGTGGTGGGGCGTTTTGGACCTTCTGGCATCCTAGACAGCTCTTGGTCATTTCTTCGATGTCTCCATCGATACCTGGCCACCACACAAACGCTCTGGCTAAGTTCTTCATTTTCACTCCACCCAGATGCCCCTTGTGAAGCTCCTTTAGCACTTTATCCTAGAGTTTGGGTGGAATCACCACTCTGGATCCACATATCAAGGTTCCTCGGCACACTGACAGCTGTTCTCATCTTTGCGAGAATGCTGGCAACAGTGGTTCGCCATGTGCTGGCCATCCCTTCACCGTTAAATCGTAGACTCATGAGAGAGTCAGGTCATTTCTCGTTTCCTTTTCAATGGTAGAATTTGTCACTGGTAGACATTCCACTATGGTCGAGTGGAACATCTCCACTGGGTCCACTGTAGGTGCCTCTTCTACCGTTGGCAACGGTAGGTGCGATAAACCGTCAGCATTCCCATGCTGTTTTGTTCCTTTGTATTCTATGTCATATTGGTGTGCCCCTAGGAAAAGGGACCACCTCTGTAGCCTTTGCGCTGTCATAATGGGAACGCCCTTTTTAGGGTTGAATATGGAGACGAGGGGTTGATGGTCATTCAACAAGGTAAATTTTTGTCCGTGTAGGTAATGGTTGAATTTCTTCACCCCCCACACCAGGCTGAGTGCCTCCCTGTCGATCTGGGCATAGTTACGCTCAGCTGAGTTCAATGAGCGTGACGCAAAAGCTATCGGCCGCTCCGAGCCATCAGGGAATCTATGCGATAATACCGCTCCCACGCCGTAAGGGGATGCATCGCACGCCAGTCTGATTGGCAGTGATGGGTTGTAATGAGCCAACACTTCCCTGGACGTGATCAAGCTTTTGCATTTATGGAAGGCACGTTTACAGTCTTCGCTCCATTTCCAAACTACTCCCGTTTGTAGCAGTGCGTTAAGAGGGTGCAGAACCATCGACAAGTTTGGTAAAAATTTATGATAGTAATTTACTAATCCCAGGAACGACCTTAATTGTGAGACATTTTCAGGCGCTGGGGCCTTTACGACCGCTTCAATTTTTTCAGGTGACTTATGCAACCCTTCTTCGTTAATGACATGGCCACAATATGATATTTGTTTCTGGAAAAATTCGCACTTGGGGCGATTTGCTCATAGGCCCCGTTCTCTCAGCCTCGTGAGCACCTGCTCCAAGTTGGCAAGGTGCTCGTTGTCGTTTTCTCCTGTGACAAGGATGTCGTCTAGGTAGCATTGAGTCCCCAGAATCCCTTGCAGGACTTGCTCCATAGCTCTTTGCCAGATAGCCGGAGCTGATGCCACTCCGAAAACCAGTTGATTGTACTGGTACAGGCCTTTGTGTGTGTTTATCGTGAGATACTTTTTAGAGGTCTCCTCAACCTCCATCTGTAGATATGCCTGTGCTAAGTCAATTTTGGTGAAACGTTTCCCTCCGGATAGTGAGGCGCAAATATCTTCTGTACCGTGTGAAGAACCGGGTTTACAGTCACCTTGAAGTCCCCACAGATGCGAACTTTTCTCTGTTCTTCAGATTTATCATTATGCAACGTTTTCTTCATGACCGGGACAATGGGTGTTGCCCACTCGCTCCAATCTACCTTGGATAACACGCCTGCTTTTTCCAAATTCTCCAGCTCTGCCTCGACGGCTGGACGAATTGCGTATGGCACCGGTCTTGCCTTAAAAAACTTGGGAATTGCCGCATCTTCCACTTTTATTGAGGCAGTGGCGCCTTTCAGGGTTCCTAGTTCCTGTTGAAACACTTCTTTGGCGTTAGCCAAGATTTCTTTTAATCGTCCAGGTATGACGTTATCATCGTTTTTTTTCTTACTGGTCACCGTCAGTGCCTGAATGGAGTGCCAGTCTAAACGTATCTTTCTGATCCATTCACGTCCCAACAATGGTGGACCACCATCTTGCAGAACGTATAAATACAACTTCTGTATTTCCTTGCCGTTGTATACAACAGGCACCCTTACTTTCCCTCTGGGGTATACTTTCTGCCCCGTATATGTCTTCAAGATAATGGATGTGTCTTTCAAAGGTATATGCGGAAATAGCCGCTCGTAATCCCATCAACTTATGACGGTCAGAGCTGATCCTGTATCTAGCTCCATTTTGACTGGGGACCCTGCTATCGTGAGGGTAACCCAAATGGTCTGGTAACCTTCTTTGGCAATTACATTATATAATTTGAGACAGCTTAGTCTCTTGTTTCTGGAGTCGCTATTGCTCTTCTGGTCTTCGGAGCTACTGTCCGTCATCATTTGTACCTTTCTGTATTTTTCCTTATTGACCTTTTTACTGTCAGCGGATTTCTTTCCAGATCTGCATACACGTGCAATGTGTCCCATCTTTCTGCATTGCCTGCATGCTTTGTCCTTGAACCAGCAGTCCTTCTGGTCATGGGTGGATCTGCCGCAGCGATAACATCTCTCGAAACCCCATGTCATTTCATGGGTGCTGAAGTCCTGTGGCTTTTACTGTATCTCTGCAGCTCCTCTTGCTGCTGCTTCGTATGATACAGCCACACTGAAAGCCTTGTCCAGTGTCAAATCTTTCTCAGGAAGTAGTCTTTTCTGTGTTCCTTCGCTTAGGAGACCGCAGATGAATTTGTCTCGTAGAGAATCTGCCAGTCCTGCCCCGAATTGGCAGTGCTTTGACAGCTTTCGTAATTCGGTGAGGTAATCAGCGTTACTTTCATTCTTGTGCTGATTCCTCCTGAAGAATTTGAATCATTCCGCTATCAGCAGTGGTGTTGGGTTTAAGTGCTCCTGTAAGGTATCAACAATCTCCTTAAAATTCTTGTCCATCGGTTTGGCTGGAGTGATCAAGTTTCGTAACAGCCCGTATGTCCTTGCGCCCATCAGATTTAGAAGTACCGATGCCTTTTTATCATCCGCTACTTCATTTGCCTTGCAATATACCTCCACTCTTTCCACATATGTGGTCCAATCTTCTATATCACTATCGAAAGCAGTAATATTGCCAGTCTTCGGCATCTTGAAAATCTAAAATGGCGCTTCCCGCGCTTTTCTTCCGTCCCCGATGGATCAAAGTGGCGCCTCCCGCGCTTTTCTTTCTTCCCCGCTGAGTTAAGATGGCGCCTCCCGTGCTTTCCCGCCGCTGCCGCTGCAGCCAACGCTGTTCTCCGCGGTTCCCATTGCGACCTGCAGCTTTTCGCGGTATTTCTATTTTTTTTTTATATATATCTCTTCAATAGTTTCTCCGTTACTTGGAGAACCATTCCCGTCGTGGAGCGGACCCTCTGGGACTTTCCCCTCCCTCCGCTCGGTCTGAACGCCGACCTGCTTTGCAACACTGGCCGCGCCCTGAGTGATCCACCCTCTCTCTCTCTTTGCTTCTACTTCCCGACTCGCTGCCCGGCCCCGTTGCAGAGCCACCCGATCGAGCTCTAGCCCGCCGCAGCCCAGGAAGGATCAGTGCACTACCTGCCACCAGCCTGTTTAGCTGGTGAAACCACAGTTTTTTTTCTTGCTTCTGGCTTCAACCTTCGTCTGAGGAATCGATCCCCTTGAGGTGCTGCCGAATTGCAGGTAAGTTCGTTTCTAACTCGTCGCCACTGTTAGATCCGTGTGTTAATGGAGACACGGAATGCAGGAGTTGATTTAACAAGTGTTTACTGAACAACGTCTGGAGGTGAACTAACTACACAAGACGCTACACGGGCCCATATACCCGAGTGGTCACCACCGGTACCACAGCACACAGGGGCCCCAAAAACATAGTTCCTCTTAAAGGCACATACACTACAACCTGTGTCCTCGCGGAAAGGGTAAATAGGGAGGTGGCAAAGGCTTTAAACTAGTAAGATGGGGAGAGGGATCTACAAGAAACATAACCAGCCTAAATATAAACATAACAGGAAAAGAGTGCATAGGAAAGAATAAAATAAGGAAGGACATTGATGGCAAGGGATTAAATAGAGTTATAGAACAGGAATCTAAAAAGATGGTTAAACATAAAGTGAGAGGAAATCCTATTAAAAAAGTATTAAACTGTCTGTACAGTAATGCATAGAGTCTGTAATAAAACAGGGGAGCTGCAGGCAATCATGCATTGTGAGGAACCAGACATAGTAGGGATTACTGAGACATGGCTATAGAAAAATCAGGACTGGGAATTAAACATTGCAGGGTATAACATATTTAGAAAAGATAAGGAGAGAAAATGGGAGGTGGAGTAGCTGTACTTATTTGGGATTACATAATGGCAGTAGAAAAAAGTGATGCAGCTATCAGCAAGACCAAAGTAGAATCCATATGGATAGAGATAAGAGATAAAGGATCAATCACACTAATAGGCGTAGTCTACAGACCATCAAATAGTGGAAGGGAGGAGGAGGAAGAAATATGCATACAAATTAGGGAAATTAGTAAAAAACATAGAATAATAACCATGGGGGACTTCAACTACCCCGATATTAATTGGACAGCAGAGGTAGGTAAAGGGGATAAATGAATGGAGTTCCTACAATGTGTACAGGATTCCTTTCTAACCCAATATGTAAAAAGCCCAACAAAGGATTCACTATTCGATCTAGTAACAGGGAATGAACCAGAGCAGATAAGAAAAGTAAGAGTAGTGGAGCATCTAGGCAATAGTGACCATAATATAATATGCTTTAAGATGATAATTGAGAAGGGCATAAGTATGACGAAAACCAGGTTAATAGATTGGAGAAAAGCTGCTTTTGAGGGGCTGAGAATAGAACTTGGGAAAATAAAATGGGCAACAATATTGGCCAACAACGAAGTAGAACAGCAATGTTTGAAACTGTGTTCAACAGAGTGAAGGGAAAATATATTCCATTAAAAGGAAAGAACAAATTAAACACTAATGAGACTCCATGGATGAATAAAGTCATAAGGGAACAATTGAGGGTAAGGGAAGAGGTATACATTAAGTACACAGACAGCAGGGGAGTGCATGATAAGGGAGAATACAAAGCAATTTGAAGAGAAGTCAAAAAAACAATTAGGAAGGCAAAGAAGAACTATGAAATTAAATTATCAAGGAACATAAAACAAAATAGGCACATCAATAAAAAAAAGGAAGGTCGGGGTGGGAATAGGGCCATTAAGTGATAGACAGGATAATACCACAGGTAACAATAGAGAGATGGCAGAAATACTAAATAATTATTTTGCTTCAGTATTTACAAGGGAAATAAAACAGGTGGACATGACATTGGATGATGAGATTAGTAATGAGATAAGTGCATTTAAAATAAGAGGGGATATATTAAATAAACTAATCATACTCAAAGAGGATAAAAACCCCTGGTCCAGATGGATTGCATCCACACGTTTTAAAAGAATCTAGGGAAGAGATAGCAGAGACATTACTAAACATATTTAATAATTCATTAGAAAATGGTGTCATGCCAGAAGACTGGCGGATAGCTAACATAATATCTATATTCAAGAAAGGGGATAGAACATGTCCAGGGAATTGTAGACCAGTCAGCTTAACATTGGTGGTAGGAAAAATAATGGAATCCCTACTAAAGGAGAAAATAGAAGAACATCTAGAAACCAAAAATATAATAAGGAATAGTCAGCATGGATTTCAAAAGGGAGAGTCTTGCTTGACCAACCTCATTGAATTTTTTGAAGAGGTAACAGAGACAGTAGACAATAGTAATGCAGTAGATGTAATTTATCTAGATTTGCAAAAGGTACCCCATAACAGACTGATGAACAAAGTTCAGAGAATGCGGAGTCAGGGGACAAGTAGCAGAATGGATAGCTAGCTGGCTTCAAGACAGAAAGCAGAGAGTAGGGGTAAAGGGTAGCTATTCACAGTGGCAGAAGGTGGGTAGTGGTGTTCCACAAGTATCAGTGCTGGGACCACTGTTGTTCACAATTTACATTGACGACTTAGACTTTGGAATCAAAAGCACCATTTCTAAATTTGCGGATGACACCAAATTGGGGGAATAGTCAATAATGAGGAGGACTGCAACAAATTACAGGAGGACATTAATAAGCTTGCAGAATGAGCATATAATTGACAAATGAAGTTCAACACCGATAAATGTGAGGTATTACATATTGGCGGGTGCGAGTCTAGGTGGGGTAGACGAGCAAAGGGATCTCGGAGTACAAATACACAAATCGCTAAAAGTTGCAACACAGGTTAGCAAGGCCATAAAAAAGCAAACCAAGCACTCGGGTTTATTTCTAGAGGGTTAGAATTGAAAAATAGGGAAGTTATGCTAAACCTGTATCGTACCTTAGTTAGACCACACTTAGAGAGTACTACGTACAATTCTGGTTGCCATATTATAAAACGGAGATAGAGGCATTGAAGAGGGTGCAGAGAAGATTTACAAGGATGATACCAGAAATGTGAGGGTATTCATATCAGAAAAGGATGAACAGGCTGGGTCTCTTTTCTCTTGAAAAACGAAGGCTGAGGGGTGACCTAATAGAGGTCTATAAAATTATGAAAGGTTTTGATAGAGTGGATACAGCGAGAATGTTTCCACTTGTGGGGAAGAACATAACTAGAGGTCATCAATATAATAGTCACCAAGAAATCCAATAGGGAATTCAGAAGAAACCTCTTGACCCAGAGTGGTGAGAATGTGGAACTCGCTACCACAGGGAATGGTTGAAATGAAAAGTATAGATGCATTTAAGGGGAGGTTAGACAAGCATATAAGGGAGAAGGGAATAGAGGGTTATGCAGACAGAGTTAGATGAGGAAAGACGGGAGGAGGCTCGAGTGGAGCATAAACGGCAGCATGGACTGGTTGGGTCGAATGTCCTATGTAATCCTATGTAATTAAAAAGTGATTCAAATTAAAGTGAATCATTTTTAATGAAAAAGTTCAAGTTCCCAGGGTAAATTTCTCCTCCCCCCCCCCCAACCAAATGCAATACAGGGACCTCAAGGCAAGGAGTAGAGGACAGCATTGGGTACAATTATAAATTTTCCACCTACACCTACAGATGGGATCCTGGGCTTTATAAAGAGAGGCATAGACTACAAATGCCAGGAAGTTACGATGAACCTGTATATAAAACACTAGTTCGGCTTCAGATGGAGTATTGTGTTCAATTCTGGGCGCCACACTTTAGGAAAGACGTGAAGGCTTTGGAGAGGGTACAGAAGAGATTCACTAGAATGGTTCCAGGGATGAGGGAGTACAGTTACATGGATAGACTGGAGAAGCTGGGGTTGTTCTCCTTGGCGCAGAGAAGATTGAGGGGAAATTTGATAGAGGTATTTAAAATCACAAAGGGTTTAGATAGAGTAAATAAAGAGAAATTGCCTCCAATAGCAGAAAGGTTGATAATGAGAGGGCACAGATTTAAGGTGATTGGCAAAAGAACCAAAGGCAACATGAGGAATAACTTTTTTGTGCAACGAGTGGTTCGGATTTGGAATGCACTGCCTGAAAGGGTGGTGGTTACAGATTCAATAGTAGTCTTCAAAAGGGAATTGGATAAATACTTGAAGGAGAAAAAATTGCAGGGATATGGGGAAAGAGCGGGGGAGTGGGATTAATTGGATTGCTCTTCGAAAGAGTCAGCACAGATTCGATGGGCCAAATGGCCTCCTTCTGTGCTGTACTATTCTATGATTCTGTCTCTGCTAAATTCCTATTTTGTTGAAATCAAGACTCATTACACAGTCTCAAACCTGCAAACTGTAAAATCCCTAAACTTCAAAACTGTGAAATCCCTTAACTCCCTTAGTCTTTACTTCCTCCTACAATCTTCAGCCATTGAATTCCCGAGTTTGGCATAACTACTTCCAGAATTACCTCGTCTTCTTTCAACCTTGGAGGCAGGCTGCATTGTGGACCTTGGCCCTTCAGTTTGATTTCTCAATTAATACAAAAACCTTCCTTTAATTTGTAATTGATTTCATACGATTCCCCCTCCACCCCATACACATCAAACTGCTCAAGATCGAGTTCACTCCATGTCCAGGTTTAAAATTCAACTCTTTCTGAATGGCAGTGAATTAAACCTGTATGTTTCTGTGCCTCTTAAATGGGAATGATGTAAAGAAAAAGCACAAAGACACTGCCATTCGCTTCATTGTGGCCACTGGTGCAACTATTCGACCTGTCGAGAAGTATTTTCGGCCCTTTCTAGGTTTATTCATGACTGACGTAGCAGCTACGGCCATGAAGATGGTTCGGCTCATTCCGCTTGCCTAAAACCACTCAGGAGTCGCTGCCTGCTTGCCAACAAATGTCTTGCTACAAAGCCACGGTTGCCACTGACTGACAAATGTGATGGTAGTTTCATGAACCCAATTCATTTTGTAAGCGGGGGACATCGGAGGGGGGGGGGGGGGGGGACAATACTACGGCAAAGAAGATGAAAGCTACACTAGATAAACTGCACTACATATAGGGCGTTTCGACAAAGTAGCTGTTTAGCCTCGGCAACTTCCAATGAGGAGGCCTTGTCCGGCGAGTACTGAAATTAACACGAAACACTTCCCACTTCTCCTTGAAGACCGTCGTTACATTTAGGACGTCACAAATGCGTTGACTGGCAACTGGTGTGACATTGGATCAAGGGGTTGGGCCGCAGTTACTGGCACATCAGCCAACTCTTCTTAACTTTCAAGTTTATCTCTTCTATCAGGTAAGCCCTGCCGCCAGTATATAGGTACTGAGCAATTTCTGGTTTCAACCATGATGAGTTAGCTGTTACAACGTACTGAAGTCTCCGTCAAATCAAACTTTTTAAATATATATATTATTCTTTTTTTTAAAAAAGCATCCAATGTTATTTTTGCACCAAAAAGAAAAGTTTTGAATTAGCATGGAGTTGCGGTTTGGATAACAGCTCATCGACATGTTTCTTTGTGGTACAAAGCCCCAGGGACTGCTTTGGGAATTGTTGTTGATGGGAGTGATGTTGGCTGCTGAATGCCCCCCTCAGTGTACGTGCGATCAATTTAAAGTGAATTGCAGAGACCTGAACCTGAAAGCATTTCCAAAAAGTCTCCCATTGAACACCAGGCATCTCGACGTCGCAGGCAACAGTATCGGCGAAATCAATTCCCTCGAACTGAGCCTGCTCAGTGATCTGGTGCACCTGGATTGCAGCAATAATACAATATCCGACATTTCAAAGCTGCATTTCCTCAGTATAATAAAGCTGGTTTACCTAGATCTCAGTCACAATCGCTTGAGAATAATTCATCAGACGACATTCGAACCTTTAACTAACTTGGTCGTGTTAAAACTCAATGACAACCCGGAGCTAAACGAAATCGACAATGGCGCCTTTGTAACAAACTTGGGGCTTCGGGAAATTAATCTCCGCAACAATTCTTTGTTATATTTAAACGTCAGCTCATTAAAGAGGCTTAAAGGTTTGAAGTCCATATATTTGGCCGGTAATCCCTGGGAATGTCAATGCACAATTGAACAGCTCAGTGAATGGATGGTTGAAAGCAATGATACTTTTCCAGGTGAGGTTCAATGTCAAAATCTGTAATATTGTAGTTCTATGCGTGCATGATATCATGATATCATTTTGGTGACATTATATGTAATGCAGTGTGTGAATCATAGAATCATAGCAATTTATGGCACAGAAGGAGGCCATTCGACCCATCGTGTCTGTGCCGGTCGAAAAAGAGCTATCCAGTCTAATCCCACCTGCCCGCTCTTTGTCCCCAGCCTTGTAGGTTACAGCACTTCAAGCGCATATCCAAGTACTTTTTAAATGTGATGAGCATTTCTGCCTCTACCACCCTTTCAGGCAGTGAGTTCCAGATCCCCACAACCCCCTGGGTGAAAAAAGTTCTCCTCAACTCCCCTCTAACCCTTCTGCCAATTACTTTAAAGCTGGTTATTGACCTCTCTGCTGAGGGAAATAGATCCTTCCTATCCACTCTATCTATGCCCCTCATAATTTTATAGACCTCAATCAAGTTTCCCCTCAGCCTCCTCTGTTCCAAGGAAAACCACCCCAGCCTATCCAATCTTTCCTCATAACTAAAATTCTCCAGTCCTGGCAACTTCATCGTAAATCTCCTCTGTACCCTCTCTAGTGCAATCACATCTTTCCTGTAATGTGGTGACCAGAACTGCACGCAGTATTCTAACTGTGGCCTAACTAGTGTTTTATACAGTTCAAGCATAATCTCCCTGCTCTTATATTCTATGCCTTGGTTAATAAAGAAAGACTTGCATTTATATAGCGCCTTTCACGACCACCGTGCGTCTCAAAGCACTTTACAGTCAATGAAGCACTTTTGGAGTGTAGTCACTGTTGTAATGTGGGAAACACAGCAGCCAATTTACGCACAGCAAGGTCCCACAAACAGCAATGTGATAATGACCAGATAATCTGTTTTTGTTATGTTGGTTGAGGGATAAATATTGGCCAGGACACCAGGGATAACTCCCCTACTCTTCTTCAAAATAGTGCCATGGGATCTTTTACGTCCACCTGAGAGAGCAGACGGGGCCTCGGTTTAATGTCTCATCCAAAAGACAGCACCTCTAACAGTGCAGCACTCCCACAGCACCGCACTGGAGTGTCAGCCTAGCTTTATGTGTTCAAGTCCCTGGAGTGGGACTATGAACCCACAACCTTCTGACGCAGAGGCGATGGTGCTACCAACTGAGCCACAGCTGACAAAGGAAAGACTCCCGTATGCCTTCTTAACAACCTTATCTACCTGTCCTGTTACCTTCAGGGATTTGTGGACACGCACTCCAAGGTCCCTTGTTCTTCTACACTTCTCAGTATCCTACCATTTAATGTGTATTCCCTTGCCTTGTTTGCCCTCCCCAAATGCATTACCTCACACTTCCCTGGATTGAATTCCATTTGCCACTTTTCTGCCTACCTGACCAATCCATCGCTATCTTCCTGCAGTCTACAGCTTTCTTCCTCACTATCAACCACACGGCCTGTGTGCTGACTTTAATATTAATTGTTCCAAAAAGGATTGTATTAGCGGAAATAATGAGAGTTGTGAATACTTGAACGGAAGAGAAACAAAGTGAGCAGTCAAAAAATGCCAAGAATTGAATAGCTGGCTCTAGGAACTTCTCCTCTGGATTTGAACTGTCCCAACAGAGAGCAGATGTGAGTCTAATTGATTGGATAACCAATGAGATGAACAGATTTTTATACATGAAACAGACAGAACAAGGAAAAAAACTAGGAACGTTGGAAAGATGCAAAAGTTCAGCCAACCAATGAAGTTGGAAAACAGGCCAAGTCGGTTCTGATGAAGGGTCACAGATGAAACATTAATCCTTCTTTCTCTTTCAGATGCAGACTGACACATGTGTATTTCCAGTGTTTCCCATTTTTTTGCGCACCAGGTTTTGGAGTTGAAGGGATCAACCCTTAAAAAAGGGGATTAAAATTTTATTTTGCATGAACACAAAGGTTTGAGTTAGCATGGAGTTACGGTTGGGTTAATGTCCCATGAAATAGGAAGGAAAAACAGAGGACACGTATACTTCACGAATGTTGTTGAAATGGTTAAGAATGAACTTGAAAGAGACGCAGCATTCTTAGTAGACCACATGCTAAATATGTCCAATCAATACAGAGCAGCAATCGACAGCACCTTCCAAACCTAGAAGGACAAGGGCAGCAGGTGCATGGGAACACCATCACCTGTAAGTTCTCCTCCAAGTCCTCCAAGGGATGGATGGGCGGCGCAGACACGATGGGCCGAAGGGCCTCTTTCTGTGCTGTAAAACTCTATGACTCTATGACTCTAAGTCACACACCATCCTGACTTGGAAATATATCACCGCTCCTTCATCGTCACTGGGTCAAAATCCTGCAACTCCCTCCCTAAGAGCACTGTGGGAGTACCTTCATCACACAAACTGCAGCGGTTCAAGAATGCGGCTCACCCCCACCTTCTCAAGGGCAACTAGGGATGGGCAATAAATGCTGGCCTTGCCAGCGACGCCCACATTCCAGGAACACATTTTTAAAAAAGCTATTAGAATGCTGAACGACATAGCCAAAAGAATAGAATATAAGTCAAAAGAGGTACAGTAATGATCAAACTAATTATTGCCAACCCCACAGCCTCATAAATAAAGAGACAAGCTGTTAAAAATCATGAGATTTGGTATAATAATCATGAGTTGCTATTTCCCCCCCCACCTGACCCCTCACTGACCTTTGCTCCCAGACAGGAAACGAATTCGGCTGTCACTAACCTCTGCCTTTGTCTCTGTCGCTCTCTCTTTCTTTCATCTGCTTTTTCTTGTTTTTGATGTAGGTGCTTTTTTGTTATTTTGCAAATCATAAGCCGTCACCGCCCCGCCTGATTACACGATTTGATCGCAGCGAGCAAAGGCATTAATCACACCTCACACCCTGCCTCCAACTCTGAACCTTTCACTTTAGCTCAATACGAATTCCTCTTAGTTATTTCAGAGGATGCAGCCTAGCTCTGCCGTGAAGGCCTTGTCCACAGACGTGACTGTTATACCGATCATGTCAAAGGATCAATATTTAAGCTATGACTTTATGGGAGAGCAGAGAGAGAGAGAGCTGTGTGCCCCTGTGAGCCACACAGTAGCAAGCCCCGATAAAGCTGCACCATTAATGGAGTAGTTTCAAGGCTAGTCTCTTCCAGTGAAAGATGTTAACGGGTCCATCAAATAGCTTTTGTGAAAATAATAGCATTGGTACAAATTAAGTGCAGGTTTGCTTTGTGACTGCAGGGACGAGATCCTTGACTTATCTCCTGAATCCAGAAACGCCTAAATCTCGGGAAAAAATATGCTGATTTGTGCATGCGTGAAAAACATGAATCGCGTAGTTTTTTCGCACGTGCACAAATCGGCGTTTACCCTACGATTTAGGCATTCCATCGCGAGATTGCGAACGAAGCTTAGTTTCACTTCAAAATCGCATCTCTTGCGATTTTGAATTTGCGATTTTGAATGGAATGCGATACTGCAAACTGTATAGTGGGTACCTTGAATACTGCATCCAGTTCTGGCCACCCAGGAACAAGAGACACATTCAAGCGCTGGAGGCAGCGCAGAGAGAGCCACCAGGCTAATCCCCGGTGTCAGGGCTCTGAAGTATGAGGAGAGACTGAGGCTTTCCATCTTGGAAAGAAGGCCTCTGAGGGATGATCTTATAGATTTATATAAGACTCTTAAGGGTATAAAAAAAATTAAACTTTGGGACGCAGGTTCCAACTAGCAAAAGGTAATTTTAGGGCAGATATCGGGAAATTATTCAGCGCACCAAGAGTGACCAATGTGGGGAATGAACATCCAGATAGAGCAGTGGAGGCAAGAACGTTGTGATCCTGTGAGAAACAATTGGATGCTGCAATGCAGGGGACATTAGGATGAATTAAGATGGGCAGCTTTCCTCATCTGTAATTATCTCGTGATCGTTTCTGTGGCACAAGGCCCAGGGATTGCTTTGGGAATTGTTGTTAATGGGGGTGATGCTAGCTGCTGAGTGTCCTCCTAAATTCACCTGAGATCAGGGCTGGCCCATTGTGACAAAACTGTTAAAGCAAAAAGCTTTCAATTTCTAAATTTGTTGCTATCTCATTCCATCTTATAAAAAGCTATAGGGCCAGAAATTCGCGGCCAAAGGCGTGAGTGCGCTCGGGGTACTCACGCATCTGGCCGTTGGAAATGCCGGCGTTCAGCATGAACAGCGCATGCGGGGAACGCCGGCATTTCCAGACCTCGAGCGCGTGCGACTGCACAGGCAGCGCTTGCGCAGTGAACTTCGTAGATTTCATTCATGAAATCCGTGAGGGTAAGTCCTCAGAAGTTACACTTGAAAAAAGCAAGTGTAAAGTGGTTCATTGGCTGCGGAGGAAGAAACATTTTATCGTGGAGCTTCTGAAATGCAATATTTTTGTTTGGGAAAGGGAGGGAAGTTATTTTAAGAAATTTTAAGTAAGTTTTAAAGTTAAATTTTTTTTTAAAAAGGGTTTTCAGAACGGTAGGTAGAAGGAGCAATTGTGGCTGTGTGAATGGAATGTGAGAATGAGTTATGTATGTATGTCCACATATATTCCTTTACGTATATGTATGTATGTTTTATATCCTTTACTAATGTGTATGAATGTATGCTTTTAATTATGATTTTCAAATAAGTTACTTTCTCTGAAAGTCATAATTAAATAATACATTCATACACATAAGTAAAGGAATATATACATAACACGCAAAGGAATATATACAGACATACATACTTTCAGAAGCTCCACGATAAGAAATATCTTCCTCCGCAGCCTCTGGAGCAACTGTACCCATGCTTTTTTCATGTGTAAGTTGTAAGGACTTGACCTCACTGAAAGCAGTAATGAAAGCGGCGAATTATACTGCGCACGCGCTGCCTGTGCAGTCGCACGCGTTCTGCCTCTGAACCCCTTCGTTCAGAGGACAGGAAATGCCGGTTTTCCCCAAAAGCACTGTGCATGCTGAAAACCGGCATTTCATCCGGCCAGATGCGTAAGTACCCCGACCGTACTCGCGCAGTTGGAAGGGGATTACTGGGCCAACATTTTACATGTCAATAAAATGAAAAATTTAACAATTGCACGACTTGCCCCCTCGCATCTGCGACTGAGGGTCCAAGGAGGTGCATTGCGCAAGAGGTCATCATCGTACGTATCCTCACACTGTTCCCTTTGGGGAACTGTATGAAGTGGTGGAAGGATTTATGGCCGTGATTAACACTCATTCCGTGACTGTAACCATCTTTGAACCAGCCATTAGGGTGGTTAGTCCTATGGCGGGAGGGTTTTACGGGCTCCCACAACCCATCTGAGGGGGGGGGGGCCACCAACACCCACGGACGCAAGTATCCCGCTGGATGTCCACCCAGAATTTAAAGTTGGAACTCCGACTCCACTTGCTGGGACTGTCTGGAGTGGGGTTCAAAACCCTACTCCTTCTGGCCCAGCGGCGGGGATGCTTACTGCTACGCAAAAGGCCCACTCCGCACAAAAGGTGACACCCATACGTTTCCTGCGCCTTTTCCCTCCCCGTGACTGGAGCCCTATGCTGCCATTTCACGTTGCTAATCAGATTGGGCCTTTGTCATAGCGGTAGGATCCCCGCCGCTGGGCCAGATCAGGGTAGGGTTTCGAACCCCGCTCCAGACAGTCCCGGCAAGTGGAGTCGGAGCTCCGGCTCTAAATTCTGGGTTGACATCCAGTGGGATATTTGCGTCCATGGGTGTGGGTGGCACCCCCTCCTTGTATAGCTTGTGGGAGCCCGTAAAACCCTCCCGCCATAGGACTAACCGCCCTAATGGCTGGTTCAAAGATGGTTATGGTCACGGAATGAGCGTTAATCACGGCCATAAATCCTTCCACCACTTCATACAGTTCCCCAAAGGGAACAGTGTGAAGACACGTATGACGACGACATTGCTAAATAAATAAATGGAATTTAAAAAATTCTTTTAGGGCTTTTAAAAGTCTTTAAATTGCTTTAATTCTCTTTAAAACTACTTCAGATTACTCAAAATAATGTAAACATTTTAAAATGTTTATAAAAGTTACCAAAACCTTCAAAAAACTTCCAAAAACCTATTTAAACTGCTGCTTTGCATGTAAAAATGATTAGCAGCTTGACAGAAACATTGGGGGCGTGTCCAGTGAAACTGAGACCTCAAGGGGCGTGTCTCACTTACACTGCACGCTCCTGGCTTCGCGCTGGCTGCACTCCTGGGCGGCGTGACGTCATACGCTGCCCGGGATTCTTCTTTTTCATTCACCAAGTCCAGGCGTCCCTGGAGCTGATCGTCAGTAGCGCGGGGTAAGTGTAAGTACGGGGCTTGCACGCGCTGCAAGCCCCGTTCTGGAATTTCTGGGCCATTGTGAATTGACCCATCAATTATTACAAATACAATTGGTTGCTAGATTTTGATAACCTTTCTTCTGCTCTATCATTTAAGTATCAGCAAGCATTAAGAACGTTATCACATTGTTGGATTTTTGGACACATTGGCCTGGATTTTGCGGTCGGCGGCGTACCTACGGAGTACGCCGCTGGCATCCAAATGGAATGTGGACTTACCTGATGGGGACCCTCCTTCACGAACTTGCTGTTCGACGCTGCGTACTCGAGGGCAGCGTAATGGCCCACAGATCCCAGAGGCGCAGCATGTGCGGAAGTGTACCTGGGATCACGTGGGTCGGTGCTCCAATCAGGAAGCAGAAGGCCTCTCATTGAGAATTGATCTTTGAAGTATTTATGTTTGGAGAATAAACGTTGAAACAAACTTCGGATACACAAAAACTCTGATTTTACTTACAGCAATCTCCCAGCCATGATGTCGAACATGAGGGTGGCTGCTAGGTGTCAAGGGCTCTAAACCTGGCTGTTGACTCTCCTCCGCAACCCCACCACTCATGGCCAGCAATCATATAATGACAGCCATGCTGCCACGAGGAATCTTATCGAGCTCAAGCAATGCTTTTGCTACCTTGGCCACTCAGGAGGAGCTCTCAAATACTCACCGGAGTGGGTGTCCCAATTCCTGATGATCTGTTGCATCCTCCACAACTTGGCCATCATGAGGGTGCAGCCTTTGCCACCACATGATCTGCAATCACCTCAGGAGGAGCAGGAGAAAGGCGGAGGAGGAAGGGAGGAGGCAGCCTGCAAATCCCCATTCCGGATGGGTTGTCCGTGAACACATCATCAGACTCCAGTTCCCCTGAATGAAACCCCAGATCCCCATTGCTCAACACTTCCCCACCTTACTATCCCTCTGTCACAGAACATCACAGCGTCCTCTTGGCCAAAATGGTGAAACGAAACAAACATTCCAAACATAATTTATAAATGATTAATTCCAATATTACATTACAAAGTCAACTAATCACCCTTGTGCATTCCCTTAGTGTCTGTCTTTCGTGTTCTTTGCCTACTCTAGTATTCCTACACAGTGCTATCCCAGTGGCTGCAGCATGGTGGAAGGCTGCTGACTTTCCATGGGGAACACTGCAGATGGGCTTGCAGGACGACCTTGAGCAGCTCTGGCCTACAAGGCCCGGCTGCAGACTGCACCACCTTGGCATGGGCGGTGGCAGTCTGGGCTGGTTGGCTGACAGACAACTACAATGGCACTGGCGGAGTGGCAGTGGTGGGAGTACAAATGCTGTCATCCTGAGAGAGGACAGCAGGTTCATGCTCCATGGAGCCAATGCCACTCTCCCGGGGCAGCGCCTCAGCATTCCTAGTAATCGGTTGGAGGGCAGATTGCTGGACTGTTTTGATGCCCTGCAAGGCCCTTTCTGCACTCGTAAACCCAGTCTGAGCTTGCGGGCAGAAAGCTGAGCCTGCATGATTGCAGCACTGAGACATTGGGACGCTTCCGCCTGTGCTGCAATGGTAGCTGTGACATCGCCCATCACACCCAGCATCATGGTTGGGTCCACAAGTGCTCTAATGGAGTTGCCCATCATTTCCATCCTGGAAATCATGGGCTCTAAGCGCTGTGGTAAACTTGGTGCAATGTTGGAGCTGGACTCCTCCATGCTCCTGGACAATGACAAGAAGCTCTCTGGCAGGCCTATCATTGCACCAAGCATTTCTGTGTGCATGCCCATCACCCTTCTTCTGAAGGCTGCCCCATCGAAGTCTTCAGCTGAGTTCTCTGCAGCAGAACTCATGTGCAACCTCGCCCTCCGAGGAGTTAGCATCTGCGCTACCCTTTCCCCCCAGCCTGGCTGCAGCCCACTCATGCCCGGTGACTCACCACGTGCAGATCCCACCTCTATACTACCCTCTAAAGTTCGTGCAGCCATTTTCTGAGCTGGTGCTTGGGAGTGTCAGATCGGGTGATGGTGTCTCTTCTTCTCCATCACTCTCCTCCCCTACTTCTTCCTGTACAGGCTGGGCTGGTTGCAGTTCTTGGGTAACTGAAAGAAGAAAGGCACAAGGGTCGGGTTGTGGTGAGGGGAGGGGGGAAGCAAGATGTGCATGCTTACACCATCAGCAGCTTGTAAGTGAGAAGAGATTGTGTAATGAGCGGGAAGTGGAATGTGAGAAGAAGGATTAGGTATGAGCATACCGTCATCATCAGTGCTTTCAGCCTCGCCGATCACCACGGCCTCAGTGATGGCCCCTCCAATTATCTCCAGCACTGTCTCCTCCAGCTGGGTCAGGCTCTGCAGCTGTGCTTGCCCCCTGCCTGTTTGCTCCTGTTCGCACCAGTTGTGAGCCACCTTGACCTGTAAGAGAAAGGGAAGTGTGTCAGTGAGTGTGGTGCAATTTCTTTGGGTGATACGCCTATCATGGTTGGATAGCTGGCATTGTGTGCAAGGTGGGAGATGTGGGTGTGAGGCTTGCAGCAATGGCAAGTGTGTGAGGGTGAGGTGAAGCTATGATTGTGAGGTATGTGTTGTGATTGCTAGAGTTTGTTGGTAGGTGAGTGATGGGGGTGTGGTGCATTGAGCAGTGTGTGAGGCTAGTGGTGCATTTGGTGGGATATGGCATTTGAAGATGCATTCACTCACCTTGACCATTCGTGTGAGGTCATTAAACTTCTCCAGCACTGGATTCACCTGGGGGGACATACTGATGGCATTAACGGCTTCAGCGATCTCCTCCCACTTGCCTTCGAACAGTGTGTCTGCAATGCCTCCTGCCCCCCCTGCGGGTAGAGGACCTGTCTCCTATAGATTACCTGCACCAAGGCCTGCTCCAGTGCTGAATCAGAGAACCGAGATGCCCTTTCTCTGCCCTGTTGAGAAGTTGCTAAGTTGCAGCTGCAGTCACAGTGAGGTACTTCTCTCAAAAAGCACCTCCCCTTTAGAGAAGTGCAGACAGCCTTTCACTCTGCAGGCAACCTTTAAATAGAGAGCAGACTCCACATGATATTGAGCCCTGTTGAGCATTGAGCCAGCCAGCAGCGTGTTTAGAGCTGGGCTCAGCGCTGCAATCATGTTAATGAGCAGGCAGCACGAATTTCGCCTGCTGCCTGCGCTACTTTCACTGGGTGCGGGAAAATCACGCATCGCAATCCCCGCGCCCGTTTTCAGGCCTTATCCAATTTAGCTACCTAGGTTTTCAAATTAACTTCTGACAATATTGTGTTACTTACTGGATACTGAGGCAAGGCGAATCCAAGTGCCATACACACTTAACATCGTGTAACTCTAGAATATATTTCACTTTTAGGAAGATCTCGATTGTTTGTGTTTCACTTGAGCAGACCTGTTTTCCTGCCACTGGATATAAAAATAGAAGACTGATGCAGGTTTGCTAAAGTGCCAATCACATGTTTTGCTTATGTTGATATTTTAAAGAAAGGCACAGATCCACATACTGAATTGAAATGAAATTGCAGGCTGTGTAACGCTTGCGCGCTGATTTTCAAACTGTTCTATGTGGTGTACCTGTGCCAATATTGACACACTGCAAACTACCCAATGGAAACCGGTGCTGTCTTGCTGCCTGCTCGTGAAAGAAAGGATTTCTACCTACATAAATAACATGGCAGTATGTCAACAAATAATGGGAAAAAACAGAACAAAATATAGAATTCTGCTCAAAATGTGCCATTTGCCCAGCACCAGATGGACAGGAAGCTGGGCCCACTTTGAAAAATTTACTGACCATAGATGTGAGTCCTATCTCTTCCTCAGTGTTGCCTGCACTGGTGATGTAATTAAATGCTTTAGTAAAACAGAGTGACTGCTGCCAACGAAGCGGAAGCTGCGCAGAAGCATTCTGTGCATAAATCTGGTTTAGGTATTAATGTATAACGTTGTAGTTACGCTATTGCTGCTGTTTCTGCTTTGTTTCCCCAGCGCCCTTGTGTCCCGAAGCAAACAACCAAAAACACACTGAGACTGCACACGTGCAACTACTTCAACTTTGTTGGCAGCAGTCACTGCCTATTAAAATGGCTAATATCAGGTGACAGTGCTGAAGTGAGGTCACCCATTTACCCGCCGACTGCTCACTGATTGGGTGTCCAACAGACCAATGATTGCGCATAAGATCATGACTCATAATGTGCAACATTCCAAACTGGCCCATGGGCTTGTGATCTTGACCTACTGTATCTGCATTAATAAAAATTGCAGTACAACTAGTGTATGAGAGGAATCCAAACATGGCTCCTGCTGAGCCACATAAATTCCTCAAGTATGACTGTTGTACTTTATGACATTAACTAAACTGATTAGGTTGTTGCATTGAAGCAGAATCCCCTATTCCCCACTCCTGTTTCAAATTCTAAGATGTATCTACAGGGTGCGGTAAGAACATTTGTGTTTGATCATTCACAGGTTGGAATAACATCCAAACTCACCCTCAGCAGTAACAACAGGTCAACTAGCACATAGTTAAATCAGCTCCTGCATTAACTATCAATTAATCTCCCCCAGGTGAGCTGATGCACTTACCACCAGTTAGTGATCCCTTGAAAGCACTGCAAGTGGCGACAGTCTAACAACAGCTAAATGCAAAAACACAGATGAAAATTAAATGACTACAAAATCAAATTTGTCATAAACAAAATATGCAAAACAATGGCTAAAAACTTCTTAATTACATGGGAAACCTGCCACAATCAGCACAGGCATTGTATTAGGGGATTTAGGAGGGGCAACTGGCTCTCCCAGTGTCACACTCGGGGCGATTTTGCCTGCCCTGGGGAGTAGGGTGTGGAGGCGGGACTGCCGGGAAAATTGCAGAACCTGGGAGCGGGTACCCATCCTGCCCCCAACCCGCCTCCGTGCCATCTTCCCAGGCGGGAAGGGGATTAGTGCCAATTAACTGCCTGTTAACAGATAGTTAACAGGCAGTTTTTTGGCTAATCCCTATTTTGAGCCCTGAAGTGTGGGCTTCCCAACGGCTCCGAACCTCGCCAGGGTCAGCGAGGCGAGCCGTGTGTCTGCGGGGGTCGGTGGGGCCGAAATGTCTGGTGTGCAGGTGAGCGATGAGTGCAAGTGTGGAGAGGTAAGTGTGAGAGGTGAGTCTAAAGTGTTTTAATAAGATTACTTACCTTTGCTTCTTCCTCCAGGCTTCATCCCTCTAGGTTGCGGAGCTGCCTCATCTCACCGGCAGAGAAAGCGGAATGGCCGCTGCATTCTTAAATGCAGCAGCCTTCTGCTTTCTGCTCAGGAAAGCTTTCTAATTGAGTCTTCAGTACAAGGACTCAACTTAGAAGACAGATTGTCAGTGTTTGACAGCTTCACAGAGCTGTCAAATGATGACAATTCATCTGTCAAAAAATCTTGACTGATGAAACATCATACGCTGACATTCTCTGTCACCAGCTTTCCCTTAATGGGCCTGCAAAATCACTGGGTGGGCTTAACAAGGTCAATCAAGGGAAAATAGCGTGGGTTGGCTGGACGTCGTTGGAGGCGGGACTAAAACCCGACAAGCAGCAGTCCCGCCTCCATCACGCCCCATTAATAAAATCACCCCTTATGTCACTGGGAGCTAGTTAGGACATAGATTCAACTTTTCCATGGTGAGGGAAGCTGAAGGAACTGATTGGTCACCTCTGTGAAATGTGGGAAATTTGAACTGTCCGATGTAACTGCTACCACGGAGTTCTGCTGACATGTGGGCCACCTGAAATATTTTGTTCTCTGTACTCCTCTGAAAATACTTAAGTTTTATTTGCCCTTCAGTTTTACGAAAAGAGTTATTCTCTCCTGAGCCGTCCCCATCACATAACCCAGGAAACTTGGCAGCAACATATTTGCTACTTTGTTCAGATAATTAATATTCTAATAAATTCAAACTCAACTTTGGGTGCTACCATAGCCAGATTTTTTACACATATAAAAGAGACGTTGTGGTGTCCAATGTTTCTGCCCATAGGCACACAAGAGACACTGCAGTGCTGAGTCCTCTCAGCATTCATTGGGTTTTCCTCAGAGATGATTTAAGAATAATGGCTAAATAGACCAACTTCGTTCAAAGACAGATAACACAAAATAAAACACAACAGTGTATAATTTTAAGTTCTATATATGGCTGTGTGTATGCTTTTTAACTTGTCTGTATTCTTGGTTGTGTTTCAATGTCATTCTAATAACAAATAAATAAAGGGAAATCATTTGCTTTTGATTTAACAGATGATGATGATACTATCTGCACTTTGCCAAAATCAATGGCTGGAATCCCTGTCTCCAAAGCTTTAATCAAGATTTTCAAAATTTGTCACACACTCCTGGATTACTACACCTATTTATTTTTTGTAATGGTTAGTTTTGCAATATTTATCAACGGTATCATTGTTGCCTCGATTGCAGGTACAATCATGGTCTGCTTTGAACGTCAAAAGAAGTTTACAGAAGACGAAGATGAAATAACACACTATCAGCAAATGAAGTTTAATGTGAGGTTTATCAACATCAACACATAATATGAGACCTTACAGAAATATCATGCTATCAGTGCACGTGTGTTGATCACCAAGGACATCTGTAGGATAGTTCATGATATGAACTTCATTGAAATAAACTATTCACTAGCCAATGGATCAATGCAATGAACTGTTGTGGAGGACTGGAGTGTATCACTCTGTTAAATTATCATAGTTCTAATTAGTTTGTACTTCCTTTGCAATTTATATATTATCAAAAGTACAATTTTATTTTGTAAACTATTTGCCAATAAACTTTATTATACTTATTTCCAAAATCTGAGACTTTACCATGTCAATGACCGAGTGTAGAGCATCTATCTTCTATATTATATAATAAAACGGTATGTCTCTCTGTCTGTCTTTCTGTCTCTCTGTCCGGCTATACAATCAAAAGTTATAGAGCGTACCTACACGTGTGTTACATCAAAAGAAAGCTTACGATTCCAGAACGGTCGTAAGCATATTTACGTTTCGGTGAGACAAAAATTGTGCCCGGGGTATCCAAAAAACGTTCAAAATTCCGCTCATTATCTGCTCATTACCATTGAGTGACGTCGAGGTCGACCAATCGTACGGTCGAGCAACCCGACGGTCGACCAACCCGACGGTCGACCAATCGCTGCGTGGCGGGGGCACGTTCCTGGCACGTGCGGGCAGGCCCTCCTAGAGTCGAGTGACAGGACGATTGACCAATCCTACGCTTCGGTGACCTGACGGTCGACCAATCGGTGCGTGTGTGGGCGGGCCTTATCGTTCTGAACCGAGGTGAGTCGCTGCCATCTTGATTCCAAGCTTTTCATTTCTTTTTCCCGCTTTCTGCGTCTTTAAAAAACAAGTTGCTTTTAAAACACATATTGTTTTTTAAAAAAGTTAATTACTTACTAAATCTTTTATCTAATCTCATTAATTTTCCTACCTTTCCCCGTTTTTGCAGGTAGGCCTCGAAGCCTGGGCGTCTGTTGCCAGCCATGCTGGACCCTAGGCAATTGTTTTGTGGCAAGCTCCTCCCACCCCCCCCCCCGCTGGGCCCGATTCCGAACCAGCGGCCAGCCATCTTGGTAAAGGCTGGCTGGGCTCACTGCAAGCTTCATTCGCGCTCGCGCTGCACGGCGCACGCGCACCTCCACACAGAGCGCGGCCAGAGGGAAGCGAGCAGGTTAGGGGGCGGGGCTCGGGGGGGCGGGGCTCGGGGGGCGGGGCTCGGGAGAGGGAGCGGAGAGGGTTACCCCGGCAACCGGGCTCACCAGCCGCAATCGGCCGACTCAAGCCGCTCAGGCCCAGGCCCGGTCCCGGAGATCGGGAGGCGGAGAGGGGAGGAGGGTTACCAAGGCAACAGGGCCCGGCCAGCCGCAATCAGCCGTCTCATGCCGCCTCAGGCCCGGCCTCGGGAGGGCGGGGCTCAGGCTGACCGGGGCGCTGCGCTCGGCATGTCAGTGCGTGGGGCGGCACGGAGCTCGGCGGAGCCATCGCCAGCAGAGGGGAGAGGGTCTGCTGGCTCCCCCCTCCCTTTCTCCCCCCCTCCTTCCCCCACCTCCCCCACCCCTCCCCTCCTCTCCCCCCTCCCCCTCCCCCTCCTCACCCACTCCCCTCCCCTCCTCTCCCCCTCCTCTCCCCCTCCCCTCCCCTCCCCCTCCCCCTCCCCCCTCTCCCTCTCCCTCCCCTCCTCCCCTCTCCCTCCCCTCCCCCTCTCCCCCTCCCATCCCCTCCCCCCTCTCCCCCTCCCCTCCCCCCTCTCCCCCTCCCCTCCTCTCCCCCTCCCCTCCCCCCTCTCCTCCCCCTCTCCCCCTCCTCCCCCTCCCCCTCCCTCTCTCCCCCCCTCTCCCCCCTCCCCCCCTCCTCCCCTCCCCCCTCCCCTCCCCCTCCCCTCCCCCTTTCTCCCCCTCCCCTCCCCCTTCCCCCCTCCCCTCCCCCTTTCCCCCCCTCCCCTCCCCTTTCCCCCCCACCTTCCCCCCTTTCCCCCCCTTCCCCCCAGTCACGCTCTCTCTTCCCCCCAGTCGCTCTCTCTCTTCCCCCCAGTCACTCTCTCTCTTCCCCCCAGTCGCACTCTCTCTTCCCCCCAGTCGCTCTCTCTCTCTCTCTCTCTTCCAACAACAACATGCCCTCAAAAATCCCTCGGCACCGCCGGGCACTTCAGCTAGTTGAGTATATAAGGATAATTCCACCCCCCGCCCCCCCACCATTGATATAGGAATCAGTACATCAAGGCTCTGTAAGCATCGCAGCAGGCCCCAAGGATTTGTATGATTGTTACTGCTGTTTCACCAGCAGTCTGTTTGGCCCAGTGGTAGGGGCGTGGTGCAGTTGGACCTAGAAGCACAGACACACCTGTGAGTTTGAAGTTAACTATGGGAAAGACACTTGCTTTGGACAATGAGCGTCTCGATAGGTGATTTAACTGTGAATAGGTGATTTAACTGTTATGTTCATAAATAAATAGACGTTTTCATTATGAACAGCAAGCTTGTGCTAGACATTTATTCAGCCATGTGGACTAGTATACAGCATCCATCTTGACTGCTGCATCATGGGTGGCCCCCTACTAAACATACCGCTCCACCTAGTGTACCATTCTAGAATGACATGTTACTGATCATTACATCCCCCTTTCTTTGAGGTTAAACAAAATCAATATCAATCAACTTTCAAGAAAAATGATAAAGATGATATCAGTAACACTTTTGTTAGTGCTCTATAAACCTTCGAATGAACTTGTTTTTTTTTACATAACGACATAAACATCTTCACAACAGTCAACACATTTTCAAAGCTTTACTTTATGAACTCTAAGCTTTTCATTCTTTTATTATAGTTTTCTTTGTCTTCAAAGATTAAGTCTATCAGGCGTTTTTACTTCACGTGTGGATCTTCTCAGCACAGGTAAGTCTGATGTGTTTGCATGAGAGCCTGTATGTGTGTTTGTGTTAGATTGTTCTGGTGGTGAGTGGCAAGATTCAGTTGCAGCATTGTCATCGATTTGCTCTTGGATAGTTTCTTGTGTTTTCAGGAGGGAATGGCGGTTCCTCCTGAGAATCTGTCCTTCCTCAGTTCTAACAGTTTATGACCTTGGTCCTACTTCCTCAAAAACTGTAGCTTTCCTGTTCCATGCATCTGGATCCTCAATCCTGACAACATCATCCCTTGTCAATGGTTTCAGAGTTTTGGATGACTTGTCATAGTGTTATTTCTGTTTCAGCTTTAACAGTTGAAGTCTCTGTCTCAGTTCCTTACTCTGCTTTTCTTTTGCACAGCAGGGTAGCGTGGTGCGCAACTTGTGACCCATTAGGAGTTCAGCAGGTGAAGAACCAGAGTCTAAAGGGGAGGCTCGGTAGCTCAGCAGGGCGAGATAAGGATCAGACTTGCTTTCTGTTGCTTTCTTCAGTAGCTGTTTGAGAACTTGAACACCTTTCTCTGCCTTACCATTCGACTGAGCATACAGAGGACTGGATGCGATGTGTTGAAAGTCATAATGTGCTGCAAACTGTTGCCACTCCTTACAGTTGAAGCACAGACCATTGTCGCTAACGGCAATCCTGGGAATTCCATGTCTGGCGAAGATGGATTTAACATGCATTATGACACTGCTTGCTGATGTGCTTGAGAGCAGCGCCATCTCAGGATAGTTAGAATAGTAGTCAATCACTAATAGATAGTCTTTACCATTCAAATGAAAAAGGTCCATACCAACCTTTTGCCATGGTGCTGTTGGTAAGTCTGCTACTATCATTGGTTCCTTTGCTTGTTTGTTTTGGTGTTTCTGACATGTCTCACATATGCCTATCATGTTCTCAATGTCCTTACTTATGCCAGGCCAATAAACAGTGTCTCTTGCTCTCCTTTTGCATTTTTCAATTCCGAGGTGTCCCCCATGAATCCTTTTGAGCATGTCACGACGTCGAGCCTGTGGAATGACTATTCTGTTCTGTATTACTAATAGTCCACTTGCGACACTCAACTCTGACCTGATGTGATAGTACTTTGGACAGGAACCTTTTGGTCAACCATGATGAATGTTCTCTATTAATGTTTGTAACACTGTATCTTTTACTGTTTCTTCTGCTATTTGCTTTGATTTTGTGTTTGACATGGGCAGCGCAGCTGTGACCATACTCACATGAACATCCACGTCTTCCTCAGTAGAGCTCACATGACTCATTGTGGGTGCTCGGGATAGTGCATCTGCTAACACTATGGGCTGGATTTTCCTAAGCCCCTGGAGTCGGGTTGGAGGCGTGCGGGCGATAAAAATCGGAGATCCGGGGGTCCCAACCCCATCCCGCCTCCAACCCGCCTCCATGTCAATTTCATAGGAGTCGGGTTGACGACAAGTGCTGGAACCCGACTCCCAGAGGCGGGAAGGGATTAAAGGCAATTAAACTGCCTGTTAACAGGTAGTTAACAGGTAGTTTTTTGCCTATTCGCGATTTTTATTGCTGGTTTGTGGGCTTCCCGACAGCTCCAAACCACGAAAAGTTTTTGAGGCGGGACATGGGTCTGAGGTTTTGGAGGGGTCGAGATGCCCAGTGTTCAGGTGAGTGAGGGGTGCAGGAGTGCAAAGGTAAGTGTTTAAAGTGTTTAAATAAGTTTAACTTACTTTTACTTACCTTTACAGGAGTCCTGCATTCCGGTGTCGGGAGTCGGCTGCAAGAACCACAGAAGCTCCGATTTTTAAAAAAAAATCAGCTTCTTGGTTTCTGCAGCAAAATGATTTTAAAGTTATCCTGAGAAAGGACTGAGGCTGAATTAGCAGTTTTTCAGTGCTTGACAGCTTCAAACAGCTGTTAAACACTGATATTTCATCTGCCAAAAGCTTTTGACAGATGAAATGTCAATCTCTGACGTCACCTGTTGCTGGGTGGCCCTTAATTGGCCTGCTGAGCCCACAGGGCGGGCTCAACAAGGTCAATCAGAGGAAAATCCAGTGGGTTGGCCACATCTCCATGGAGGCGGGACAACAAGCCCGAATGTGGGTTTCCCACCTCCAACCCGCCCCCGTAGCAAAATCCAGCCCTATGTGTTTGCCTGGTGTGTAGATCAGTTCAAAGTCATATCTTTGCAGCTTCATCATGAGTTGTTGAATCCTTGGAGACATCTCATTCAGGTTTTTTTTTATGATGGCAACCAGTGGGCAGTGGTCTGTCTCAACTGTGAAGGTGGGAAGTCCATATATGTAGCCATGGAACTTTTCTAGTTCAACTAGCAAGCCTAGACATTCCTTTTCAATCTGGGTGTATCGACACTCAGAATCAGTCATAGACCTGGAGGCATAGGCAACAGGCTTCCAATCTTCACCCTCTGCTTGTAGCAAGACCGCGCCTAGGCCATCTTTTGATGCATCCGTTGACACTTTGATTCTCTTTGTTGGGTCAAAGAAGGTGAGTACAGATGTGGTTGTCAGCACTGTTTTGAGGTTCATCCACTCTTGCTCATGTCTTTCTGTCCATGCGAACTCATTTATTTTATTTAGCAGGTCTCGCAGACAGGCTGTCTTGGCTGACAAGTTAGGAATGAACTTTCCAATGAAGTTTATCATCCCCATGATGCATAGCACTCCTTTTTTGTCAGTGGGTCGGGGCATGTTGAGTATGACGTTTACTTTTTCCATATCTGGCTCTATTCCTTTACCAGATAGATTATCTCCTAGGAAAGTGACTTCCTGGACGCCAAACTGACACTTGGCTTTGTTGAGCTTCAGTCCATTCCGGCGTGTCTGTAGCACTTTAGTCAGTCTCTCATTGTGTTCATTCAGTGTGGAGCCGCAGATGATGATGTCATCAACATAGACCCGAACTCCTTCCAGACCTTCAATTATGTGTTCCATCGCTCTATGAAAGATTTCAGATGCAGATATTATCCCGAAAGGCATTCTGAGGAAACAATACCTGCCAAATGGTGTGTTGAAGGTACAGTATTTGGTGCTCTCTTCATCCAGTTTTAGTTGCCAAAATCCTTGTGAGGCATCGAGCTTTGTGAAGTATCTGGCACTTGATATTTCACTGGTGATTTCTTCTCGCTTGTGAATCTGGTAGTGTTCACATTTTATGTTTGCATTTAAGTCCTTTGGATCCATGCATACTCTTAGATCATTGTTCTTTTTCTTTACACATACCATGGAGTTAACCCAGTCTGTTGGCTCTTCGACTTTCCTGATGACTCCTAATGTGGTCATTTTGTCCAGTTCTTTCTTGAGCCGGTCACACAGGGGTGCTGGAACTCTCCGTGGAGCATGTACCACTGGCTGAGCATCCTCCTTTAGCTGGATCTTGTAAGTGAATGGTAGAACTCAAAATCTTTTGAACACATCCTGGAAATTACTCACTACAGAATCCACCGAGTCATCTGGTTTGCTTATGGCACAGTTTATACGGTAGACTCTCTTGACCAGTTCTAAGTCCTCACAAGCTTTGTCACCTAGTATGAATCAAGTCCTTCAGCCACAACAGAAAACATGAGATGATGCACTTTGTCTTTGACTGTCACTTTAAGTCTGCATACACCTAAGCTATCTATTTTCTGTCCATTATAGTCCTTCAGTAGTACTGAGTTTTTCTGTATTTTGGGCTTTTCTTTCATATTTTTAATGTCACTCATACTGATTAAGTTTGCTTTTGCCCCAGTGTTTAGTTTCAATGTAACTAATGCTCCATTTACCTGCAGTGGCATCATCCATTTGTCCTCTTTTACAGCATTAACTTTATGTTCAACATTGTCCATTCCTGAGGGCTGCACATTTTCTGTATCCTTTTCTATATTGTCACATGACACCATTCCTACAAAAAATGTCTCACTTAAATCAGTGTCCTCAATCACATTGACTTGTTGCCCTTTCTTTGTTTTTACTTTTGAAAAGCATTGTTTGGCAAAGTGATTCTTTCCATTACATTTTGTGCACCTTTTGCCAAACGCTGGGCATTGTCTTGACTGGTGCTGGTAACCACAGCATTTACAATTAAAAATTCCATCCTCTGATTGCTTTGCATTTCTGTTCTGCCCACATTTCTTCCCCTTGCAGGACACAGCACCGACATTCACTACAGTCGCACCATTATTAATTTCACTGAAAGTCTTTGCGTGCTGCCGAGCTAGCTCACTGGCATGGCATATTTTCACAGCATCCTCCAATGTTAGTTCGGTTTCTCTCAACAAACGTTCCCTGACTTTTTTATCATGAATACCAAACACAATCTGGTCACGAATCATGGATGATTTCAGTTCAGAGAAATTACATGTCTGTGCTTTCAGTTTCAGATCGGTCACAAAGCTATCAAAAGTCTCATTTTGCTGCTGTGTCCGTGAACGGAACACGTACCTCTCATAGGTCTCGTTCTTTTTGGGAGTGCAATGTGTATCAAACTTCTTTAGCACATCGTCCATTTTTTCTCTGTCCTCCTCTTGATCAAAGACAAAAGTATTAAATACCTCTATCGCCTGCGGGCCTGCAACCGTGAGCAGCAATGCTATTTTCCTTGCATCTGGCTTCGTACCGAACCCGATGGCAGCAATGTAGAGTTCGGATTGTTGTTTGAAAGTCCGCCAATTGCAGTCGACATTCCCCGTGAGTTTCAAACCCTCCGGTGGCTTCAAATTCTCCATGTCGTGTTTTGCAATATTCAGCAGATATTACCACTTCTGGTACCATGTTAAGTTCATAAATAAATAGACGTTTTCATTATGAACAGCAAGCTTGTGCTAGACATTTATTCAGCCATGTGCACTAGTATACAGCATCCATCTTGACTGCTGCATCATGGGTGGCCCCCTACTAAACATACCGCTCCACCTAGTGTACCATTCTAGAATGACATGTTACTGACCATTACATTAACTTTGGACAATGAGACTTCGTGTTTTAATGGGTTTCAATTGATCTTCAATTGGATAAGACCATGATGCCAGTTTCGCTGGAAAAATAGACTTCCTGGCCTCAAAGAAAAACACTTTAACCTGGGGCAAAACACATCAGCAGTAAGACTAAATCACATCAAATATGTACCACGGGGAGGGGGAGACAAGATAAGGAATTGTCTTCCATCCCCCAGCCCTGTACATGTCCTGTGGTTTGGCTTACTGGGTGTGTATTGGAATACAAGAGTTGGGGGAAGGCCCAGACTCGAAAAGGCGGGAATCAGACAAATAACGGTGATTTAAAGGACATCACTGCAGTACACAGATCGGAAAGGAATTTTAGGGTATACAGAGAAGACAGCTTTGGCCATTTTTCTCTCTCTCTGTCTCTCTCTTGCTCTAAACCACCACGAGCAACAAGAGCCTTGCCTTGCTCTTCGAAAGTAGGAACGAACCTCGAAACTGGGACTTGGATACTGCATCGGCGATACGGAACCAGGAGACATGTTCTACACAGGGAAGCAGCGAGCAAGAAAATGGACAATCGGGATGAACATTGTCCAAGCCCACGCATTGTCCAGAAACTGGATGGTTTGCACCTGGGCGGGACCAGGACCGATGTCCTAGGGGGAGTGTTTGCTAGTGCTGTTGGGGAGGGTTTAAACTAAAATGGCAGGGGGTTGGGAACCTGTGCAGGGAGACAGAGGAAAGGGAAGCAAGGATAGAAGCAAAAGACAGGAAGGAGAAAAGCAAAAGTGGCAGTCAGAGAAATTAAGGGTTTAAATCAAACATGGCCACAGTAAATAATAATTATAAAAGGTCTAAGAGTGTTAAAAAAAAGAAGCCTGAAGGCTTTGTGTCTTAATGCGAGGAGCATTTGTAATAAGGTGGATGAATTAGCTGTGCAAATAGATGTAAATGGATACGATATAATTGGGATTATGGAGACATGGTGTCAGGGTGACCAAGGCTGGGAATTCAACATCCAGGGGTATTCAATATTCAGGAAAGGCAGGCAAAAAGGTAAAGGAGGTGGGGTAGCATTGCTGGTTAAAGAGGAGATTAACACAATAGTAAGGAAGGATATTAGCTCTGATGATGTGGAATCTGTATGGATAGAGCTGAGAAATAGCAAGGGGCAGAAAAAGTTAGTGCGAGTTGTATACAGACCCCCAAACAGTAATGCTGAGGTTGGTGATAGCATTGAACAGGAAATTAGAGACACATGCAATAAGGGCACAGCAGTTATCATCGGTGACTTTAATCTACATATAGATTGGACTAACCAAATTAGTAACAATACTGTGGAGGAGGAATTCCTGGAGTGTATACGGGATGGTTTCCTGGACCAATATGTCGAGGAACCAACCAGAGATCAGGTCATCTTAGACTGGGTATTATGTAATGAGAAAGGGTTAATTAGCAATCTTGTTGTGTGAGGCCCCTTGGGGCGGAGTGATCATAATATGATAGAATTCTTCATTAAGATGGAGAGTGAAGTAGTTGACTCAGAGACGAGGGTCCTTAATTTAAATAAAGGAAACTACGATGGTATGAGGTGTAAGTTGGCTAGGATGGATTGGGGAATGTTACTTAAAGGGTTGATGGTGGATAGGCAATGGCAAACATTTAAAGATCACATGGATGAACTACAGAATTTGTTCATCCCTGTTTGGCATAAAAATAAAACAAAAAAGGTGACTCAACCATGGCTAACAAGGTAAATTAAGGATCGCATAAGATCCAAGGAGAGGACATATAAATTGGCCAGGAAAAGCAGAACACCTGAGGATTGGGAGCAGTTTAGGATTCAGCAAAGGAGGACAAAGGGATTAATTAAGAGGGGGAAAATAAAGTATGAGAGTAAGCTTGCAGGGAACATAAAAACTGACTGTAAAAGCTTGTATAGATATGTGAAGAGAAAAAGATTGGTGAAGTCAAGCGTAGGTCCCTTGCAGACAGAATCAGGGGAATTTATAATGGGGAACAAAGAAATGGCAGACCAATTAAATACATACTTTGGTTCTGTCTTCACAAAGGAGGGCACAAATAACCTCCCAGTGATGTCGGGGAACATAGGGTCTAATGAGAGGGAGGAACTGAATGAAATCAGTATTTGTAGGGAAATGGTGTTAGGAAAATTGACGGGATTGAAGGCCGATAAATCCCCAGGGCCTGATAATCTACATCCTAGGGTACTTAAGGAAGTGGCCTAGAAATAGTAGAGGCATTGCTGGTCATCTTCCATAATTCTATAGACTCTAGAACAGTTACCATGGATTGGAGGGTGGCTAATGTAACCCCACTATTCAAAAAAGGTGGTAGAGAGAAAATGGGGAATTATAATTGTAAGCCTGACATTGGTAGTGGGGAAAATGCTAAAGTCCATTATAAAAGATGTAATAGCAGAGCACTTGGAAAACAGTGACAGGATCGGACAAAGTCAACATGGATTTACAAAAGGTAAATCATGCTTGACTAATCTACTAGAATTTTTTGAGGATGTAACTGGTAAAATAGATAAGGGAGAACCAGTGGATGTGATGTATTTGGACTTTCAGAAGGCTTTCGATAAGGTCCCGCATAAGAGATTAGCGTGTAAAGTTAAAGCACATGGGATTGGGGGTAAGGTACTGACTTGTATAGAGAACTGGTTGACAAAGACTTGGAATAAACGTGTCTTTTTCTGAGTGGCAGGCAGTGACTAGTGGGGTACCGCAGGGATCGGTGCTAGAATCCCAGTTATTCACAATATATATTAATGATCTAGATGTAATATCTCCAAGTTTGCAGATGACACAAAGTTGGGTGGACGTGTGTGCTGTGAGGAGGATGCTGAGAAACTCCAGTATGATTTGGATAGGTTGGGTGATTGGGCAGATGCAGTATAATGTGGATAAATGCGAGGTTATCCACTTTGGTGGCAAAAACAGGAAGGCAGATTATTATCTGAACGGCAATAGATTGGGAGAAGGGGAAGTGCAACAAGACCTGGGTGTCCTTGTGCACCAGTCGCTGAAGGTAAGCATGCAGGTGCAGCAGGCGGTTAAGAAGGCAAATGGTATGTTGGCCTTCATAGCGAGAGGATTCGAGTACAGGAGCAAGGATGTCTTGCTGCAGCTGTACAGGGCCTTGGTGAGACCACACCTTGGGTATTGTGTGCAGTTTTGGTCGCCTTATCTGAGGAAGGATGTTCTTGCTGTCATGAATCTTACCATTCATGTACATAAGAACATAAGAACATAAGAAATAGGAGCAGGAGTAGGCCAATCGGCCCCTCGAGCCTGCTCCACCATTCAATAAGATCATGGCTGATCTGATCCTAACCTCAAATCTTCTATCACTCTGCATCCACCCGAACCCATGTGATCTCCCGGGAGAGGCGAAAAACCAGATAAAGACCCAATGGCCAATTTGGGAGAAAAAAATCTGGGAAATTCCTCTCCGACCCATCTAGGCGATCGAAATTCTTCCAGTAGATCACTCTGTCCCTATATTTTCTACAGTACTTACCTTCTGTAAAGGCGATCTCCACCCCAGCCAGGAACAGGAATAAAACCATCTCCTGAAATCTAACAGAATTAGAACACAGTAGGAGCAGAACAAGGCTACACGGCCCCTGGGCCCGCTCCACTACCCACAGGGCCATGACCATTCCGAACCCAGACTCATGTCCAATTTCCTGCCCGCTCCCCGTAACCCTTAATTCCCTTTACTTCTAGGAAACTATCTATTTCTGTTTTAAATTTATTTAATGATGTAGCTTCCACAGCTTTCTGGGGCAGCAAATTCCACAAACCTACCACCCTCTGAGTGAAGAAGTTTCTCCTCATCTCAGTTTTGAATGAGCAGCCCCTTATTTTAAGATTATGCCCCCTAGTTCTAGTTTCACCCATCATTGGGAACATCCTCACCGCATCCACCCGATCAAGCCCCTTCACAATCTTATATGTTTCAATAAGATCGCCTCTCATTCTTCTGAACTCCAATGAGTAGAGTCCCAATCTACTCAACCTCTCCTCATATGACCACCCCCTCATCCCCGGGATTAACCGAGTGAACCTTCTTTGTACTGACTCGAGAGCAAGTATGTCTTTTCTTAAGTATGGACACCAAAACTGTATGCAGTATTCCAGGTGCGGCCTCACCAATACCTTGTACAACTGCAGCAATACCTCCCTGTTTTTATATTCCAACCCCCTAGCAATAAAAGCCAACATTCCATTGGCCTTCTTAATCACTTGCTGCACCTGCATACTAACTTTTTGAGTTTCGTGCACCAGGACCCCCAGATCCCTTTGTACTACAGTACTTTCCAGTTTCTTGCCATTAAGATAATAACTTGCTCTATGATTTTTCCTGCCAAAGTGCATAACCTCACACTTTCCAGTATTGTATTCCATCTGCCAAATCTCTGCCCACTTACTTAGCCTGTCTATGTCCCTTTGCAGGTTTTTTATGTCCTCCTCACTCACTACTTTCCGTCCCATCTTTGTATCATCTGCAAACTTTGATATGTTACACTCGGTCCCCTCCTCCAAATCGTTAATATAGATTGTAAAGAGTTGGGGACCCAGCACTGACCCCTGCGGAACACCACTAGTTACTGGTTGCCAATCTGAGAACGAACCATTTATCCCAACTCTCTGCTTTCTGTTAGAGAGCCAATCCTCCACCCACGCCAGAATATTACCCCCAATCCCGTGATTTTTTATCTTGAGCAATAATCTTTTGTGTGGCACCTTGTCAAATGCCTTTTGGAAGTCTAAATACACTACGTCCACTGGTTCCCCTTTATCCACCCTGTATGTTACTTCCTCAAAAAACTCAAGCAAATTTGTTAAACATGACTTCCCCTTCATGAAACCATGCTGAGTTTGCCCTATTAAATTATGTTTATCCAAATGTCCCGTTACTGTCTCCTTAATAATGGACTCTAACATTTTACCAACCACAGATGTTAGGCTAACAGGTCTATAGTTTCCAGCCTTCTGCCTACTACCCTTTTTAAATAAGGGTGTTACATTAGCAGTTTTCCAATCTGCCGGGACCTTTGCTGAGTCCAGTGAGTTTTGGAAAATTATTACCAATGCATCCACAATCCCTACCGCTACTTCCCTCAAGACCCTGGGATGCAAGCCATCAGGTCCAGGGGATTTATCCGCCTTGAGTCCCATTATTTTACCAAGTACCACTTCCTTAGTGATTTTAATTGTATTTAGTTCCTCCCCCCTAGAGCCCCCTGTTTGTCCAGTGTTGGGATATTCTTAGTGTCCTCTACTGTAAAGACTGATACAAAATAATTGTTCAGTGTTTTTGCCATCTCCATGTTTCCCACCATTAATTTCCCGGTCTCATCCTCTAAGGGACCAACATTTACTTTAGCCACCCTTTTTCTTTTTATATAACTATAGAAACTTTTACTGTCTGTTTTTATATTTTTTGCTAATTTACTTTCATAATCTATCTTCCCTTTCTTAATCAATCTTTTTGTTATTTTTTGCTGTCTTTTAAAGACTTCCCAATCTTCCATCCTCCCACTAGATTTGGCTACCTTATATGCCCTTGTTTTTAGTCGGATACTATCCTTAATTACTTTACTTAGCCACGGATGGCTATCTTTTCTTTTACACCCTTTTTTCCTCAGTGGAATATATTTTTTTTGGAAGTTGTAAAATAACTCCTTAAATGTACACCACTGGTCATGTACCGTCTTACCCTTTAATCTATTTTCCCAGTCCACTCTAATTAATTCCGCTCTCATACCTTCATAGTCTCCTTTATTCAAGCTCAGCACGCTTGTTTGAGGTCCAACCTTCTCACCCTCTAATTGAATATGGAACTCAACCATGTTATAGTCACTCATTCCAAGGGGATCCTTTACTAGGACATTTTTAATTAATCCTGTCTCATTACACAGGACCAAATCTAAGGTTGCTTGCCCCCTGGTCGGTTCAGTTACATACTGCTCAAGAAACCCATCCCTAATACACTCAATGAACTCTTCCTCAAGGCTGCTCTGCCCAATTTGATTTGTCCAGTTAATATGATAATTAAAATCCCCCATAATTATAGCTGTTCCCTTATTACAAGCCTCAACTATTTCCTGATTAATGCTCCGTCCAACAGAGTTGCAACTGTTCGGAGGCCTATAGACTACACCCACTAGTGTTTTTTTCCCCTTATTATTCCTTACCTCCACCCAAACTGTTTCACTATCCTGCTCCTTTGACCCAATATCATTTCTCTGTATTATAGTGATTCCTTCCTTTATTAACATAGCCACCCCACCTCCTCTCCCTTCCTGCCTGTCCTTCCTGATTGTTAAATAACCTGGTATGTTTAATTCCCAGTCATGGTCACCCTGCAGCCATGTTTCTGTAATGGCCACAAGATCATACCCATATGTCATTATTTGTGCCGTTAACTCATTCATTTTGTTACGAATGCTACGTGCATTCAGATAAAGAACTTTCAAATATGTTTTGTAACACTTAGTTCCTGTTTTTTCCCTTTTTAGTACTTTACTTTTTACTCCATACCTTCTGTCCCTTCCTGACATATTCTGTTTTTTAATTCCCCCACTGCTACCTAAGTCTATGACCTTCTCTGTTGTCATTTCTATTATTTGCTCTCTAGAAACCTCCCCCCCACTAATTAGTTTAAAGCCCTCTCTACAGCCCTAGTTATATGATTCGCCAGGACTCTAGTCCCAGCACTGGCCAAGTGGAGTCCGTCCCAACAGAACAGCTCCCTCCTGTCCCAGTACTGGTGCCAGTGTCCCAAGAAGCAAAACCCATTTCTCCCACACCAATCTTTGAGCCACGCATTTAACTCTTTAATTTTATTTATCCTAGCCAAATTCGCTCGTGGCTCAGGTAATAACCCAGAGATTATTACCCTTGAGGTTCTGTTTTTTAATTTGACCCCTAGCTGCTCATACTCCTTTAACAGAACCATCTTCCTTGTCCTATCTACGTAGAAATGACTCATGAGATAACACTGGGCAGTATAAATACTCGGGCATGAGCCCAGCTTGCTTAGGAACTAGTAATGTAACTAGAGCTCATGGTTATGAAACAGTTGATTAAAGCCTTGTTTTATACTCAAACCAGGTGCTTAGTAGTTTTCTTACGTCAATTAATCAACTGTGTATCAGCTCCATGCTCTGAGTGATTTTGGGAACAGCCAGCTACGACTTCAACTGTAGAAGGGAACTCCGACGTAGTAATCAATCCATCATGGACAAACTACTCAGACCCGCCCGTCTTGACCTGGACCCGAATTCACCTACAACTGCGAAGGTATGGAAACACTGGTATCGTACCCTCAGCAACTTCCTCAGGGTGTGTGGTGAAAATGTTCCTGCTAAATTAGAGATACTTGCCAATTATGTATCTCCTCATGTGTTTGACTATATCGAAGACTGTGTAGACTATGACTCCGCTATCCTAATATTACAGCGACTCTATGTTAAGGCCCCAAATGAAATTTTTGCTCGGCATCTATTGGCCACAACTCGACAACAACCTGGGGAATCACTTGACAAATTCCTTCGAAAGCTTTGCAGGCTCAGCAGGGATTGTAACATTAAAGCTGTCACAGCTGAGCAGTACCAGAAGGAGCTAATTCGCGATTCCTTTGTTAATGGAATTACATCTCCCTTCATACGCCAGCATCTGTTGGAGAATAAAACTCTCGAGTTACAGGCTGCCTATGACCAGGCGTGTTCCCTGGACTTAGCAAAGAGGAATGCAGATACCTATCTTTTACCTCGTGCACGGGCTGCTGCTATCACTTTAAATGACTCCTTCGATAGGTCTCAGGCGGAAGCCCTCACTGATGATGACTCTAACCTAGCGGGTGACAACCCTACCCTGGAAGCCTTCACCGATGACGACCCTGCCCTAGCAGCATCTTGGCAATCTGGAAGGAAGTGTTTCTTCTGTGGAGGTGCGTTCCATTATAGGAAACTTTGTCCTGCTTGTAATGCAACCTGCAATCATTGCAGCAAGAAAGGTCACTTTTCTAAGGTATGCCAGTCAAGAGCCTCTGTTAGTAAGAAAGGCCCCTTTTCTAAGGTATACCGGTCGAGAGCTCCTGTTAGTTTTGCAGCTACTACCTATAAAACTGCTTCTCCCAAGAGCCACTACTAAGGTTATAGTTGCTAACTATGAAACTGCTCCTCCCCCAAGAAGCATTACTAAAGTTACAGCTGTCAAGGGTAAAATTGCCCCTTTTCCCATAACAGCTGTTTTTCCCCAAATCTGTCCCATGCAGCCACGAAGGTTTCGGTAAATGGACACATTCTGAGCGCACTAATCGACTCATGCAGCTCTGACAGCTTCATTAGTGAGTGGGCTGTCAGTAAGTTAAAACTGCGTATTTACCCCTCGGACAGGGAAATTGCAATGGCTCTGACGACACTGACCACCAACTCTTCCGGCTTTTGTCTTGTCGACCTTATTCTCAATGGCCACACTTATTTCTCCACCCGGCTCGGGGTGCTCAAAAACCTATGCAGTGATGTGCTCCAGGGACAGGAATACCAGAAACAACATAAAAGACTCACTTTCGAGTTTGGAGGGTCAAAGCCGGAGCTTACTATTTCCAAAGTACCATTTTGTGCGCTTTCGGCGGCTTCACTCGATGAGCCCTCCTTGTTTGCCAATCTTTCCCGCCGATGTAAGCCCATAGCCACTAAATCACGACGTTTCAGCCAAGATGATCAATTCTTTATCGAGGCAGAAATCTCTCGCCTTCTAGCTGACGGTATCATTGAGCCATGTTCATCTCCCTGGCGGGCTCAAGTCATCATTGTTAAAAATCCTCTGAAGCAACACAAGAAACGTCTTTGCATCGATTACTCGCAAACTATTAACCAGTATATCGACCTGGATGCCTACCCACTACCACGCATCGATGACATGGTCAATAACCTGCCAATTACAAGGTATTTTCAACTTTTGATTTAAAGAGCGCATACCATCAAGTACCGTTAAAGGACTCTGACAAAAAGTATACGGCCTTTGAGGCCAATGGTCGGCTTTACCAGTTTTGCCGCCTTCCATTTGGGGTCACCAATGGGGTGGCAGTGTTTCAACGGGCAATGGATAGCCTAGTCAAACAGTGTGGTAAACCACTGTTATTGTATATTGTTACCTCTGGGTGGCGCTGTGTACCAAGGCATGCCTCAGCTGACTCCGCCCACATGACCAGGTATAAAGGTGGGGGTTTCGCTGACTCACTTCCTTCTTGGAACCAGTCACCCACGAGAGGCATGCTCTGTTCTCTAGTTAATAAAAGCCTTTTCATCACCTTCCTGATTCATCGTCTTTTATGGAGTAATTGATAAGCGTATCAAACAGGAGAACTTAACGGCCACTTTTCCATATCTAGATAATATCACCATTGCTGGTCATGACCAAAAGGAGCATGATGCCAACCTCCAAAAAATTTTTGACGTTCTTCGTCGTCGCAACTTAACCTTAAATGAGTCCAAATCTGTGAAATTAGTACCATCAGTCAACATCCTTGGCTATTGGGTGGGCAACGGTGTCATCAAACCGGATCCGGAGCAACTTCATCCACTTCAGGAGCTCCCTCCCCCTACGAATCTCAGCTTCCTTCGTCGGGCACTCGGCATGTTCGCCTATTATGCGAAGTGGATACCCCACTTCTCCGACAAGATCCAGCCCCTGCATCATGCGAAGTCATTTCCGTTGGAGGCAATGGCTATTTCAGCTTTCAACCTCCTCAAGCGACAACTGGAAAAAGCCACGCTTCGCTCCATTGATGACAATCTCCCTTTCGTGGTCGAGTGCGATGCATCGGAGGTGGCGATCTCGGCTACCTTGAATCAAGGTGGTCGACCTGTTGCATTTCTGTCCAGAACTTTGCAGGGTAGTGAGCGCCATTATCCTCCAGTCGAGAAGGAGGCTATGGCCATCATTGAAGCTGTATGTCAATGGAGTCATTTTCTCGCTTGTCGCCATTTCACACTTATAACCAACCAGCATTCTGTGGCCTTTATGCTGGATAACCAGAAACGCACTAAGATCAAGAATAACAAAATACAACTCTGGAGGATGGAATTGGCCGCCTTTGGATACACCATACATTATTGGCCCAGCAAAGAGAATGTGGCCCCGGATACCCTCACGCGGGCATTCTGCTCTTCTATGTCAACTTCGACCCTTGCGGATCTTCACACTGACTTATGCCATCCTGGCGTTACCCGTATGCTGCACTTTGTGCGATCTAAAAATCTCCCATTTTCTACGGAAGATGTGAAAAGAACATGCTCCTCCTGTAGAATTTGTGCGGAATTAAAACCGCAATTCTTCCGTCCATCGGATGGCTCGCTCATACATGCTATACAGCCTATGCAGCGACTCAGCAATGAATTTAAAGGGCCATTGCCTTCCTCAACGTGAAACACCTACTTACTTACTATGGTGGACGAATATTCACGCTTTCCCTTTGCTTTTCCCTGTCCCAATATGTTTACTTCCACAGTGATCAAATGCCCCGATCAAGTCTTTTCCCTTTGCGGTACGGCCAATTTCATCCACTCTGATCGGGGTCCCTCCTTCATGTCAAGCAAACTCAAAAGTTATCTTTCCCAACGGGGAATCGCCACAAGTAAAACGACACCGTATTATCCCATCGGTAACGGACAGGTTGAGAGATACAATGCTATCATTTGGAACGCTGTTCATCTTGCACTGAGGTCATGCAACCTAGCAGACCAGCAGTGGGAATCTGTGCTCCCTGACGCGTTGCATTCCATCAGGTCTCTTCTTTCCACATCCACCAATGTCACGCCTCACGAGCGATTCTTCAGGTTCCAGCATCGCTCCACACATGGGACGTCCCTACCGTCATGGTTGGCAGCTCCCGGCCCCGTGCTGCTCCGAAGATTCGTCCGATCTTCCAAAAACAATCCCCTCGTTGACGAGGTGGAGTTAACGGACGTTAATCCCACTTACACGCTGTGCAGTACCCAGATAGCCGGGAGTCCACCGTTTCACTCAGAGATCTGGCTCCCTGTCCAACCGGTCCCACGGACCCAAATGATAGAGAGTCCCATGGTAATGATGCCGACACTCTCTGCGCTCCTTTGAAGATGACGCCCTACCTGGGACATCAAGAGATCTGCCGGCTACTCCACCGGATCAACTCAGGGAACCGAGCGCTCCCCATGGGATGGCCACTCGAAGCCAGGACGCTGGTCAATCCCCGGCTACCAAACAAAATGAAGCCAGCTGTGCACCTGTGGGGACCCGCACCCGGAGTCATGATCTCCCCAGTCTCCCTCAGGTCGATCGAGGCGACACGGGCCCTGTCGACCTATCAGTACGGATCAAGCGACCCTGGGACCCAGACATGGTCCGGGGAGACGTGCCTTCCAGCCACAAGCAAAGAGCTAAAAGACGGCGTCTATTCGTGGTCCGGCTAATCCGTTAAAAGGAAGTCATTGGACTTCCAAATCTTTAGGGAGGAAGAATGTTATGAATCTTATGATCCATGAAGAAAGACTCATGAAATAACACTGGACAGCCAGCTGGTGGCGCCGTCCAAGGAGTATAAATACTCGGGCGTGGGCCCAGCTTGCCCAGGACACTTTGTAAACAGAAACTAGTGAAAGATAACTAGACCTCCATGTTTTGAAACAAGTTGATTAAAGCCTTGCTTTATACTCGAAACAAGTGCGTAGTGAGTTTTATTACGTCAGAGGCTACGGCTATCATCGAAGCAATACGTTAATGGAGTCATTTTCTCGCTCGTCACCATTTCACGCTTATAACCGATCAGCGCTCCGTGGCCTTTATGCTGGATAAGCGGAAACGCACTAAGATTAAGAATAACAAAATACAACTCTGGAGGATGGAATTGGCCGCTTTTGGCTACGCCATACGTTATCGACCCGGCAAAGAGAATGTGGCCCCGGATACCCTCACGCATGCATTCTGCTTTTCTATGTCAACTTCGACTCTTGCGGATCTTCATATTGACTTATGCCATCCTGGCGTTACCCATATGTTGCACTTTGTGCGTTCTAAAAATCTCCCATTTTCTACGGAAGACAAGTTCCACTTGTAGAATTTGTGCGGAATTAAAACCGCAATTCTTCCGTCCATTGGATGGCTCGCTCATACATGCTATGCAACCTATGCAGCGACTCAGCATTGACTTTAAAGGGCCATTGCCTTCCTCAACGCGAAACGCCTACTTACTTACTATGGTGGGCGAATATTCACGCTTTCCCTTTGCTTTTCCCTGTCCCAATATGCTTACTTCCACAGTGATCAAATGCCTCGATCAAGTCTTTTCCCTTTGCGGTACGGCCAATTTCATCCACTCTGATCGGGGTCCCTCCCTCATGTCAAGCAAACTCAAAAGTTATCTTTCCCAACGGGGAATAGCCACAAGTAAAACAACACCGTATTATCCCGTCGGTAACGGACAGGTTGAGAGATACAATGCTATCATTTGGAACGCTGTTCGGCTTGCACTGAGGTCATGCAACCTAGCAGACCAGCAGTGGGAATCTGTGCTCCCTGACGTGTTGCATTCCATCAGGTCTCTTCTTTCCACATCCACCAATGTCACGCCTCACGAGCGATTCTTCAGGTTCCAGCGTCGCTCCACACATGGGACGTCCCTACCATCATGGTTGGCAGCTCCTGGCCCCGCGATGCTCCGAAGATTCGTCCGATCTTCCAAAAACGATCCCCTCGTTGACGAGGTGGAGTTAACGGACATTAATCCCACTTACGCGCCGTGCAGTACCCTGATGGCCGGGAGTCCACCGTTTCACTCAGACGTCTGGCTCCCTGTCCAACCGGTCCCATGGACCCCACCGATAGAGGGATCCATATTAATGATGCCGACACTCTGCGCTCCTTTGAAGATGACGCCCTACCCGGGACATCAAGTGATCTGCTGGCTACTCCACCGAATCAACTCAGGGAACCGAGCGCTCCCCATGGGATGGCCACTCGAAGCCAGGACGCCAGTCAATCCCCGGCTACCAAACAAAATGAAGCCAGCTCTGCGCCTGTGGGGACCTGCACCCGGAGTCACGATCTCCCCAGTCTCCCTCAGGTCAATCAAGGCGACACGGGCCCTGTCGACCTACCAGTACAGATCAAGCGACCCAGGGACCCAGACACAGTCCGGGGAGACGTGCCTTCCGGCCACAAACAGAAATCAAAACGACTGCGGCTCTTCGTGGTCCGTTATATCCGCTAGAAGGAAGTCGAAGGACTTCCAAATCTTTCAGGGTCGAAGAATGTCATGAACCTTACCATTCATGTAGAAATGACTCATGAGATAACACTGGGTGGCCAGCTGGTGGCGCCGTCCAAGGAAAGTATAAATACTCGGGCGTGGGCCCAGCTTGCTCAGGATGTTTTTGTAACCAGGAACTAGTGATGTAACTAGAGCTCATGGTTGTGAAGCAGTTGATTAAAGCCTTGTTTTATTCTCAAACCAAGTGTTTAGTAGTTTTCTTACATCACTTGCCATGGAGGGAGTGCAGCGAAGATTCACCAGACTGATACCTGGGATGGCAGGAATGAAGAGAGGTTGGGTCAATTAGGCTTATATTCGCTGGAGTTTAGAAGAATGAGAGGGGATCTCATTGAAACTTATAAAATTCTAACAGGACTAGACAGACTAGATGCAGGAAGGATGTTCCTGATGGCGAGGCAAAGGGGGCGACCAGGGAACCGTTTGACGTTCTGGGTGGCTGCCCTTTGGATGGTTTTTGTGCAGGAGAAAGGGAGGGTAGACGCTGCCATGAGCAGTGTGATCCCAACCGCTCCCGTATGCCCAACACCCTGACTAGAATACGCCTAGCCTGAGTACCTGTGTCCGCTCACGTACGATGAGTGGGGCAGACCTTGTGTGAAGATTGGGGTGGAGACGGTACACGGGAAGTACTTGGTGGACATTGGGGCCTCGAGCACGGTGATCCATTCAAGGGACCCGACCAATTCACCCTGGTCTAGCAGGATCCCATTCAGTCTCGTGGGGTTCACAGGGAACAAGCAGGCGGGGGCAATGTCCAAACCTTTGGCCATAGATTTAGGATCCCTCCACACCACGTGGGAGTGCATCCTAATAAAGTGGGAACAGCCAGGGTCTGGAGTCCTGGGGGCCGACTTTATGTTAGCCCATCATATAATAGTGGATTTGAGGAATCACTGCCTTTGGGAGCGGTAAGGAGGGAGAAGTTATAGTAATCCCTAAGGATGGGGAAGAAAGGGGCAGCGTGTGCATGATGAAGCCTATGGGGAGTTACGACCTGGAGCAATTGGTCAGTAATACCCCAGCCAAGTATCAGGCCAACGTAAGAGACAATCTCGCATCGTTCGCCACGCACAAGCATGACTGTGGCCGGGTGACGGGGGTAGAAGTCCGAGTACACGGGAACCCCATGTCATGGCCACAAAAGCAGTATAATTTCCCCAGAGAGGCAGAAGCCGAGTTGGAAATGGCACTGGGATCCCTAGTAGAATAGGAGGTGTTGAGGCTAATAGCCACCCATGTGAACTCACCACTCTGGCCGATTAGGAAACCTGACCAGTCATGGAGGGCCACCGTGGACTATCGGGTGCTCAATAAAAACATCGCAGCCTGCGTGCCCACAGTCGCGGCTGTTGCCAATCTGGTAGGGAGCATTCCAGTGACCGCAACCACTTTTACGGTGCTGGATATCTCCAATGGGCTTTGGTCGATCCCTCTAAAAAGGGAAGACCAATACAAATTTGCCTTTACTTTTAAAGGGTAACAGTACACCTGGACATGCCTTCCCCAGGGTTTTCATAACAGCCCCTTCATATTCCACCAGTGTATGGAGGGTGCCTTAAAGGGTTTTAGCCTACCTCAGCAGCTAGCACAATATGTGGACGACTTGCTTTTGTTCTCCGCCGAGGGGGAGGAGCATGGGCCACTGCTGGCCGAGTTGCTCGAGCTGCTGAGGGAGGCTGGGTTTAAAGTAAACCTGAAGAAAACCCAGATCGGTCGCGAGGAAGTCAAATTCCTCGGGTTGGCGGTAAGGGCAGGGGAAAGGGCCATAGATGAGGCGAAAAGAAAGGCAGTACAGGAGTTACCAGTCCCCAAGGACGTAACAGGGGTAAGATCCTTCCTGCGACTCACAGGGTATTGCAGGGATTTTACAGAGGGTTACTCAGCTACGGCAGCCCCTCTGCTTCGGCTCCACCGCAAGGGAGCCGGGTGGGAGTGGGACCAGAACTGCCAGGAAGCGTTCACACGCCTCAAGGAGGATTTGCAGACAGCTCCTGCACTGGGGGCAGGAATTCTAGAGGTAGCAGCCAGCGGGGATAGCTTGAGCGCGGTGTTGCTCCAGGAGCAACACGGCAAGCTACGGCCTGTGGTCTACTCATCTAGGGTTCTCACCAAGGTAGAACAGGGATATTCCAACTGCGAGAGGCATCTCCTGGCCACGCATTGGACCTTAAAGCGCTCACAGCTCTTTACGGGATCATCCCTGATGGTTTTACTCATCCAACATACCCCCACTCAGATGTTGTTGGACGGGAGAATAAAGGACAGGACAGTGAGCAGTGCTCGCATTCCTCGCTGGACTTTATTGCTCTTGCAGATGAATCTACATCATCTGCTCGGATTCCAGGTTTACATGTAATTTGTGCACCAAGTACCTGGCCATCTGGGCTCGGCGCGGTTTTAAATCCACGGATGGGAAGCCCCTAGCAACAGCACCGCTGCTAGGGAGAGTTTTGGAGGTCACGGGTGTAAAGTCCGCGCCTCAATAATACACGGACTTCGGGAGAACAGTTTAACAGGTACTTTACTGAACAAGAGGCAGCTTGAAACTGAAACTACAGAAGCCTGCTAGGGCCTTTTATACAGGGGTGGTCACTGCCGGTACTGCAGCCTAAGACCAGTTATTCCCTTAAAGGTACATACACAACAATTCCTCCCCTTTTAGATAAACAGTACATAACATTCATTTAACAACTAAATAATAACTAATTACAATTACAATTTTCTCAGTAATATATACATCAACTGAAATAGTCATTTATAAGTTCAGTCTTTGAGGAGGCTTCCTGATCCGGACTGGATAGCGCCTTTCTCGAGTATCCTGTTCTGGCGGTGGAGTCAATTCTGGCTCATTGTCATTGGTTGGTTCGTCAGCTTCCAATACCCCTGCTTCTGAGGTAGACGCAATCTGTACTTCGGGCTCATTACCAGGTGCACATGCTTGTGGTACAGGTTTGGCTTGTTCCTGTGACTCTAGAATCTGGTCAGCATGGCGTCTCACGATGCTCTTTCCAACGTCCACTGTGTACATTAGTGGTCCCTGCTGTGTGCATATCGTGCCTGGCTGCCATTTTTCTGTTCGGTAGTCGCGGGCCAAGACTGGTTGCCCTATCTTGAAGCTCCTGGTTGGCTTCTCATTTATGTGCTGGAACTGCTTATCCTCAACATCTCGTCTTATGTTTGGTTTGAGCAAATCCAAGCGACATCTTAGTCTCCGGTTGAAAAACAGTACGGCTGGAGTTTGGTTGGTTACTGCACGTATCGCATTCCGGTAAGCAAACAGGAAGTTATCCACCTTGTGTTGCAGTGGTATGTCGTCATTATACATTGCCTTTATGGCCTTTTTAAAGGTCTGAACAAACCTCTCAGCCAATCCATTTGTGGCTGGATGATATGGGGCAGATGTGTAATGTTTCACCCCATTATTCTTCAGGAACCTCCGGAAATCCTCAGACACAAACTGTGGGCCATTGTTGGAACAGATCTGTTCTGGCAACCCATTCCTGGCGAAGATGGTCCTTAGGACGGCAATAGTTTTCTCCGTGGTGGTGGAGGACATTTTAATGACCTCTGGCCATTTCGAATGGGCGTCCACAGCGATTAGAAACATTGAGTCCATAAATGGACCAGCGAAATCAATGTGTACCCGTTGCCATGGAGATGAGAGCCACTCCCATGGATGTAACGGGGCATGTGGTGGAGCGTTTTGGACCTTCTGGCATCCTGTGCATCTCTTGGTCATATCCTCGATTTCTTTATCGATTCCCGGCCACCACACAAACGCCCTGGCTAGGCTCTTCATTTTTACCCCTCTCAGATGACCCTCGTGAAGCTCATTGAGTACTCTATCTCTCAACTTGGGTGGAATTACCACTCGGGATCCACACATCAAGGTTCCCTGGCACACTGACAGCTGTTCCCTCCTTGGCGAGAATGCTGGCAACAGTGAGTCGCCGTATGTTGGCCATCCCTTCACCGTCAAATCATAGACCCGAGAGAGTGTCAGGTCATTTCGGGTTTCCTCCTCAATACTTGCATTTGTAACAGGCAAACATTCGACTATGGTCGCATGGAATATCTCCACAGGGTCCACTGCAGGTGATTCTTCCGCCGTAGGCAACGGTAGGCGCGACAGCCCATCAGCGCTTCCATGTTGTTTCGTACCTTTGTACTCTATGTCATACTGATGTGCCCCTAGAAAAAGTGACCATCTTTGCAGCCGTTGCGCCGTCATCACCGGAACACCCTTCTTTGGGTTAAAAATTGAGACATGGGGTTGATGTTCAGTCAGTAGGGTGAATTTCTGCCTGTGCAGATAGTGATTGAACTTCTTCACCCCCCACACCAGGCTGAGGGCCTCCCTGTCAATCTGGGCATAGTTACGCTCGGCTGAGGTTAGCGAGCGCGATGCAAAGGCTATTGGCCTCTCTGAACCGTCACGGAATTTGTGTGACAGCACTGCTCCAATGCCATAAGGTGACGCATCACATGCCAACCGAATCGGTAGTGTTGGGTTGTAGTGGGCCAATACTTCTTTTGAAGTGATTTGGCATTTACATTCCTGAAAGGCACGCTTACACTCATCACTCCATTTCCATGTTACACCAGTTTGAAGGAGGGCGTTCAGTGGGTGCAGAATTGTAGATAAATTCAGCAAGAACTTATGGTAGTAGTTCACCAACCCAAGGAACGACCTCAGTTGCGACACATTTTCTGGTGCTGGAGCCTTGACTACAGCCTCAATCTAGTCCGGCGACTTATGCAACCCTTCCTCATCAATCATGTGGCCACAATACGAGATTTGTCTCCTGAAGAACTCGCATTTGGGATGGTTGGCTCGTAGCCCATATTCCTGCAATCTCGTGAGCACCTGTTCCAGGTTGGCAAGGTGTTCATTGTCATTTTCGCCCGTAACCAGGGTGTCGTCCAAATAACACTGGGTCCCCGGGATCCCTTGCAGGACTTGTTCCATTGCCCTCTGCCACATAGCCGGGGCCGATGCTACCCCAAATACCAGTCGATTGTACTGGTAAAGGCCTTTGTGAGTGTTTATCGTGAGGTATTTCCTAGATGCTTCTTCCACCTCCATTTGTAGATACGCTTGAGCCAGGTCAATCTTTGTAAAACGTTTCCCTCCAGATAGTGAGGCGAAAATATCTTCTATCCGCGGAAGTGGATACTGTACTGTGTGCAGGACTGGGTTCACAGTCACCTTGAAGTCCCCACAGATGCGAACCTTCCTTGGCTCCCCAGGCGTGCTGCTCAATGCTTTCTTCATTACAGGAACGATGGGTGTGGCCCACTCACTCCAGTCCACCTTAGACAGCACCCCCGAACGCTCCAGACTCTCCAGTTCAGCTTCCACAGCTGGACGTGTCGCGTATGGCACCGGCCTGGCCTTGAAAATTTTTTGGGTTGCGTTATCCTCAATCTTTATGGTTGCCTTTACTCCTTTTAGTGTCCCATGTCCTTGTTGGAACACATCTTCCGCGTCAGATAGAATTTGTGACAGACGTCCAGGTGCGACGTCATCATCTTTTTTGTCAGTCACAGTTAGTGCCAGAATGGAATGCCAATCCAATTGTAGTCTTCGGATCCATTCACGTCCCAATAATGGTGGTCCTCCATCTCGTAGTATATACATGTATAGTTTCTGTGTTTCCTTTCCGTTATATTCAACTGGCACCCTTATTTTTCCTCTGGGGTAGACCTTTTGCCCCGTGTATGTCTTCAATACAATGGACGTGTCCTTTAAGGGTATGTGTGAGAATAGCCGCTCATAGTCTCGTCGATTCATGACAGTTAGGGCTGATCCTGTGTCCAATTCCATCTTCACTGGGGACCCTGCTATCATGAGGGTGACCCAAATGGTTCGGTGATCTTCTTTTGCGAACACGTTGTGTAACTTTAAGCAACTTAGTCGCCTGCTCCCGGAGTCCTTATCACTCTCCTGATCTTCTGAACTGCTATCTGTCAGTTTGTTTACTTTCCTGCACTGTTCCTTAGTAGTTCTTGTTGTGTTGGTCTTCTTTCCCGACCTGCAGACTCTTGCTATATGTCCCATTTTCCCGCATTGCCTGCATATTTTGTCTTTAAACCAGCAGTCCTTCTGCTCATGGGTTGTTCTGCTGCAGCGGTAGCACTTTTCGGCTCCATACGCCATTTCGTTAGCGCTGTATTCTTGTGGTTTCTGTTGTATTTCCGCAGCTCCCCGTGCTGCTGCTTCGTAGGATACTGCCACGCTGAAAGCCTGTTCTAGCGTCAGGACCTTTTTTGAAAGTAGTCGTTTCTGGGTTCCTTCACTCTGGAGCCCGCAGACAAACTTATCCCGTAAGGTGTCTGCCAGTCCTGCTCCGAACTGGCAGTGCTTCGATAACTTGCGTAGTTCCGTAAGATAGTCAGCATTGCTCTCATCTTTGTGCTGGTTTCTTTTATGGAACTTGAATCTTTCTGCTATCAGCAGTGGTGTAGGGCTTAGATGTTCCTGTAAGATATGAACAATCTCCTCAAAACTTTTCTCCATTGGTTTAGCTGGGGTAATTAAATTCCGCAATAGGCCGTACGTACTCGCACCCATCAGATTTAATAATACCGACGCCCTCTTTCCATCAGCCACCTCATTTGTCTTGCAGTACACTTCAATTCTTTCCACATACGTGGTCCAGTCTTCTACCTCGTTGTCGAAAGCAGTGATACTGCCACTTTTCGGCATCTTGGGCGATTTAAAATGGCGCCTCCCGCGCTTTTGCTTCTTCCCCAACGGGATAAAATGGCGCCTCCTGCACTTTTGCTTCTTCCCCTTACTACCACGCTGCTCCTAGCGTTCTACGGGGTAATGGCGGCGACCCGCAGCTTTGGCTCGTCTCGCTTTCCTTCCCCCCCCCCCCCCCGTTTAGTTTCTCTCCGCTGTCCTGTTCTCGAGCACCGACCGCGCCCTGTGTGCTCCACCCTCTCTCTCTTGTTTTCTTTTCCCGGCGACGCTGCGCGGCCCGATTTGTAGAGCCGCTCGATCGAGCTTGAGCCCACCGCAGTCCGGAAGGGTCAGCGCACTACCTGCTACCAGCACGATTCACTGGATCCACAGTCTCTCCCGCAATTCTCCAAACACCGATGGATTCTTTGGCCGGTTGCCCTCAGTCGACGCCCGTTGCTCAGACTACGACCTTCCAGGACCTTCCTTTCAGGCGAGATCCCCGTGTGATGATGCCACACTGCAGGTGAGTTCGAACTTACTCGTCGCCACTTTAAAGTCTGCGCCTCAATAATACACGGACTTCGGGAGAACAGTTTAACAGGTACTTTACTGAACAAGAGGCAGCTTGAAACTGAAACTACAGAAGCCTGCTAGGGCCTTTTATACAGGGGTGGTCACTGCTGGTACTGCAGCCTAAGACCAGTTATTCCCTTAAAGGTACATAAACAACAACGGGCACCCGGGGAGATCACTATATACCTAAGGTCAAGGCCCACTCTAAGACAGAGCCCAGAGGGGAAGGTAATCAAAGGGCCGACGAGTTGGCCAAGCAGGGAGCCAGGGAAGGAGAGTTCTGGGGTCCCTATGAAGTAGGCCTGGTAGCAGCAATCCGGGACAAGAGAGGAACACTGGGGGTAACTTTGGCCCTGGACTTAAAACAAGTCCAAGCCCAGGATCCCGTCCTTAAGGCTATCCTGGGAAAGAAGGAAAAGGGCGAACAGGTAGAGGGTCCGTTCGGAGCAGCGGACATTACCGTTAAAGAGGGGATGCTATTTAAAGGGGATCGGTGGATAGTTCCCAAGCGGTACCAGAGGGAATTCCTCCAGTTGGCCCACGGGGGCCCAGGAGCGGGACACCCAGGTCCGGAAACTACCTAGCAGAGGGTAGAACAGGCAGGGTGGTGGCCGCAAGTCAGGGAGGATGTCCGCGATTTTTGCGCAGACTGCCTGGTGCGCGCAGCAAACAACCTCGATCCTCAGCGTAGGAAAGTCCCCAAAGGACACACAAGGAGGGTAGAGGGACCATGGCAGTCTCTCCAGGTTGATTACATCGGACCACTACCCACCACACAGGCAGGTAACAAATACTGCCTAGTCCTGGTGGACGTGTTCGCCAAGTGGGTGGAAGCCTTCCCTTGCCAAGCAGCCACGGCTTTGGCAATGGCAAGGATTCTGATAAAGGAAGTGTTCTCCCAGTGGGGACGGCCACAGGTCGTGGAGTCTGACCAAGGGAGTCATTTCACGGGGCAAGTAATGCAGGCCACCTTGAAGCTTTTAGGGATTGAGGGGAAGTGGCATGTGGTTCACAACCCACAGTCATCGGGGGTTGTGGAGCGCCTTAAGGAAAGAGACAGGGTCGTACCTGAAAAAGTGGGATGAGGTCCTGCCATTAGTTTTAATGGGTGTCCGGGCCAACCTCTCCAGAAGCACAGGGTATTCCCCACATGAGATCATGACCGGGAGGGTCATGTGCAACCCCACCCACATTTTGGCACCAGTCCTAACTGATGTGCCAAATAACTGCCTGAATCCATGAGGTTAAAGCTTAAAACTAAAGGCTTTTATTAAGTAAGAACATGGCATCAAGTTAACACAGGGCAACCATCATTCATCACCGACCCAGCCCTTGGTAGAACATTCCAGAAGAGGGGCGGGGCTAGGGAGGAGCATTAGTGGTTACACCAGTGGAACATTCCAGACATTAACAAGTACAACAACAACAACAACAATACAAATGCCAGAACACAGAGTTATTTCATCACATTCACCCCCTGCTATAGATTCAGTCTATCAGGAGGTCTGATAATCCTCTGGGAACGACGTAACTCTTGCTGAGGCTCCTCCCGGAGTACTAACTCCAGTTCATTCAAATTCCCAGAATCATCAGTATTTTCCACACTGAGGGTTTGTGTCTGTGAAGGTCCAATACCACAATTGAAAACTCTACTCTCAGAGTCAAACTCTTTTCGAGCTCCAGCAGGTGCAAGATCTTTAATAGAGACCGTATCCTCTCGCCCATCCGGATATTGAATATACGCATACTGGGGATTAGCATGGAGGAGTTGTACTTCCTCCACCAGTGGATCAGTCTTGTGGCCTCTCACATGTCTGCGCAACAACACAGGGCCTGTGGTCGTCAACCATGTGGGTAACATTACTCCATTAGTAGCTTTTCTTGGAAAACTAAACATCCTTTCATGAGGGGTGGCATTCGTCGCTGTACACAAAAGAGACCTTATGGAATGCAGCACGTCTGGCAGGACATCCTGCCAGCGAGAGTTCGGCAGGCCTCGCGACTTCAGAGACAGTACGATAGCCTTCCACACTGTCGCATTTTCTTTCTCGACCTGCCCATTACCACGAGGGTTATAGCTGGTAGTTCTACTCATTGCAATCCCTTTCGATAGCAAAAACTGTCGCAATTCTTCGCTCATAAAGGAAGAACCCCTATCACTTTGTATATAGCTAGGCATGCCAAACAAGGAAAACAGTTGGCAGAGGCATTTAATTACAACAGCATTAGTCACACCCGGACAGGGGATAACAAAAGGGAACCGAGAGTACTCGTTTATAATATTAAGAAAATAGACATTACGGTCACTCGCTGGAAGGGGACCTTTAAAATCGAGACTCAAACGCTCAAATGGTCGAGTTGCTTTAATAAGATGAGCTGGCTCGGACAGCTTATAGAAGCGGGGTTTGCATTCAGCACAAACACGACAGGTTCTGGTCATTGTCCGGACCTCCTCAATAGAGTAGGGTAGATTGTGGGACTTAATGAAGTGGTTCATTCTGGTAACCCCAGGGTGGCAGAGTGTGTCGTGGAGACTTTGAAGCTTATCTATACCTAGACTAGCACATACTCCTCGTGACAAAGCATCCGATGGCTCATTAAATACTCCAGGCCTGCACTGAATATCATAGTCATATGTTGACAGTTCTATTCGCCATCTTAAAATCTTATCATTTTGATCTTGCCTCTCTGCTTAGTGTTGAACATAAAGGCCACGGATCGCTGGTCAGTAATGAGCGTAAAACGTTGGCCAGCGAGATAATGTCTCCAATACCTGACTGCTTCGATAATCACCTGTGCCTCCTTTTCCACTGAAGAATGTCGAACTTCTAGTCCTTGCAATGTATGAGAGAAGAAAGCTACTAGTCTACCAGCTTGGTTAAGATTTGCTGCCAACGCAAAATCAGATGCATCACTTTCCACTTGAAAAGGGATCTTCTCATCCACAGCACATACCAGCCTTCTCAGTGTCCCGTTTGATATTAAGGAAAGCCTCCTGAGCTTCCACCGATAGCGGAAAAGACGTCGAGTTAATAAGAGGTCGGACTTTATCTGAGTAGTTAGCCACCCACTGGGCATAGTACGAGAAGAATCCCAGACACCTTCTTAAAGCTTTTACAGTGTGAGGTAAAGGTAATTCCTTAAGTGGGCGTAATCTTTCAGGATCTGGCCCGATTACCCCATTCTCCACAACGCAACCAAGAATACACAAATGTGTAGTATTGAAGGTACACTTGTTTTCGTTGTAGGTCAGGCTTAACCTCTTTGCAGTCTCGAGGAACTTCACAGATAGTAACATTGTCCAGGTACGGGAATGTTGCTTCCAACGCGTATTCATCCATCATACGGTCCATCTCCCGTTGGAAGACGGATACCCCATTCCTCACTCCAAAGGGCACCCTAAGGAATTGGTACAGGTGCCCATTAGCTTCGAAGGCCGTATAAGGTCGGTCTTCTATTTTAATGGGGAATTGATGGTAGGCAGACTTTAAATCAATGGTGGAGAACACGCGGTACTGAGCTATCTGGTTCACCATCTCAGGAATACGAGGCAAAGGATAGGCGTCTAATTGGGTATACAAGTTTATAGTCTGGCTATAATCGACCACAAGTCTTTTCTTTTCATTAGTTTTAACCACCACCACCTGGGCACGCCACGGGCTAGTACTGTGTTCGATGATTCCCTCCTGTTGAAGCCTTTCCACTTCCTCTTTTATAAATGTTTTATCTTCTGAACTATACCGTCGACTCTTAGTCGCTATAGGTCTACAATTAGGAGCAAGGTTCGCGAACAAAGAAGGCGGACTTACTTTTAAAGTAGAAAGGCCGCAGACTGTGAGTGGAGGCTGAGATCCACCATACTTAAGGGTAACGCTCTCATGCTGACACTGGAAGTCCAAGCCTAAAATTAAGTTCACACACAACTGAGGTAATATGAGGAGTTTAAAGTCCTTATACTCCGTATCCTTAACGGTCAATGTGACTTTACAATATCCAGTTACCTCCGAAGTAAGGGACTTGGACGCCATCACAATTTCACTTCGAGTAGGATACACCTTCAATGAACAGGAGTTAACAAGGTTGGGGTGTATAAAACTTTCAGTACTGCCACAGTCTATCAAACACCCAGTAGGACGACCATTAATCTTAATGTCCATCATAGATTTCGACAAGGAACATGGTATGGTCTGGTCAACCGTAGCCGAGGCTAGAGTAAAACGATAGGCGGCAGCAGAGAAGACATTGGGTACAGGATTACACACTTTACTATAATGTCCCCGTTTCTTACATTTAAAACAGGTAGCCTCTCTGGCTGGGCATCTTTGCCTGGGGTACTTAGATTGGCCACACTTAGACCCATGGGGTACAGCCGCAACAATAGGATTAGGTGGGGGCTCCTTTGGTGTTATGGATGCCTCCATACTCGGAACACACAAGGCTGAGAGAGACACATGGGCTGATGCATACACTTCTAAATTCTTCTGGGCTACATCTAACGATCGAGCAGTAGCGACGACCGTTTTTAAAACTAACGAGTCGTTCTCGAGGAGTCTCTGTCTAATATAATTAGATCGGAGGCCAGATATGAAAGAATCGCGGATGGCTTCTTCCTGATACACTATGGCAGAGACAGCCTTGTAGCTGCAATCCTTAGCCAAAGCCTTAAGGTCCTGCAGGAAATCGTCCAGAGATTCCTCGGGTAATTGCCTGCGAGTAGACAAAAGATACCTGGCGTATACTTCATTAACCGACTTAAGGTACTGGGCCTTGAGGGCTGCGAGGGCCTCTTCATATGTAGTAATATCTTCAATTATCGAGTAAGTTTGATAACTTACCAAGTTGTTAGAAGACCCAACTTGTTAACCGTCGAATCGACCGATGCAATGAGGTGTTCAAAACATCGAAGCCAATGCGTAAATTTCTTCAACGCGTCTGCCGAATGGGGATCGATATCCAGACGCTCTGGTTTCAAAAATCGATCCATCTTCCAAAAGTTGTTACTTAATAAAATTGATGTGCCAAATAACTGCCTGAATCCATGAGGTTAAAGCTTAAAACTAAAGGCTTTTATTAAGTAAGAACATGGCATCAAGTTAACACAGGGCAACCATCATTCATCACCGACCCAGCCCTTGGTAGAACATTCCAGAAGAGGGACAGGGCTAGGGACGAGCAATAGTGGTTACACCGGTGGAACATTCCAGACATTAACAAGTACAACAACAACAACAACAACAATACAAATGCCAGAACACAGAGTTATTTCATCACACTAATGGAAGCCCAAGTCCGGGAAGTGAACTGGGACAAGCTTGTACAGAATCTGTATGATAAATTGAAACAGATTTACTGGCAGGCAGCCAGTAACATGGGGAACCAACACCGGAAAAATTGGTTGCTGCTCGAGTCCCAGAAAACCCACAAGTGGAAGGTGGGAGACCAGGTAATGGTACGGAACTATGCCCGAGTAGGGGCATTTGAGCCACTATACATGGGGCCATATAGCATAGTGGACAAGGCAAGCCCCATGGTGTATGCGGTTAAACTCCCAAAACGCACAAAGTGGTTCCTTATTAACCAGTGCAAGTGGTTTAACCCAGGGGAGAGAACAACAAAAGTCAAACGACACCAAGGCCCAATAATGAGCATGGTGGACGCGGGTCTTCCTCCCATGATTTGGGATGACGATGACCCGGTGGTCAGGACAGTAAGGAGGAGCAGTAGGGTCCCACGGCCGAGGATGCTGTGGATGCCTCCTTACACGCCGACCATGAGCCGCAAAAGGTCCCAGCGAGAAGAGCCTTAGCGGGGGCACCCGGCAACATGGGTAGTGATGTACATAATTCTTTTATATAACGAAGCCAGACCTGTGGAGGTAAACCCTCTCCCAGAAAGGGAATGTTGTTTTTTGTTTCATACGAAGCTGAGGACGGAATGGAGACAGCCCTGAGACTGAGCGTGATCTTGATGTTGGCCAGAACGGGGCACAGCAGGAGAGGGGACACCGAGTCATCCCTCCTCTTCGGCTGTACTGGGGGGGGGGGGCGGTGACCCACAATGACTAAGTGGGGTAGGAGGGGGGACACAGATGGGAAGGCAGCCTACTGAATTTGGATGATCAGCCATGATCTCATTAAATGGCGGAGCGGGCTCGAGGGGCCGAATGGCCTACTCCTGCTCCTATCTTCTATGTTTCTATGTTTCCATGAGGGAAGATGGCTCGGGTGGCTGGGGTCTAATTCGATGAAATACTCCAGCCACGCCGGGTTCACGTACGGAGAGGCTTCCCTACCAGGTCCCCAACTGAAGATCACAGCCACACGGGTTAGGGTGACCGAGGGCAAGCACGTGTGCTTAAGATGCAAGGGACACATTCCCCTGGGAGGGTGGTGGTGGCTTAGGAAGTTGAGTCAGGACAAGGGGAACAGGTCAGCAGACTGGGAAAGACTGGGAAATGACACGTACCGACAGATCATGGGGACGAAGGGTGGGGGGGCGGTGGGGGAGGTGGAAGTGTGCTGAAACAAGTGGTGGAAGGAGGAACATGGGATTTATGTGTGTGTGTGGGGGTCAGAACAGATCTGCCCAGTGGGTGTGTCGATTCCTTTCATACGGCAATGGCAGGATTCCGGGGCCGGTATGGGATGGGATCGGAGTTTGGATGCTTGTGTAGTCCCAGACCCTCCCAACTCAATAAATTCCACGGAACTGGTAGTGCACAATAGGAAGCCCCTGTCCACAGCCCCACCGGTACAGGAGACAGAAGTCAGGTGTCCTGCCAACACACCAGGCCCAGGCAATGGTTTAGATCTAGTCCCGACCGGGAAGGTTTTATTCCAGGATGTACATTACGCGGCTGTGTCGGTCATCTTAAATTTAACCCGGGTGCAGCTGCCTGAGTGGTGTCCGAAGGAGACTGAGCAGTTTTACGAAGCCCTTATTAAAGAAATGTTCCGCCAATTTTTCGAGCTCAGCTACGGGGATGTGAGTCAGGAGAAACTGTATGGCATGGATGTGTACGATAGAGGCAATCCGAGGAGACAAAGGCAAGGGATGGTTAATGACAGGGCCACGGCTCAAAAGTATGGATGATATCCAGCTGCAGATGCAGATTAATAGTTTAAAGGACAAGCTGCGAAAGATACTGGGGGAAGGGAACGAGGCGGAAGGCTCGGAGCTAAAAGAAGACCAGGCGATGACCATTCATTTGAAATATAGAAACATAGAAACATAGAAGATAGGAGCAGGAGTAGGCCATTCGGCCCCTCGAGCCTGTTCCGCCATTTAATGAGATCATGCTGATCATCCAAATTCAGTACCCTGTCCCTGCTTTCTCCCCATATCCCTTGATCCCTTTAGCCTTAAGAAATATATCTAACACCTTCTTGAATATGTTTAATGATTTGGTCTCAACTGCCTTCTGTGGTAGAACATTCCACAGGTTCACCACTCTCTGGGTGAAGAAATTCCTCCTCGTCTCAGTCCTAAATGGCTTACCCCTTATCCTTAGACTGTAACCCTAACCCTAACCCTGGTTCTGGACTCCCCTGCCATCGATAACATCCTTCCTGCATCTAGTCTGTCTAGTCTTGTTAGAATTTTATAAGTTTCAATGAGATCCCCTCTCATTCTTCTAAACTCTAGCGAATATAAGCTTAATCAACTCAATCTCTCTTCATACGTCATTCCTGCCAACTCAGGTATCAGTCTGGTGAATCTTCGCTGCACTCCCTCCATGGCAAGAACATCCTTCCTCCGATAAGGCGACCAAAACTACACACAATACTCAAGGTGTGGTCTCACCAAGGCCCTGTACAACAGCAGCAAGACATCCTTGCTCCTGTACTCGAATCCTCTCGCTATGAAGGCCAACATACCATTTATCTTCTTAACCGCCTGCTGCACCTGCATGCTTACCTTCAGCGACTGGTGCACAAGGACACCCAGGTCTCGTTGCACTTCCCCTTTTCCCAATCTATTGCCGTTCAGATAATAATCTGCCTTCCTGTTTTTGCCACCAAAGTGGATAACCTCGCATTTATCCACATTATACTGCATCTGCCACACATCTGCCCAATCACCCAAACTGTCCAAATCATACTGGAGTTTCTCTGCATCCTCCTCACAGCACACACGCCCACCCAGCTTTGTGTCGACTGCAAACTTGGAGATATTGTAATGTACTCAACCCATGGACACACGGACACGGGATGTATTCCTTCAGCCATCAACATGAGGCTTCTTTATTTATTTCCTTTCTCTGTTTACCCTCCGTCGCCCCCTACCGGGGTGGAGGGTAACTATCACCACTTCTCCCTTTCTAAACAGACTTTGAATACTATTCCTTTACTATTAACATTTCAAATGACCTTCTTTCAAATCATTACTTTTTTACTGTGCTTAGGAAATAACAAACTCTAACAAACATAACATCTCTAATGCACAATGTATCTCTTCTTTTTTTTTCTGTTTTTAGAGAAACACGAATAATGCAAGCAGACTAAGCTTGGAGGGACAAGGTGACTGCCTGAACCCTCCACCAAGTACCTCGGGTATTATTCTGACCCAATGAGGTGTCTTGGTTCTTAAGCTATTCATGTTGCAAAGTCCTGGAGGTATGAAGGAGGATTGCGGACCCCTTCAGGGTATCGTCTGGAACCCGATGGAGGTGGGGTATCCCCTGTGGGTGGAGGAGTTCCAGGACCCGCATCCCCATTGAAGTCATCGGGAATGGAAGGCTCATCAGCAGCGTCTGGGGGCTGCTGGGTCAGTGCGAGGTGTCTGCGGTTCCTGCGAACAATCTGGCCCTGGATATCAACCAGATACGATCTTGGGGTGTTGGCCTGTCCTTGCACAATGCCTCTTTTGCGGGAGTCACGTATCCACACATGGTCACCTGGAAGGAGTGGACACAAGGGCTTAGCTCTGTGGCGACTGTTAAAGTTGGCCTGTTGTCTTAGTTTAGATTGTTTGTCCTCGTCTGTAAAATTCTGGAGGTCGGGCCAGCCTGGGCATTGTTGTACTTTACGTTGTAGTTGACCGCTTAATCCAGGCCACCGGACAGAACACCTGGCTCGTGCTCTGCATTTTGTGATCCCTTGATGGCCATCATGCAGTTTGTCCAGAATGTCTTTCTGCATTGATGCTGGAATGACCAACCGGCACCCTTGTAGCAGCAATCCTTGTGCAATAGTGAGGTCACCTGAAACGGCCGCGTAAGGTCTAAGAGCGTTGTCAAGTTTCGCATGATCTGGATCCATCTGTAATTTTTCAGAGAGTTTAAGATCCCTTAGTCCAACAACCAATCTGTCACGAATTAGTTTGTCCCGCATAGCTCCATATTCACAGTGTTCTATGAGCTCATATAGCGTTTTGATGAAGCTATCACCCGATTCCCCTCTCTCCTGCACGCGCCTATGGAATCCTGCGCGTTCGAATATCAAATTCCTCCACGGGGTGAAATGATTAGACTGTAGGAGTCTACATACTCCTAGCAAAAAATACTGAACTCGGAGAGGTTCAACAGAAAAGGTTTAATTGTTGAGGCTGCATGCTGAACACAAAATGGAGTCAGAGACTACACAAAGTACGACTGCCTTTCATCAGTGCACAGCTTCGACTGCTCCTCCCCCGCTCTGGGCTTAACTAACTTGCAGATCGAGTTTCTTAAAGGTGTGATCCTTCTTAAAGGCATGACGCCTGATTTATAGTTTACGGACCGGAAAGCGGATTGTGTCCGTTCTGTGATCGGTACGCCACACAGCTCCCCCCAGAATCCGCTAGTAGGGAGTGTACAAACCGGCGTGGCGGCTTGATGGCACGGCCGGAACGGCTCTTGGCGGTTGGTGTCGGGAGCGGGGCGGTCGGACTCGTCGGGCTCTTAGGCGGCCTGCCCCGCGGTGGGGGTTGGCCCACTTGAACGGGTTCGTCAGGCTCTAGGTGTGCCAGCTTGAGCCGGTCGACCGACACCTTGTCAGTTCTGCCGCCCACTTCGAGGAGGAAGAACTTGTTCCCCGTCTGAAGTACCTTGTAGGGTCCATCGTATGGGGGCCGTAGAGGTCCTCGGTGGGCGTCATGGCGCACGAAAACAAATTTGGCCATGTGCAGGCTAGGTGGTACGTGGGTTGCTGGTTAGCCGTGCCGGCCGGTGGGTACCGAAGCGAACTGTTGTGCTCGGTTGGCGAAAGCGCGGCGTTGCTGGCCAGCCGACCAGGGAGTCGTGGCGGTGGGCAGGAACTCTCCGGGTACGCGCAGCGGCTGGCCGTACGCGAGTTCCGCCGCCGAGGCTTGCAGGTCTTCCTGGACCGCGGAGCGTAGGCCGAGTAGCACCCACGGGAGGCGGTCAATCCAAGCCTCGTCCTCGAGGCTGGCGCAGAGGGACGCCTTCATGGACCCGTGGAATCGCTCGCACAGTCCATTGGCTTGGGGGTGGTAAGCCATGGAGCGGTGAACGGCCACCCCGAGGTTTCGGGCGATGGCGGCCCACAGGTCAGAGGTGAACTGCGGGCCTCTATCCGACGTCATGTCGGAGGGGACGCCGAACCGAGCGACCCAGGTACCGATGAACGCCCTCGCGATGTCGGCGTTGGTGGTGGACGTCAGTGTAATGGCCTCGGGCCAGCGGGTGGTTTGGTCCACGATTGTCAGCAGGTGCGTGTGACCTTGTGATGGCGGCAGGGGGCCGACGAGGTCGATGTGGATGTGGTCGAACCTTCTTTCTGGCACGGTGAACTCCTCGAGTGGGGCTTTGACGTGCTGGTGGATTTTGGCACGCTGGCAAGCTATGCAGGATCTGGACCAGACGCATACATCTTTGCACAGGCCGCGCCAGACAAATTGGTTGGCCACCAGTCTAATGGACATGCGGGTGCCGGGGCGTGAGAGGCCGTGGACAATGTCGAACACCCGTTTTCGCCAGGACGCCGGGACTACGGGGCGGGGTTGCGCCAAGGAGGTGTCGCATTTGACTGTGACGGCGGACGGGCCGCAGGCGACGTTGGTCAGTTGCAGCCCTGGGAGGGTTGTGGGCGCGGAGAGCAGATCGGGGTCGGTGCGTTGCTCCGCTGCCAGTTGAGCATAGTCCACTGCCAGGTGGGCGCCGTGGACGGCAGGGCGGGATAGGCAGTCGGCCACCACGTTGTCTCGACCGGAGACATGCCGGATGTCCGTGGTGAATTCGGACAACACGGCGAGCTGGCGTTGTTGCCTGGCTGACCACGGGTCCGCAGACTTCGCCATCGCGAATGTCAGGGGTTTGTGGTCGACAAACGTGGTGAAGGGACGGCCCTCCAGAAGAAATCTAAAATGGCGGACTGCCAGGTACAGTGCGAGGAGCTCGCGGTTAAAGGCGCTGTATTTGGCCTCCAGGGGGTGCAGTTGGCGGCTGAAAAATGCCAGCGGTTGCCAGGCCCCGTCGACCCACTGTTCGTATACGGTGCCGACCGCGTGGTCGGAAGCGTCCATGGTGAGGGCCACCCTGGCGTTGGGCTGTGGGTGAGCGAGCATGGTGGCGTCGGCGAGCGCCTTTTTGGTCAAGTCGAAAGCGGTCAACATGTCCGCCGACCACTCGATCGGCATTCTGTCTTTCTTACCCCAGAGGACTTCGTATAGGGGCCGCATGAGGGAGGCCGCTCCGGGAATGAAGCGGTTGTAAAAGTTGATCATCCCCAAGAACTCCTGGAGGCCTTTGATGGTGGTAGGCCGGGGGAACTGCTGGACGGCTTACACCTTGGCGGGCAGGGGAATGGCTCCGTCCTGCGTGATGCGGTGGCCGAGGAATTCGATCCTGCTGAGGCCGAATTGGCACTTGGCTGGGCTGATGATGAGCCCGTGCTCACTGAGCCGCTGGAACAGGGTGCGGAGGTGCTCGATGTGTTCCTGCTTGGAGGAACTAGCTACCAGGATGTCATCCAGGTAGACAAAGAGGAACTTCAGGTCCCGGAGGACCGAGTCCATGAGCCGCTGGAAGGCCTGGGCCGCGTTTTTGATGCCGAAGGGCATTCGGAGGAACTCGAATAGCCCAAAAGGGGTGATTATGGCCGTCTTGGGAACGTCCGTGGGGTGGACTGGCACCTGATGGTAACCGCGCACCAGGTCGACTTTGGAGAAGACTGAGCGGCCGGCCAGTCTAGCCGAGAAGTCTTGAATGTGCGGTATGGGGTACCGATCCGGCATGGTGGCGTCGTTTAGGCGCCGGTAGTCCCCGCAGGGGCGCCATCCCCCGTCGGGTTTGGTGACGATGTGGAGTGGGGAGGCCCAGGGGCTGTTGGAGCGGCGGATGATGCTGAGCTGTTCCATTGTGGTGAACTCGGCCTGCGCGATCTCCAGCTTGGCCGGGTCCAGCCTGCGGGTGTGGGCATACACCGGTGGGCCTGTGGTGGGGATGAAGTGTTCTACCCCGTGCTTAGCAACCTTCGCGGAGAAGGTCGGGTTGCTGAGGGCTGGGAACTCAGCCAGGAGTGCTGAGTAGTCGTCCGTTGAGCGGGCGCGGCACTGCCATGCCATTTCGGCGGGTTGGGGGGGGCCATGGCGCCCGGGACGGGTGACATGGTGTTCATGTCCACGAGGCGGCGCCGAGGCATGTCGACCAACAGGCCGTGGGCGCACAGGAAATCCACACTGAGGAGCGGGGAGAGCACCTTGGCGGTGATAAACTCCCAGTGGTAGCGGCGGCCTGCGAGGTCGATGGTGACGGTGCGGGTGCCGTACGTCCGGATGTCGGAGCCGTTGGCAGCAGCCAGCGCAGGGCCGCGGCCGCCTCGCTGGATCTCGAGGGCGGACGCGGGGATGATGCTGCGCTGCGCGCCCGTGTCGCATAGGAAACGGCGTCCGGAGGCGCTGTCCATAACGTACAGCAGCGCGCCTGCTTGCCCCACGGCCATCGTGTAGGCCGGTGTGGGGGCGGTTGGAAACGTGCAGGGATGGCTGCAGCAGCGTGCCCGTGCGCTGAACCGGGTATGGAAGTAGCAGTAGCCCTGGGTCGGAGGGCTTGGGGAACGTGGGGGCCTGGGGGGCCTCGTGGCCGAGCTGTGTGGCCGCGCGATAGAGGGTGGAGCGCGCGCCGATGCTGTGGAGGCCAGGTCGGGGGTGACGGCGTGGTTGGAGCTGACAGACAGGAGCTTATCGGCTTCGTCGGCCAGGGCCTCGAGGTCCGTGAGGCTGGACGCCATGATCGCCGGGCGGATGCTGGGAGGTAGTTGGCGGATGAAGAGCATGCGGAAGAGGGAGCCGGGCGGTTTCTCATCGGTCAGAGCCAGCATGTGTGAGAGCAAGTCTGATGGCGTGGAGTCACCGAGGCCCGGGAGGTCGAGGAGGTGGCAGTTGCGCAAGAATTGGGAGGCTGTGAATTTTTAATGAGCGCGGCCTTGAGATGTGCGTACTTGCCTTCCTCCGGAGGGTTTTGTAGTGTTGTCCAGACTTTAGTGATTGTGGAGCTGCCCAGGGAGTACATCGTTGCGTCGGCGGTGATGCCGCGGAGTCGGAATTGCGATTCGGCTTGAAGGAACCAGGCGGTGGCCAGGTTCTCCCAGAACTCCGGCAGCTTCACAGAAACTGCATTTGTGTCAGCCATGGTTATGCTTAGGAGTCGTCCTGAGCATCAGGGTCACCAATGTAGGAGTCTACGTACTCCTAGCAAAAAATACTGAACTCGGAGAGGTTCAACAGAAAAGGTTTAATTGTTGAGGCTGCATGCTGAACACAAAATGGAGTCAGAGACTACACAAAGTACGACTGCCTTTCATCAATGCACAGCTTCGACTGCTCCTCCCCCGCTCTGGGCTTAACTAACTTGCAGATCGAGTTTCTTAAAGGTGTGATCCTTCTTAAAGGCATGACGCCTGATTTATAGTTTACGGATCGGAAAGCGGATTGTGTCCGTTCTGTGATCGGTACGCCACAAGACAACTCCGTTTTATCTGTGTCATAGCTTTTCAGTTGATCAGCCGTAATATTCCTGCACTGGATGATCGCTTCAGCCTCCGCTCCCATGGAATATAATAGCGTGTTGACCTGTTCTTCCTGTGACTGTTTATCAAGGCCTGAAGCATGTCTGAAGCGTTCAAATCTGCTGAGCCACAATGGCCACTCTTCCGGCCGTGTAAAATCAAATTCGGAGGGGGAGAAATCTGAAAGAATGCAGGACTTTGAGTGGCCATGATAGTAAGCAACGTGGGGTAAGTACACTTTTTTTTTCTCAGTCTCTCTTGTTTATCTCCGTCCTGGCATAACTAGCTACTATGCTACACCCGTATCGTAAACTTTCACTCACCGGGAGCTGACTGGTTTCACTGGGAAAGTTAGTTCCATTGACGCGAACAGTCTTTAACAAGGGTATTTCGGGTACTTGCCACTTCTGTCACCATGTAATGTACTCAACACACGGACACACGGACACGGGATGTATTCCTTCAGCCATCAACATGAGGCTTCTTTATTTATTTCCTTTATCTGTTTATTCTCCGTCGCCCCCTACCGGGGTGGAGGGTAACTATCACCACAGATATTACATCTAGTTCCCTCGTCTAGATCATTAATATATATTGTGAATAGCTGGGGTCCTAGCACCGATCCCTGTGGTACCTCACTAGTCACTGCCTGCCACTCAGAAAAAAACCCGTTTATTCCAACTCTTTGCTTCCTGTCTGTCAACCAGTTCTCTATCCAAGTCAGTATCTTACCCTCAATCCCATGTGCTTCAAATTTGCATGCCAATTTCTTATGCGGGACCTTATTGAAAGCCTTCTGAAAGTCCAAATACACCATATCCACTGGTTCTTCCTTATCTATTCTACCAGTTACATCCTCAAAAAATTCCAGCAGATTAGTCAAGCATGATTTACCTTTTGTAAATCCATGTTGACTTTGTCCGATCCTGTCACTGTTTTCCAAGTGCTCTGCTATTACATCTTTTATAATGGACTCTAGCATTTTCCCCACTACCGATGTCAGGCTTACCAGTCTATAATTCCCCGTTTTCTCTCTACCACCTTTTTTAAATAGTGGGGTTATATTAGTTACCCTCCAATCCATGGGAACTATTCCAGAGTTGATAGAATTTTGGAAGATGACCAGCAATGCATCTATTATTTCTAGGGCCACGTCCTTAAGTACCCTAGGATATAAATTATCAGGCCCTGGGGATTTATCGGCCTTTAATACCGTCAATTTCCCTAACACCATTTCCCTACAAATACTGATTTCATTCAATTCCTCCCTCTCATTAGACCCTATGTTCCTCAAAATCTCTGGGAGGTTATTTGTGTCCTCCTTTGTGAAGACAGAACCAAAGTATGTATTTAATTGGTCAGCCATTTCTTTGTTCCCCATTATAAGTTCCCCTGATTCTGACTGCAAGGGACCTACGCTTGACTTCACCAATCCTTTTCTCTTTACATATCTATAGAAGCTTTTACAGTCAGTTTTTATGTTCCCTGCAAGCTTCCCCCTCTTAATTAATCCCTTTGTCCAGCTTTGCTGAATCCTAAACTGCTCCCAATCCTCAGTTTTGCTGCTTGTTCTGGCCAATTTATATGTCCCCTCCTTGGATCTTATGCTATCCCTAATTTCCCTTGTTAGCCACAGTTGAGTCACATTTTTGGTTTTATTTTTATGCCAAACAGGGATGAACAAATTCTGTAGTTCATCCATGCGATCTTTAAATGATTGCCATTGCCTATCCACTGTCAACCCTTTAAGTAACGTTCCGCAATCCATCCTAGCCAACTCGCGCCCCATACCATTGTAGTTTCCTTTATTTAAATTAAGGACCCTAGTCTCTGATTCAACTACTTCACTCTCCATCTTAATGAGGAATTCTATCATATTATGATCGCTGCTCCCCAAGGGGCCTCGCACAACAACATTGCTAATTAATCCTTTCTCATTACATTATACCCAGTCTAAGATGGCCTGATCTCTAGTTGGTTCCTCGACATATTGGTCCACGAAACCATCCCGTATACACTCTAGGAATTCCTCCTTCACAGTATTGTTACTAATTTGGTTAGCCCAATCTATATGTAGATTAAAGTCACCGATGATAACTGCTGTGCCCTTATTGCATGCGTCTCTGATTTCCCGTTTAATGCCATCCCCAACCTCAACATTACTGTTTGGGGGTCTGTATACAACTCCCACTAACGTTTTCTGCCCCTAGGTATTTCTCAGCTCTATCCATACAGATTCCACATCATCAGAGCTAATATCCTTCCTTACTATTGTGTTAATCTCCTCTTTAACCAGCAATGCTACCCCACCTCCTTTTCCTTTTTGCCTGTCCTTCCTGAATATTGAATACCCCTGGATGTTGAATTCCCAGCCTTGGTCACCCTGGAGCCATGTCTCCGTAATCCCAATTATATCATATCAGTTTACATCTATTTGCGCAGCTAATTCATCCACCTTATTACGAATGCTCCTCGCATTAAGACACAAAGCCTTCAGGCTTGTTTTTTTAACACTCTTATTCCTTTTAGAATTTTTATTTACTGTAGTTCTGTTTGATTTACACCCTTGATTTCTCTGCCTTCCACTTTTGCTTTTCTCCTTCCTGTCTTTTGTTTCTATCCTTGCTTCCCTTTCCTCTGTCTCCCTGCACAGGTTCCCAAACCCCTGCCATTTTAGTTTAAACCCTCCCCAACAGCACTATCAAACACTCCCCCTAGGACATCGGTCCCGGTCCCGCCCAGGTACAAACCGTCCAGTTTGTACTGGTCCCACCTCCCCCAGAACCAGTTCCAATGTCTCAAGAATTTGAATCCCTCCCCCTTGCACCATTCCTCTAGCCACGTATTCATCTGAAATAGCCTTCTATTTCTACTGTGACTAGCACGTGGCACTGGTAGCAATCCTGAGATTACTACCTTGAAGGTCCTATTTTTAAATTTACCTCCTAACTCCCTATATTCAGCTTTTAGGACCTCATCCCATTTTTTACCTATATCGTTGGTATCTATATGCACCACGACAACTGGTTGTTCACCCTCCCCCTCCAGAATGCCCTGCAGCCGCCCCGAGACATCCTTGACCCTTGCACCAGGGAGACAACATACCATCCTGGAGTCTCGTTTGCTGCCGCAGAAATGCCTATCTATTCCCCTTACAATAGAATCCCCTATCACTATAGCTCTCCCAGTCTTTTTCCTCCCGTCCTGTGCAGCAGAACCACGCATGGTGCCAGGAAGTTGGCTGCTGCTGCCTTCCCCTGATAAGCCATCTCCCTCAACAATATCCAAAGTGGTATATCTGCTTGAGAGGGGGATGGCCAGAGCGGACCCCTGCATTACCTGCCTGCGCCTACTACTCTGCCTGGCATTCACCCATTCCCTTCCTGCCTGTACAGCCTTTACCTGCGGTGTGACCAACTCCCTAAATCTGCTATCCATGATGTCCTCACCATTCACAGCTCCAGCGCTGCAATGCGGTCTGCAGCTGGAGACACATGCCAAGACCATCAACGATTTGATACTGGAGGACAGGACTACCTCAGCACAGGCAGACAGAAGTGATGCGTGTGTGTTGCATGGTGCGTGGTTGCTAAATGAGGGACGCAGTAATCTGGAGGACTTACAACAAGGTCGCGTCCCATCGTGGTTAGTAACTGGTACCTCACAGTGCTCAGCCCGTATCATAATTCGATGAGCCCGTGTCAGCTCCGATTAGCTTCTGAAGCCTACCCAGTCCCAGTTGATTGTGGACGGTCCAACCACACGGTTATGGGGATTGTACTGCGGATGCCGGTAATGGGCGGGTCACCACAGCCAATGTCGGTATACCGGGTCGATAACATTGGCATCTTGAGGGACGGGGTGCATGTGCGGTATCATGGGGCTGCACCGTTTGTTATGAAGTGGGAGCACGCCATGACCGGCACTGACCTCAAGGGGTGCCAGAGCAGGGGCGCACACGTGATATTGTGTCCCCAGCACCTGAACGCGTTCGATCGGCCAGTGTGTGGTTTTGAATCGGACAGTGCAGAGCCCATCAATTGCATCATGGAGGTGATGGCCCAGAGCCACGTTCCAGCTCAGGTAGCATACGCGGACGACGGGTTGTAATGCGTCACGACTAACGTGGACCAATATCGGGTACACAACGACACTTGGTGCCCGGTCACCGATTTGACTTTCTGCTTCAAACCCCACACAGAAGTTCAGATGGCTTCCCATTTCAGAGCCATCCACAGTACACCTCATGGTAAACAACATGGTACAGAATCTGCAGCAGTACGTTACACGGTTCGGGTGCGAGATACAGCCTCTGCCCGGACACCTCATAAAATTAATAAAAGTCGTTGAGCTGTCACAAAAACATTTTTACACGCTCGAACAGCGAAATCGGGACACGGGAGGAAATTAAGGGATGATTTCCCCACCCTGGTGGGATATTGGGTTAAATGTTGAGATCCCTCCGTGGATCTGGATATGTTCACACACTCTTGTAATTATACAGAGTTTGGTGGTATTGTACTTGTTACGGCTCTCCTGTAAAAAGCGAAGCAAGGCACTCCGAAGCCGTTGGCAGGCCCTGATTAAAGGGTAACCAGGAATTTTGTTCTCTGTAAAAAGTTGTATAAGTATGTATTTGTGATTAAAGAAGAGAACCTGGGGCTCACGATGCTTCTACACAATGGAAGAAGACAAGGATGCTTGATATTCCAGTGGGGACATTGAAATATCAAAGGGGGGTCTGTAAGCATCGGAGCAGGCCCCAAGGATTTGTATGATTGTTACTGCTGTTTCACCAGCAGTCTGTTTGGCCCAGTGGTAGGGGCGTGGTGCAGTTGGGCCTAGAAGCACAGACACACCTGTGAGTTTCAATTTAACTATGGAAAAGACATTTGCTTTCGACAATGAACGTCTCGATAGGTGATTTAACTGTGAATAGGTGATTTAACTTTGGACAATGAGACTTCGTGTTTTAATGGGTTTCGATGGATCTTCAATTGGATAAGACCACGATGCCAGTTTCGCTGGAACAATGGACTTCCTGGCCTCAAAGAAAAACACTTTAACCTTGGGCAAAACACATTGGTGTAGGGGTTACGGGGATCGGGTGGGATATGTGTCGGTGCAGGCTCGATGGGCCGAAATGGCCTCTATCTGCACTGTGGGGTTTCTGTGATTCTGTGATCAGCAGTAAGACTAAATCACATCAAATATGTACCACAGGGAGGGGGAGACAAGATAAGGAATTGTCTTCCATCCCCCAGCCCTGTACATGTCCTGTGGTTTGGATTACTGGGTGTGTATTGGAATACAAGAGTTGGGGAGGGGAGGCCCAGACAAAGAAGGGTGACTTAAAAGACATTACTGCAATACACAGATCGGAAAGGAACTTTTAGGGTATACAGAGAAGGCAGCTTTGGCCATTTTTCTCTCTCTCGCTTGCTCTAAACCACCACGAGCGACAAGAGCCTCGCCTTGCTCTTTGACTGTAGGAATGAACCTCGAAACTGGGACTTGCATACTGCATCGGCAATACGGAACCAGGAGACATGTTCTACACAGGGAAGCAGCGAGCAAGAAAACGGACAATCGGGGTGAGCATTGTCCAAGCCCACGCATCCTTAAGACCACCGGCACTGTGTGAGGGGGTGTTGTGTGTCCCAACCAAGCCAGAGGGGCTTAGTGGGGAGGTTCTGTGTGTCCAAAGATGTGCGGGTTAGGTTGATTTGGCTATGATAAAATTGACCCTTAGTGTTAGGGGATTAAATACGTGGGGTTACGGGGATAGGGTGGGATATGTGTCGGTGCAGGCTCGATGGGCCAAAATGGCCTCTATCTGCACTGTGGGGATTCTGTGATTCTGTGATTCTGTGATTATATCGTGTATGTTCCAGGGTTTGTGGGACAAGTCCATGTTATACTCTGTATTTTGGCGAAAATAAAATTAATTAAATCCGCACACTAGCCTGTAAATGGTGAAAAGCCGAGCAGTTTATTTAAAACACAAAATTGTTCAACAGTACAATTTAAAACACAAAATTGTTTAACAGTACAATACAAACAGTCCGCGGAGATATCTAACGGCTGATCAGGGAGAACAGCTAGAGCTCCGGCAGCTCGTCCCTGGCTGTCTCTCTGAATGCTTATAAATCTCAGTATTTATGACTCCAAACCACAATGATTCATACTTTCGCATGACCTTTCTTCAAATTACATCAAAGTTTATACAATGGAGCCACCAGGTGCTCATCTTGTCATACTTTCGCATGACCTTTCTTTAAATTACATCAAAGTTTATACAATGGAGCCACCAGGTGCTCATCTTGTGACTTCCCTTATCTCCTAACGGCCAGTATCAATCAAGTGAGCCCTTTGACCTGTTATTGTTCAATCATCTGCGAAACCACAGAGGTCACATGTCACCACTTCCACATAATTCAATCATCAGACCTTTTCGCAGTTGTTTTTCTTAAGCACAGCAATTTCGCACTGACCCTGTTAACCCCTTCACCACGCATCCTTAAGACCACCGGCACTGTGTGAGGGGGTGTTGTATGTCCCAACCAAGCCAGAGGGGCTTAGTGGGGAGGTTCTGTGTATTATATAGTGTATGTTCTGTGGTTTGTGGGACAAGTCCATGTTATACTCTGTATTGCAACACAGTGTGATTTTAGGCGTCTTAATACGAGATGGACCAAGTTGTATTGTACTGTTTGTTTTATGCCACCAGGCATTTTACGTAGTGGAGGCGGGTGTGTGTGTTAACCTTATTAAACACCGTACGGTTGAGCCCGAAAAGCTTGTCTGTGTCCTAATCCTATTTACCGTAATTCCTGTCGTATAGAATTAAGTAGGGGGGTGATTCGAACCACCAAAGCAAACCACCTACAGCCTTTCTGCTTTTTCCCCCCACAGTTTTCTCACCTTTTCTTCTGAAAGTGTTGACTCAGCTGGATACAGCTGTATGAATGCTGGCAACCCCTCTCGTACCTTCCCCAGCTGGCCATTGCTCACCTATGAGTCTAGTTAGTAAATGTTGATGGACCATTTAAGTGAGGAGGACATAACAGCAAAGCCTAATCCCATCCTTACCGTGCATCCATACATGCATTCTGGATCAGAAGTGGGGGCCCTAGTTTTCCTCTTTCTGGGGGCCAACTGAGGCCAATGATAGTGCCACTACTGCCACCTTGATGGAGATCATCTAACTCAGCACAAACTAGGGACTGAACCTGGAGCACTCCTGGGTAAACCCTTTACCCTAGGTACCACATGTTTTAAAACTACATGAGTGTTGAGATGACATCTTGGAATTAGGCTGTCTGAATATTGGTGTATGTGGGCTTACTGTGTTTGTATGAAGTTGTTCTGTCCTCTGTTTCAGTGGAGGACTATCCTGTTTTAAAATAAACAGGAGTAGCACACCTGTGTTAAAATAGAGGATAAAGAAAATTCATACAAATCCTTACAATTTGCAAAACGTAATTTCAAACTGAAAATGTAAAAACTTTTTAAAGATTCCCCTAACATGACATATTTACAATACTGTTTTACAATGTTATTTGCTGGTGTGTGACGTCTATAAGTTCCATCTAATCTTCCAAGCTGCTCTGTTAAAGGCAAACAAATTGGTGCCTTTCTAGGCCAACTAAACATTTGTACAGAAGGAACAATGTTTTAAATAACATGATTGCATTCATTCAAAAAAAAATCAACTTTGTTTAACTGCAACCCTTCAAACAGCTTACAATTAAAGGAGATTAGAACTCCAGACTGGATTAAGAATTGACTTGGTGGGCATATCATGATAATTACATTTGTTTGGTTAACAAAATCAAACTACAACAACAACTTGCATTTATATAGTGCCTTTAATATACGAACATAGGAACAGGTATTGGCCGTTCAGCCCCTTGACTTGTTCCGCCATTTAATTAGATCATGGGTAATTGGTATCTTAACTCCATCTACCTGCCTTGATTCCGTAACCCTTAATATCCTTGCCTAACAAAAATCTTTCAACCTCAGTTTTGAAATTTTCAATTGCCCCCCAGCCTCGACAGCTTTTTGGGGAAGAGAGTTCCAGATTTCCACTACCCTTTGTGTGAAGAAGTGCTTCCTGACATCACCCCTGAATGGCCTAGCTCTAATGTTAAGGTTATGCCCCCTTGTTCTGAACTCCTCCACCAGAGAAAATAGTGTCTCTCTATCTACCCTATCAAATCCTTTAATCATCTAAAACACCTCAATTAGATCACCCCTTAACCTTCAATATTCAAGGGAATACAAGCTTAGTCTATGCAACTTGTCTTCTTAATTTAACCCTTTTAGCCCTGGTATCATTCTGTTGAATCTGTGCTGCACTCCCTCCAAAACCAATATATCCTTCCTGAGGTTCAGTGCCCAGAATTGAATGCAGTTGCTCCAGATGGGGTCTAACCAGAGCTCTGTACAGCTGTAACATAACTTCCAGCCCTTTGTATTCCAGCCCTCTTGAGATAATGGCCAACATTCCTTTGGCCTTTTTAATTCATTTTGTACTTGTCCAGTAGCTTTTAGTGATTTCTGTACTTGGACCTCTAAATCTCTCTGCTCATCTAGAGTGCCTAGCTTTTCTTTAGAAAATACTGGGTACTATCTTTCTTAAGTCCAAAGCGGATGACCTCACACTTTCCCACATTGAACTCCATTTGGCACAGTTTTGCCCAGTTTGACTAATGTAGTAAAACATCCCAAAGTGCTTCACACGAGCGTTAACAAAAAAAATTTGACACCGAGCCACATAAAAAGATATTTGGACAGGTAACCAAAAGCTTGGTCAAAGAGGTAGGTTTTAAAGATAATCTTAAAGGAAGAGGGAGAAGTCTTGGAAGGTTGTAGTACTGGAGCAGGTTACAGAGATAGGGAGGGGCGAGGCCACATTTTCTTGTGTTTATGTCTTGATAACATTTTCCATAAGCAGACCAGATTCTCATGAACCAAAACATATGCGTGTAATGCTCTGCGGTGTATGGGTTAGCGCGGCCCAGTCTAATCATTAATCCGGGCATATTATCATCTAATGTACATCCTACAATGGATGTCTCTCACTGATGTTCTTAAACAAGTATGGTCGTCAGGGATGTATCCTGCATTACTAGGGTCATGGGGAAAGTTTTGAAAGTTACAAAGTGATCAATTGCAGTGCCAAAAGTGGTAGAAGAAGGAAAATCAGGAACATTAAAAAAATTTTGAACCACCAGCTGAGTCCTGCAGGCCCATGAATACCGTGGCAAGGTGCGGCAGCGAAATTCCTCCCCACTAGCTCCAGGAGTGTCCTAGTTGTGCCAGAAAGGCGCGGGCACCTACCCAGGACATGAACATCGGCCTGGATCCAGGATATCTGATGAGGCCAGGGCGACATCAGTGGCAGGCACAGGTTCTGCTTTGCCCTTGATCCACCCAACCAAAAGTGGTTCCAAATTTAAAACACTTTCCTGCCGTTCCTTCTTCTGTTAGTTTTGGCACTGTGATCAATCGCCTTGTGCCTCTGGTCTGGCATCCAATGCTGGAAGGGGTGTAACTGAGGGAAATATGTCGTTTATGGGCAGGCTGATCATAAGCATACCCCCAAAATTGCTGGGATTTCTGATTCAGGCCAAAAAGGGGGGTGGGTGCCCCGAATTCCACCCTCTATCATAGCGTTGTGAAACTGCCTTCCTTGTTCCTTTGGAGCCAATAGTTATGGAACAAACATTAATGAGGTCAATTATGTTGAGTACAACAATGAATGACATGCATGTGTGTGGTAAGCCGTCCTGGAATAGAACTCCTAATATTGTTTTGGAAGACAGAAAACCAATTCACTCTTTCATGTTTGAGGCCAACAACAACTGGCCTGTTACAAGGGCGCCCGCGGCTCAGGACGACCGGGCCTTCTCAATCTCCGTGGCTGACATGAGCAAGACCTTTAAGAGAGTGAACAAGACCTTTAAGAGAGTGAACACCCACAAAGCACCCGGTCCAGATGGAATCCCTGGGCGTGTCCTTAGAGCATGCGCTGACCAGCTGGCAGCCGTGTTTACGGATATATTCAACCGTTCACTGTACCAGTCTGTAGTCCCCACTCGCTTCAAGATGACATCGGTTATTCCAGTCCCCAAAAAAACAAAAGTAACCTGTTTAAACAACTACCGGCCCATAGCACTCACTTCTGTCATCATGAAGTGCTTTGAGAGGCTGGTCAAAACCCACATCAACTCGTCACTACCTGACACACTGGACCCACTCCAATTTGCCTACCGCCCAAACAGATCTAGGGATGATGCCATCGCCACTGTACGGCACACTGCCTTATCACACCTGGATAAGAGGAACACCTATGTGAGAATGTTGTTCATTGATTATAGTTCAGCATTCAATACCATTATCCCCTCCAAGCTTGTCAACAAGCTCAGTGAGCTAGGACTTAACACCTCCCTATGCAACTGGATCCTGGACTTCCTGACGGGAAGACCCCAGGTGGTGAAAATAGGCAGAAACACCTCCTCCACACTGATCCTGAACACGGGAGCTCCCCAGGGTTGTGTGCTCAGCCCCCTTCTGTACTCCCTGTTTACTCACGACTGCGTGGCCACGCATAACTTCAACTCCATCATCAAGTTTGCTGATGACACTACCGTTGTAGGCCTGATCACAGATGGCGACGAGACAGGCTACAGGGAGGAGGTAAGAGCCCTAGGAGAATGGTGCAAGTACAACAACCTCTCCCTCAACATCAGCAAAACAAAGGAGATGATCGTGGATTACAGGAAGCGGCAGGGGGAGGGACACACCCCAATCTACATCGAAGGGGCTGAGGTGGAGAGGGTCAGCAGCTTCAAATTCCTGGGTGTGTTCATTACGGAGGACTTAACGTGGTCCCATCACATCGACGTCGTAACCAAGAAGGCATGCCAACGCCTGTTCTTCCTCAGGAGACTGAAGAAATTTGGAATGGCCCCCCAGATTCTCACCAACTTCTACCGGTGCACCATCGAGAGTATCCTGTCCGGCTGCATCACTACCTGGTATGGCAACTGCACCGCCACAGACCGCAAGGCTCTACAGATGGTAGTGAAAGCTGCACAACACACTATAGGAATTAAACTACCTGCTGTGCAGGATATCTACCCCGAGAGGTGCCGGGGGAAGGCCCTGAGAATCATTAAAGACGCGAGTCACCCCAGCCACAACCTCTTCGCCCTGCTCCCGTCCGGTAAGAGATACCGAAGCATACGGTCTCGTACCAACAGGTTTCGAAACAGCTTCTACCCCCAGGCCATAAGACTCATGAACGATTAATTTATTATTATTTATTACTGTTGTTTTATTTATTATTACTGTCTTTCTATTAGTATTTCTATTAGTATTTTTATCATTGTTATGCCATATTTATTCCAATGTTGTCATATATGCATTGTGCAGTAAACACGTCTGCTGCATATATGACAAATAAAATTGAATTGAATTGAATGTTGTAATTTGGGGCAATGGCACATTATTGGAACAATTGATGAGGAGTTTTACAGTGCATTTTACTGGCGCTTAATTCACCTAGACTGGGAGAGCGTGGCACATAGCGGGAGCGAAACAACATGGGAAGATTTCCTCGTGTGTTAGGTGTGGTGACATCTTTGGAAAGAACATGTTTATGATTCCACAATACTTAGCAGACTAGGGAAATCTCCCGTACTGGTAAAGTACTTGGTAAAGATCAATGGGATACATTATTGAATAGCTTGTTAAAGTCTAGAAACACAGCATCAGAGAAAGGTCCCCCATTCATGACCGAAGACAGGCTGTAGTGAACCTGAGAGTGTTTGAGGATGAAGTTAATGGCCAGACACCAGAGCAAAACTCTGCATTTTTCAGAAGGTAAGACTTGCTGATGATATACAATTCTTTTCTCTAAGTTGTAAAATGAATCAGTAGAAATGAAACTGAATGCTAAGTAGAAAGACTATCTGGTTTGTTGGCTGAGACCCAAGAAATCCAACCTGGCCAGGCAGTGATGCAAAAGGAAGAGGAATAGGAGAGTGCTGATGAAGAAGAAACGCCGTCACTCAATCAAACAGTCGCAGCCACCAGCTCAGATACTGGCGCTGCGCGGACATTTGAGGGTAGCTTAGAGGCGGGATCTGCACATGGTGAGTCATCGGGCACATGTGGCCTGCAGCCAGGGCAGAGGGAAAAGGTAGGACGGGTGCCAGCTCCCCGGGGGGCGAGGGCGCACACGAGTTCTGCTGCACAGGACTAAGATGAGGACTTTGATTGGGCAGCCTACAGAACAAAGCTGATGGTGTAGGATCCATTCCTCCCCCCTCCAACGGTAAAAAATTGGACTATGAAATATAAAAACCCAGAACTGCAGAGCCCGCAAAAAGGGCTCAGCATAAAGGGTTAGTTCAAACATTGCAGCCGAAACTACGACTGGATCACAGACAATCTAAAATCTGAACAAGAACATTCGCATATTCATGTACCTTAAGGGGTTACATTGTTCACCTTGGACCATGGTATCAGTGCAGGCCTAGGGCAATGGGCCGGGCCTTGAACCATTTGAATACGAATGCTAACAGAAACCAACAACTTCGCATATGCAGTCACTTTGGGAAGGTTGCATTGTCAGAAAGGTTTCTCTAATCAATTGACAATACGAGGGACAATTCACACATTTTGAAACAGCCATTGTATGCTCAGGAGGGGGCCAGGAAATGTGTTTCAAGATTTGCAAGTTGCTTTTGGTTTAAGTAAAAGATCACTTCGAAGACAGTGGCGTGGGAAGCCAACGTCAGTGTAATGATCAATAACATGTCATTCTATAGTGGACACTAGGTGGAGCCGTAGAGCTGTTTAGAGCTGTATATAAGACTACACTACACTACACTACCCAGCTGTATGTATATTAAGACTACATTACCCATGAGGCACTAGGCTACCCACAAGGCAGCAGTCAAGATGGAAGCCTCTACAGATACTGTACCTAGTCCACATGTGCTCAATAAAGTAACTAGCAAAAGCTAGCTGTGTTCATAATAAGAATGTCTATTTATTAATGAACATAAGATGGTACCAGGATGGTGAAGATCTGCTGAAAATTGTGAAAAGCGACATGGAGAATTTGAAGCCACCAGAGCGTTTGAAACTCACAGGAAACATCGACTACAATTGGCAGACTCTTAAACAACAATTCAAACTCTACATTGCAGCCATCGGATTCGGTACGAAGCCAGACGCAAGGAAGATAGCGTTGCTGCTTATGGTTGCAGGCCCACAGGTGATAGAGGTATTTAATACATTTGTATTTAATCCAGAGGAGAACAGAGAAAAATTAGAAGATGTGCTAAAAAAATTTGATGCACATTGCTCTCCCAAAAAGAATGAGACCTATGAAAGATACATGTTCTGTTCAAGGACACAGCAGCAAAATGAGACTTTTGATAGCTTTATAACTGATCTGAAACTGAAAGCACAGACATGTAATTTCTCTGAGCTGAAATCATCCATGATTCGTGACCAGATTGTGTTTGGTATTCATGATAAAAAAGTCAGGGAACGTCTGTTGAGAGAAACTGAACTAAATTTGGAAAATGCAGTGGAAATATGCCAAGCCAGCGAGCTAGCTCGAAAGCACGCGAAGACTTTCAGTGAAATCAATAATGATGCGATTGTAATGAGTGATAATGCTGCTGTCGGTGCTGTGTCCTACAAGGGGAAGAAACATGGGCAGAACAGAAATGAAAAGCAATCGGAGGATGAAATTTTTAATTGTAAATGCTGTGGTTACAAACACCAGTTAAGACAATGCCCAGCGTTTGGAAAAATGTGCACAAAGTGTAATGAAAAGAATCACTTTGCCAAACAATGCTTTTCAAAAGTAAAAACTAAGAAAGGGCAACAAGTTAATGTAATTCAGGACACTGATTTAAGTGAGACATTTTTTGTAGGAATGGTGTCATGTGACAATATCAAAAAGGATACAGAAAATGTGCAGCCATCAGAAATGGACAATGCTGAACATAAAGTTAATGCAGTAAAAGAGGACAAATGGATGATCCCACTGCAGGTAAATGGAGCATTAGTTACCTTGAAACTAGACACTGGGGCAAAAGCAAACTTAATCAGTATGAGTGACATTAACAATATGAAAGAAAAGCCCAAAATACAGAAAAAGTCAGTACTACTGAAGGACTATAATGGACAGAAAATAGATAGCTTAGGTGTATGCAGACTTAAAGTGACAGTCAAAGACAAAGTGCATCATCTCATGTTTTCTGTTGTGGCTGAAAGACTTGATTCACTACTGGGTGAAAAAGCCTGTGAGGACTTAGAACTGGTCAAGAGAGTCTACCGTATAAACTGTGCCATAAGCAGACCAGATGACTCGGTGGATTCTGTAGTGAATAATTTCCAGGATGTGTTCAAAGGATTTGGAGTCCTACCATTCACTTACAAGATCCAGCTAAAGGAGGATGCTCAGCCAGTGGTACATGCTCCACGAAGAGTTCCAGCACCCCTGCGTGACCGGCTCAAGAATGAACTGGACAGAATGACCACACTAGGAGTCATCAGGAAAGTCGAAGAGCCAACAGACTGGGTTAACTCCATGGTATGTGTAAAGAAAAAGAACAATGATCTAAGAATATGCATGGATCCAAAGGACTTAAATGCAAACATAAAACATGAACACTACCAGATTCCCAAGCGAGAAGAAATCACCAGTGAAATGTCAGGTGCCAGATACTTTACAAAGCTCGATGCCTCACAAGGATTTTGGCAACTAAAACTGGATGAAGAGAGCACCAAATACTGTACCTTCAACACACCATTTGGCAGGTATTGTTCCCTCAGAATGCCTTTCGGGATAATATCTGCATCTGAAATCTTTCATAGAGCGATGGAACACATAATTGAAGGTCTGGAAGGAGTTCGGGTCTATGTTGATGACATCATCATCTGGGGCTCCACACTGAAAGAACACAATGAGAGACTGACTAAAGTGCTACAGAGCATACGCCGGAATGGACTGAAGCTCAACAAAGCCAAGTGTCAGTTTGGCGTCCAGGAAGTCACTTTCCGAGGAGATAATCTATCTGGTAAACGAATAGAGCCAGATATGGAAAAAGTAAACGCCATACTCAAAATGCCCCGACCCACTGACAAAAGAGGTGTGCTACGCATCATGGGGATGATAAACTTCATTGGAAAGTTCATTCTTAACTTGTCAGCCAAGACAGCCTGTCTGCGAGACCTGCTACATAAAACAAATGAGTTTGCATGGACAGAAAGACATGAACAAGAGTGGATAAACCTCAAAACAGTGCTGACAACCACACCTGTACTCACCTTCTTTGACCCAACAAAAAGAATCAAAGTGTCAACGGATGCATCAAAAGATGGCCTAGGTGCGGTCTTGCTACAAGCAGAGGGTGAAGATTGGAAGCCTGTTGCCTATGCCTCCAGGTCTATGACTGATACTGAGTGTCGATACGCCCAGATTGAAAAGGAATGTCTAGGCTTGGTAGTTGGACTAGAAAAGTTTTATGGCTACATATATGGACTTCCCACCTTCACAGTTGAGACAGACCACAGCCCTCTGGTTGCCATCATAAAAAAAAACCTGAATGAGATGTCTCCAAGGATTCAACGACTCATGATGAAGCTGCAAAGATATGACTTTGAACTGATCTACACACCAGGCAAATACATAGTGTTAGCAGATGCACTATCCCGAGCACCCACAATGAGTCATGTGAGCTCTACTGAGGAAGACGTGGATGTTCATGTGAGTATGGTCACTGCTGCGCTGCCCGTGTCAGACACAAAATCAAAGCAAATAGCAGAAGAAACAGTAAAAGATACAGTATTACAAACAGTAATAGAGAACATTCATCATGGTTGGCCAAAAGGTTCCTGTCCAAAATATTTTCACATAAGGTCAGAATTGAGTGTCGCAAGTGGGCTATTACTAAAACAGAACAGAATAGTCATTCCACAGGCTCTACATCAAGACATGCTCAAAAGGATTCATGAGGGACACCTCGGAATTGAAAATGCAAAAGGAGAGCAAGAGACACTGTTTATTGGCCTGGCATAAATAAGGACATTGAGAACATGATAGGCAAATGTGAGACATGTCAGAAACACCAAAACAAACAAGCAAAGGAACCAATGATAGTAGCTGACATACCAACAGCACCATGGCAAAAGGTTGGTATGGACCTTTTTCATTTAAATGGTAAAGACTATCTAATAGTGATTGACTACTATTCTAACTATCCTGAGATGGCGCTGCTCTCAAGCACCACAGCAAGCAGTGTCATAATGCATGTGAAATCCATCTTCGCCAGACATGGAATTCCCAGGATTGCCGTTAGCGACAATGGTCCGTGCTTCAACTGTAAGGAGTGGCAACAGTTTGCAGCACAGTATGACTTTCAGCACATCACATCCAGTCCTTTGTATGCTCAGTCAAATGGTAAGGCAGAGAAAGGTGTTCAAGTTCTCAAACAGCTACTGAAGAAAGCGACAGAAAGCAAGTCTGATCCTTATCTCGCCCTGCTGAGCTACCGAGCCTCACCTTTAGACTGTGGTTCTTCACCTGCTGAACTACTAATGGGTCGCAAGTTGCGCACCATGCTACCCTGCTGTGCAAAAGAACAGCAAAGTGAGGAACTGAGACAGAGACTTCAACTGTTAAAGCTGAAACAGAAATCATACTATGACAAGTCATCCAAAACTCTAAAACCATTGACAAGGGATGATGTTGTCAGGATTGAGGATCCAGATGCATGGAACAGGAAAGCTACAGTTCTTGAGGAAGTAGGACCAAGGTCATACACTGTTAGAACTGAGGAAGGACAGGTTCTCAGGAGGAACCGCCGTTCCCTCCTAAAAACACAAGAGACTATTCAAGACCAGATTGATGACAATGCCGCAACTGCATCTTGTCATTCACCGCCAGAACAATCTCATGAAGACACATCAGACTTACCCGTGTTGATAAGATCCACACGTGAAGTAAAAAAGCCTGATAGACTTAATCTTTGAGTACAATGTAAAGTTTTGAAAATGTGTTGACTGTTTTGAAGATGTGTTTATGTTTATAGAGCACTAACAAAAGTGTTACTGATATTATCTTTATTGTTTTCTTGAAAGTTGATTGATATTGATTTTGTTAAACCTCAAAGAAAGGGGGATGTAATGATCAATAACATGTCATTCTATAGTGGACACTAGGTGGAACCGTAGAGCTGTGTAGCGCTGTATATAAGACTACACTACCCAGCTGTATGTATATTAAGGCTACATTACCCATGAGGCACTAGGCTACCCACAAGGCAGCAGTCAAGATGGAAGCCTCCACAGATACTGTACCTAGTCCACATGTGCTCAATAAAGTAACTAGCAAAAGCTAGCTGTGTTCATAATAAGAATGTCTATTTATTAATGAACATAAGAGTCAGAACAGCGAACAGAGAGATTCGGGCCTACAATCAACTCCAAGAGACAGCCGTTCGGGAGTGGTGATTGTATGTTTCAGTCATATCATAGAGGGGCTTTGTGATTGAGTCTGGGTAACTTTATATGTAACAGTCAAATCGCGGACAGGTTTAACTGTGTCATGTTGTGTCGATGGAAATGACCCTTGCATAGGGGTTTGTATTTTGGGGTTGTTAGCCGGATAAAAAGCGTAGGGATTTATACTGGGGAAGTAATTGTGTGTGTGTGTTCAATAAACAAACAAATCAAAGGTTGAGCCAAAACACTGCCGTGTGTATTTTGTTCTTATAAATCCTGACGTCCAAGAACTGCGTGTAATGGGGGACCAGTATCGGAAAAAAAAACCTTACAGAAGTATGCACAATGAAATGCTTGGTACATTGGCAGGGCTACCAGAATGCCTAAATGCAATGTCAAGGAGCATGGAGGAGTCCAGCTCCAACCTTGCACAGGACTTTACTCAGAGCTTGGAGCCCATCCTTTCCAGCGTGGAAGGGGTGGGCAGATCCATTAGCGCACTTGTGGACCTAACCATCATGCAGCATCTGATGGCTGATGTCTCAGCTTCCATTGCAGCACAAGCAGAAGTCACCCAACGTCTGAGTGCTGCAATGGAAGCTCAGACTGAAGTCATGCAAGCTCAGCTTGGCTGGGTATACCAGTGTTGAAAGGGGCTTGCAGGGTGTTCTCCAGCAGATTACTAGGATTGCTGAGGCAACCCCCCCGGGGTGTGGCAGTGGCTTCATGGAGGATGAACCTGCAGTCCTCTCTCATGATCGCTGCATTCATCCTCCCACCACTGCCACTCTGCCAGTGCCCTTGCTGTTGCCTGTCAGCCAGCCAATTCAGACTGCTGCCGCCCATGCTGAGCTGGTGCACTCTGAAGCCGGGCCTACTAGGCCCAGAGCTGCTTGAGGTCATCCTGCAAGGCCATCTGTAGTCTCCCCCACTGAAAATCAGCAGCCTTCCTCCAGCCATGTTGCAGCCACTGGGGTAGCACTGCATAGGAGTACTAGGTCAGGCAAAAGCACACTGAAGACAGGCACTAAGGGAATGCACAAGGGTGATTCGTTGACTTTTGAATGAAATAGTAAATGGGCCAGAAATTCGGGTCTGAGGCTTCCCGCAGTTGCAAGCCCCCGACCTGCACTTACCTAGCGCGCCTGCTATTGTGCTGTGGGCCCGCGTGGGATTCCAATCCTGGGCCTCCTCCAGCTGCCGGCGCGCAGTGCTTGCGTATCCCAGGGGCGCAGTTAGTTCGAAGCCAATCATAGCAGGGAATCTCTATTCATAGATTTGACAGGAAGACCTGTCAAATCTATGAATAGAGATCGGCCCCAAAACCTAACTAAAACTTCAAATAAATTTTTTGTTAAATCACATTTTTAAAATAACTATAAATGACATAAAATAACTATTTTAAACAATAATTTAAATTTTTGAAAAAATTAATTACAGTTTTTAACTGGGCTAAAAATAAACTTACCTTTCTTTAAAGTATTTAAAAATAATAAACCTGTGGAAAAAATGTTTTAATTTTACTTCATTCACCACTTACCTAGTTAAAAGCAGGCCTTGCGACTGCTTTTTAAAAGCACAGCTGCTGGAGACTTACCCTCCCGAAGAAACCTGTAAAAAAAACAGAAGTTCCAGGCATACGCGCTGCCTCTCTGGTGCACGCGTTTGACCTGTGAACCCCTTCAAGGGAACAGAAGTTTCGGTTTCCAGTGCATGCGCAGTGCATGCATGAAACCGACACTTTCGTTGGCCCTACGCGTGAGTACCCAAGCATACTCACCCGTGGGGACCTGAATTTCTGGCCCAAATTGTAATTGTTTGATTCATAAAATTGGTTTGGAATGTTTGTTTTGTGGTGGCTTTTATTGTAGCATTGTGGCCAAGAGGACGCGCAGCAGAGTCATGAGCCATGTGGTCAGTGGATAGCCTTTGTTGCCCAGTAACCACTCTCTGCTTTCACGTGGTGGCTCAAATGCTGATGGTACAGCAGACTGCTGTAGAATGAAGGTATCATGACTGCTGCCAGGATACCGGGCATTGAATTGCATGATGTGCTGAGTATGGTCACACACCAGCTGGACACTGAGGGAGTGGAATCTCTTCCGGTTGTGGTACATCTCCGAATTGAGATGCGGCGCCCACAAAACAACAAGTGTGCAGCCAATGGCAGCCTGCACAATGGGGAAACCTGCTATCCTGGCGAAGCCACGTGCTCACTCCATCTGCTTCTCTCTGGCAAGAGAGAATGAAATGTATTCAGCTCTCTTTTGCATACAGAGCCTCACTCACCTCCCTTATACAGGAGTGGATGGCAAACTGGGAGATGTTATAGATGTCGCCTGCTCCAGCCAGAAAGGAGCCCGAGGTGAAGAAATTGAAGGCCGCCATCACTTTTACAGCCACTGTCAATGCCGCCCTCGCCCTGGGCTGAGGTGGCATATTTCAGTGAGCACCTCCTTAGTAACACAGAGATGTTGTATGGACTGTTCATCGCTGAGGTTGAGGTAGGCGACTTGCTCCTTGAAGACCCTGGGTGGATGTGGCCTCTTGCTGAGAGCTCTTCTCCCCCTCCTCCTCCTGCCTCTTCTAGCAGCTTGTCCTGCTCTGTGTCACCTCTGATCATTCTCCCCATCATGCTGCAGGCCAACGGGGATACAAACTACTGCACCCATGGCTGGGAGCAATTGGTCTGAGCAGACCCCTGGCAAGTCAGTGCCAAGCCCTTGAGCACATGCCACACCACTCCTTGTAGGCTTTAGGCAACTTTAAAGAAGTCTAGAAAGCACTGATTCTCTATGACTCCAGAAGTTAGGACTGGCCTCAACTGTGATGTCCCCATGAAAGCACAGCCTGGCAGTACTCACTATCTGGGCTGAAAATGGTCACTTGAACAAGGTAGTGGAGGGTACCTGCGGCCTGTGGGACAGTACCCAGGCAAGATGTCCACGCCTTCAGGAAGGGGGCATAAATCTATATATATATATTAACTTAGCAAAATTAAAGAATTAAACTGACAAAGTTCCTATTGCATATTGTGATCTTCAAGTAAAGTCAAATAAGGTTTATTGGGGGAGAAATTGGGTGAGTAGCGCCACCTGTTAGCGCCTAAAGAGGCAGGCAGTGGCTGTAGCGCCACTGGCTGCGCCTCCAGCGATATTCAGGAGGGGCGCTAATGGTGGCGTTCGCCTATTGCGCTGCACCGCCACCGATGACATCATTGGTGTGCGCAGCGCCCCATTCATGCCCCGTTCGCGATATTTGGTAGCGAACACCGCAGTTGCGCCGTTCGCTACCCGCGCCCGGTTCACGGGGCCTTACTGTGCCGGCAGCGGCGCAAGTTAAGGTGGAGGTGCGGGGCGGCCGCTTTTTTGGCGGCCGCCTGCCAGCACCTCCGTCCCCGGCCTCCTAAACCCCCCCCCCCCGCGGCATTGCCGGCTGTTTCCCGAGAGCCCGGCACTTCTCCTTGGTGCCGGGCTCATTTGCCGGCACTCGTGAGCGGGGATCGCGCTGTTGCAGGCACCTCCCCCTTAACAGTGGGAGGAAGGCCTGCAGTACCGCAGCATGCCGTGCCGCAGTGTGTGGCGCTGCGGCACGTTGCGCTGCGATAATCAGTTTCAGCGCCCTAAGAGGGACGCGGAGCGCCTCGAACCTCGACCCGTGTCCCTCGAGGGGCACTGAAACTGAATTTCTGGTGATCGCTATTACTCCAATTGCTGCGCTAAATCCTGCGCTCAGGCGACTTTTGCGCCACTTTGGCGCCCCAACCCAATTTCTAGGCCATTAAGTCTTAAATCATTATATAGTTTAAAAGTCATTTAGAAGGGTCTTGCTTTACTTTATATAAACACATAGGAACATGTGGAAAGTATTTTGAATGAGCCAGAGCATAAAGGACAATACTAGTATGCTGAACAATATTGGATGTCTATTGTCCAGATCAGTTGTCTCTAAATGGTCTATAAATGCAGATCATTTGGAGGTAAGCAATCCTATGACAGAAATCAGATCCAACTAGACACATCTCCATTATCCACAGCAAACAGCACTACAGGATTCCTGTACTGATTTCTCAGAAGCAATCTCACAAGCTTAAGGTCAGCATGTTCAAATTACAAGTAAATACACATAAATAGATTATCTTGCAAGACCATTGTGGGGGTTATAAATATTTAAGACAGTAAGATCACTCACTGGCTGTATTTAATTCACACTAAATGCAGAAAATCCCAACGTTATCATGTTACATAGGGGGGAGTCCCATGAGGTCGCAGCCCATTAGCGCCATTAGACATTTTAATTGATTTCTGTTAAAAGGAAATGTGTTCATCTGAATTGACACATAATCCTAAATGTTAAAAAAGATAAGATTTCTCAAGCCACTTTGGTGTCTCTCATGCTCATTTATATTGGGGAAATGCTTCCTACATTACAACAGTGACTACACTTCAAAAGTACTTCATTGGCTGTAAAGCGCTTTGGGACATCCTGAGGTCATGAAGGGCACTATATAAATACAAGACTTTCCATTGGAAGAGTTTCCATAATATGATAATCCCTCTGGCAGCTGAACTCTGTTTACACTATGGAGTGGATTGGGAAGCCAGTGGCAACGTTGGAGCAATTATCCATGTGCAAGATTCACACATGTGCGGTTGCTTCGCCTTCGCCTTTGCAACTTTACACTTCTGGCCGCAGATGTTCAGGGATCGGCTCAGTGGGCTGGCAATGTGAAATTCACAGTGCTGCCTTATATAGGGGTGGGGGTGTGCTGAGAACTCAGGTTGTCTGAAGCCAAAACAAAATGATGTCCCTGAAAGGGCAAGCATCAGAGGCTACTATTTACATTTGCTTATGCTGATGATTTGCTCCTCAAGATGGTGATGATGTTCCCTGCCTTATTTCTGATTTATTTTCTCTGTAAATTTCAAGGCATTTAATTAACTGGCTGATCTGCTATGGTGTTAGTACACACAGTAAGTTGGAGAATTATTGTTTCTCTCTTAAATTGTCTCTGTTGTCTTCATATCGGTGTTTCTCTCTGCCTTTCCTCTTCTGCTTCTATCTCTCTTTCCTCTTTCTCTATTTTTAACTCTTCTTCTGCTTCTATTTGTCTTTTTCTTTTTAGGTGAGCAGTGTGGCATAGTGTGGTAAGAAACCAGTAACAGCTGCAGGCTCTATTTTCTGAGGGTGGTGGGAAAAAATGTGACTTGTAACCCTCAGTGACTCCTTTCTCATCCTGTCCCATCACTTGTGCTTTCTCCAACCCCTTGCTCCCACTGTGTCCCCTACCCCTGTGCCTTCCACTACCCCTACCCCTTCCTACCACTCCTGCACTTCTTTGGAGGTGTCAGCCTTGAATCAGCTCACCTCTGAATCAGAAGGTTGTGGGTTCAAGTCCCACTCCAGCGACTTGAACAAATAATCTAGGTTGACACTTATCAGAGGTGTTGTCTTTCAGATAAGACTTAAACCGAGGCCCCATGGACCATTTCAGTTGGACATAAAAGATCCTGTGGCACTACTGATGAGGAGCAAGGGAGTTCTCCTGATCTGCTGGCCAACATTTATATATCAACCAATACCTAAACAAATAATCTGTGAGCAAATTGCTGCTGCATTTCCCATATTATAACAGTGTCTGCACTTCAAATATACTTCATTGGCTGTAATGCGCATTGGGACATCCTGAGGTTGTGAAGGAAAATTCTTTCTTTATGACAATCCTATGAACTATCTGCTTAACTCTGCATTTTTTCCTTCCCTTGCTGTATACCTATCTCACAACCATCCACACTTTCCTCATTCCCAGTTGCTCCCCGCGACAGGGTGAATGACAAGAGGCAGAGGGCTCCTCACCCTCAACCTGTTTCCATCCTTGCCTCCTCTCCTATTCATTTTGCTCAAAGAGACTTTGCTTGCTTTCGAAATTCAACATACAGGGGTACTTGCTTTATTTTTTTTAAAGAACTCAAATTAGGATGAGGAAAAACACTCTTTGACTTTGTGTTTCTATCTGTGGATCTCTTTATCTGTATGCTCCTCTATCTCTTCACCCAGGTGTCAGTAATTGGAATGTTTATATTTTCCATCAACAAAACACAGGAGAAAAAGACTTTCTATGTGCTTCCAAAATCAACAGGTTTGTTTGAAAAATTAATTCAAATTAGGATGGAGAAAGAGACACGAAGCTTAATACACTTTCTGAAGGTTTTGGAAAAGAAGCTACTACAAATGTGTAAATAGTATAGTTTGTCATTTTCTCCTCCTCTCACCCATCCAACTTCTATATTAAAAAAAAAACTGAATATAAACTTTACCTGAATAAAGCTTCTGAAATTTGCCCTCTTGTTTTTCTTCAAATAAACAACAGAACAGAATCTAAAGAAAAACATTTAGCTGTACGGCTCACAGAATGGTACTGATGCATCCTGGGACATTGGGCACACTACACATGCTCAGACTTCACAATCTGGTTTCAGCTAATGGAATCACAGCACTGGGTGAAAATATCAGGTCCAAGCCCCAACTTTTGGGAGAGGCCGAGGCCTTGAAGTAAAAACTTTAATGAAAGCATTTTTCAAAAGAGAATTCAATGGATAAATCTAACCAGAATATTGTGAAACATGTATTTTTTGATTTTTAAAAAATGTTTAATACCTAATTTGGAGATTAGAAATCAATTTCCTGGCAAAAGGGCACGGAGGCGGGATGGGGGCAGGTTTGCCACCCGCCCCCAATTTCTCTGATTTTACGTGCTGCCCCGCCTCCATGCCCGCCTCCTCAGGGCTTGGAAAATCGAGCCCATAGAGTACAAAAGCAAGGAAGTTATGCTAAACCTGTATAAAACATGGAAGGATGCCAAGGCCTTGGGGAGGGTGCAGATGAGATTTACTAGAATGGTACCAGGGATGAGGGACTTCAGTTATGTGGAGAAACTGGAGAAGCTGGGGTTGTTCTCTTTGGAACAGAGAAGGTTAAAAGCAGATTTAATGGAAGTGTTCAAAATCATGAACAGTTTTGATAGAGTAAATAAGGAGAAACTGTTTCCACTGGCAGAAGGGTCAGTAACCAGAGGACACTGATTTAAGGTGATTGGCAAAAGAACCATAGGTGACATGAAGAAACATTTTTTTACACAGTGAGTTGCACGGCCTGTCAGGGTGGGGTAAACAGATTCAATAGTAACTTTCAAAAGGTAATTGGATAAATACTTGAAGGGAAAAAAATTGCAGGGCAATGGGGAAAGAGCAGGAGAATGGGACTTTTTGGGTAGCCCAACCAAAGAGCTGGCACAGTCACGATGGGCTGAATGGCCTCCTTTTGTGCTGTATCATCCTATGATTCTACTGCCATTACAGGGAAGCATAACCGATAAATGTAATAGATAAGTCTGGACATTTTGACATTGGAATTCCCAAGGAAATATTTACTTAGCAGCTATGAGGAAGTGTACAAGAGCAGCCCAGGATGATTTTCCCTAAGGAGAAATGATTGGTCTCCCAATCGTAACAAAACTGGGATTGGGAATTCAGCAAATGTATGCGTATCCTGGGGGCAGGGTGGTAGAAGGAGATCTATCTATTGATGCTAGGGGAGAACTAGACTGATTCAGCTGTGATAGCTCCTTCTCTCGACCACAGTTGAATAACATCTCTATAACCCCCATTTCCACATCTTAACAGATATTGATCAAGCACCCTTTTAAAGTTGTAAATCAATCCCAATTTAACTATCTCATCTAGAAGTCTGTTCCACTTGTAGTCACTCACCTTGCTTGTGCTTGTAGCATTTAGTGGTGTTGCTAATCTTGTATCATCCTTTTCTATTGGAGTGGAGCGAGCGTGTTAACTGTTGCATATCCACTTGTACTGTTGTCCTGATTTGAAGGAGCAAGAGCTGGAGTGACAGTTTGAAGGTTGAGAGCTGGAGTGACAGTTTGAAGGATGAGAGCTGGAGAGACAGTTTGAAGGTCGAGAGCTGGAGTGACAGTTTGAAGGATGAGAGCTGGAGAAACAGTTTGAAGGTCGAGAGCTGGAGAGACAGTTTGAAGGATGCAAGCTGGAGCGGAACCCAGTTACCAGGACGCCAAGTTGGACAGCCAGGGGTAATGTGCAGGTCAGGTGTGTGGAAGAAACCGAGGGGAAACATCGAGAAAAACTGAGAGGAAACATCGAGAAAGACAGAGGAAACATCGAGAGAGAGAGAGGGGAAACATTGAGAAAGACCAAGATGGAAACATCGAGAAAGACTGAGGGGGTACTTTATTTATTTAATTTTATTAATTAATTAATTAATTAATTAAATTTATTTAATTATAAGTTGTGAGTTCCTCACGATGCTCTCCCAGTGCGGCCACCCTGTAACCAGAGATTATTCTAGAAGCCTGGGTAGAAATATCAATGTAATTACTGTAGAAATTACTTTTTTTACATTATTGCTTGTTCATTTTATGTGCTGTCTTTTTATGTCTTTTATTTATTTTATGTCTGCTTTATTTATATTTAAAGTATGTATGCGTGTATATGTCGGTATGTGTTTTTTTGTGATGGCGCCGATGAAGATGGCTGCCGTCCTTGCGAGCTCCGTGCGTACCAGGCAGCTAAGTGTTCTTGCTGCTTGGTGCTCTCGGCTCGTCAAGAAAAAAGCATTTCACTGACTAGATTACACTTCTTGTATTTAGTTATGTGACCAATAAAATTGAAATTGAAATTGAAATTGAAATTGATTAAGGATGATATATGACATTCCAATTGTATCTTTCCAGGATTACAATCAATTATGACATCACAAAGAGATGTAATTCCTTTTTATGAGTCATGTGATGGCACAGAAGCAATGATACTATAGCTTGTTAGTGTGTTTAAAATCTCTTTCTTTGCCCCCTTTCTCCCAGAACTCTATTTTCTCTCTTTACCCATCATTCCTTAAGTGGTGATTTAAGCACTTAAAATGCTGAATATCTCTTACCATAATTTAAATTTACATAAATGTCAAGTTAGGTGGAAATGTATGGACTACAAATAAAGGACACACACACTATCACAACTGCTTTAGCTAAAAAGAAAAGCCGTAAATTCTGGAAATCTGAAACAGAAAACTGAAACGACTGGAAATGCACAGCAGCTCAATCAGCACCTGAAAGTAAAAGCTAGTTTAACATTTCGGACGTGACCTTTCATCAGAATTGCAGGTGAATCTGTCACTCCCTTAGATGCTGAGTGGCCTGCTGTGCATTTCCAGCATTGCTATTTTTCTTGTTTATACTGTGTCTGTTACACTACATTGTGGTGTCTATATTGCTCAAGCACACTTCAATAGCTCTGCCTACATAGAATCATAGAATAGTACAGCACAGGAGGAGGCCATTTGGCCCATCAAGTCTGCGCCAGCGCTTTCGAAGAGCAATCCAGTTAGTCCCACTCCCCCGCTCTTTCCCCATATCCCGGCAATTTTTTCTCCTTCAAATATTTATCCAATTCCCTTTTTAAAGCTGCTATTGGATCTGTTTCCACCACCCTATCAGGCAGAGCATTCCAAATCCTAAAGACATCTTCGATAGTCGCACATGAGAACATCTATACTTGCCAATGCATATAGATTTTGGCTGAAATCAGACAGTATTGTAAGCACTTTACAGAATTACGTTGGGCACGCCAATCGAGTAGCAGCACAACAGGCTACAAACATTATCAAGATATGTGTGGACAGATGGATGATGGCCATTGCCTCTATCAGATGATCTGTGACAGTGATGAGTCTCACAGACTACTTTCCTGTTAGGATTAGGTTTAGGTTTAGCTTTGAATTACAATTACAATTAGAGTGACAGTTACAATTACAGTTAGGGTCTGCATTCAGATTACTTTATTTGTCACTGTTTGGTGACCAGAATCTACACAGCTATTAACTTCCACAATTGTTATTGTGACTGTATCATTGGCAACCTATTAATTGTCTTTCTCAAAGATTTTCAAGAGAGGGAGCTCAAGCACTTGGAAGCAATTCTTTATTATAATATAAAAATCTTTAGATTGATTGGAATAGTAAAATCAGGAGGCAAATAACCATAATTCAGAATGTGAAACTTTAATATGTCACAATGATCAAGATGCAAAGGAACTTTTATTATATTTGATCTCTCCAAAACATTTGTTACTAAACAGAAATTTCTTTGATTTTTGCCTCTGACATACACAGAGATAAATATATTTGACTTTAGATGAGATTTAAACAGACGTCATTCAAAATGCATTATCTCTTCAGAAAACTAGAGAAATTTTCAGCATCAAGAAACACAATCACACAGTAATTAGCACTGGGGAGAAACAACCCAGGCTCTTAATACTGGGCAAAATACAGTATATCACCCTGTTGTGAAATTGTTTTGTGATTCAGTTATCGTCTGTTTTTGGTTCATCTCATTTACAGTATAGCAATGTTTGGGATAACATCAGAGCAGGAGTAGGCCATTCAGCCCCTGGAGTCTGTTCCGCCATTCAAATAGACCATGGCTGCTCTGTACTTTAACTCCATTTACCTGCCTTGGTTCCATATGCCTTAATAGAAAGAAAGGAAGACTTGCATTTATATAGCGCCTTTCACGACCACCAAAGCGCTTTACAACCAATGAAGTACTTTTGAAGTGTAGTCATTGTTGTAATGTAGGAAACGCGGCAGCCAATTTGTGCACAGCAAGCTCCCACAAACAGCAATGTGATAATGATCAGATAATCTGTTTTAGTGATGTCGATTGAGGGATAAATATTCAAAATAGTGCCATAGGATCTTTTACGTCCACCTGAGAGAGCAGACGGGGCCTCAGTTTAACATCTCATCTGAAAGACGGCACCTCCGACAGTGCAGCACTCCCTCAGTACTCCACTGGAGTGTCAGCCGAGATTTTTGTGCTCAAGTCTCTGGAGTGGGATTTGAACCCACAACCTTCTGATACCCTTGCCTAACAAAAATCTATCAATCTCAGTTCCACTGACCCAGCCTCACCAGCTTTTTGGGGGAGAGTTCCAGATTTCCACTACCCTTTGTGTGAAGAAGTGCTTCCTGATAGGGATTGGAAATGTTTAGTGTAATCTTATCCAATTCATCTACTCTTTTTTCAGACAGTTATTTCTTCACTGCTTATCTCATCACAGCCTTTGCAGTACTTATACTTGATTTCCCATTTTCGTCACCCTTGGCTCCTCTCTCTTTTTCCATCTCCTTTTTCATCAGATGCAGTATCCATTTTCCCTCACCTTGCCTTTTGTAATCTATAATAAATTTGGCCTATTCCTTCTCTAGCTTGAATCTGTATCATTAACTCTGCTATGTAAAAGATATGTTAATGGCTACGCCTACCATCATTGATTGTGCTCATTATTTTAAACAAATTAATTCAACTAGATTGAAAATAGAATCCTGCAGCTTCTCATTTTTGGTGTCTGCCAATCCATAGATGTTTTTCATCAATGGACAGATTAAAAATGCTAAATTACTGAAAGACTGACCTGCGTGTATTGAGGCAAGTACATCCATAGGCTACTGCACAATCTTTAAGTAACTTTTAAAACAAAGAAGCTTCATTGTGGTAACTGAGATATGATACCTTTCATGAGCTTATTATGCAACAGTTTTCAGATCACGTAGGTCCTCTCATCAGATAAGGAAGGGAGTTATTTGTTTTACTTGTATTTAATTTTGAAACACAGACTGTACAGGGAAGGGTTTCAGTATAACAATTGAGACCATAGTTTAGCAGGTTAATAAAACAGAGAAAAGGCCTGTTAGCTTTTTTATTTATTAGTAACTTAAGATGTGCCTGTTCATCACCTGCCGAACGCAGTGCTTTCATTAACATTTCATAATGCTTTTCGCAGAGATAGTCTGCTGTGAGAGAGGGAGCCAACTCTGCACATTTCCTCTAACCTTTTACACAAATTGAATTTTGATCTAAATCTGAAGTGGAGTTGTAGGGCATAAACAGGAAGCTCCATGATCCCAAACACTGGGCTTGATGGTTCCACAGTTACGAACATCAGAATGAGGCAATCCAAGATATTTCCATCAACTAGTGTCATATCCACAGAAAGCTGTGATGGGGCAAGCAGTAAGGAAAGAAAGATTGATGAAAGTAAGAGGAGTGTGCATTCCCTATATTCAAAGGATTCTTCTTTTGCTTTGGGTAATGGAGACATGCCAGCTAGTTCTCATAGCAACAGGGCATCAGCTTCACTCCATAGGTCGTGTTGTAGCCGAACTACTGTGTCAGCCAGTACATCATCAACATCCCAGTACAAAAGCTACCAGATGCCAATTTCATCCAGTGAGTGGTCAAATGGAAAACCTGCATCAGTCCCAGCATCGAGCCACATGAATACAACTTCAGCCTCTGAAATCACATCACCGCCATCACTCCATTACCACACCAACAGGAGTGACCACTTGAGCGGTTCAGCCAGTGCATCAGATCCATCAAAGGAAGGTAACTTAGTTGCAAACACAGTTTTGTATCTAGGGCATGTCTTTCTCATTGACTGGCTAGCTGCGGATCAGGGCAGAACCAGGATTGTTGGAAAAAAGATGGCAAAGATAATTTCAGACAGGCTTGCAAATTATATGGAGGCATTAGCACCAGCAAGAAGTCCTGATTTTGCAAGTCTGGCAAAAATTGGATGGTGCTGGTTGATGGCCCAGGAAAGCTCAGAAAGTGGGTTGAGACAAATTTTTGTCATGGGAGTCCCTCTCAAAGTCTGCCCAGAGATCTTTGACATGTAACTCAGTTGGCTGGGGAGTATAAAATGTTTCACATTGCCATTATTAATTCATTACAATTCCAGCAATTTGAGGCGAAAAAGAAATACTCCATGAGTTCCGATCCTCTATAAATTGCTGGACAATTTGCGCTGTTAGCCTCGCCAAAACCGATAAAATTACCTTCTCGCCGTGAGGCTCCCCATTGAAGTTTATTGCCATCGTGAAATTACTGGATTTAGGACATTAATGCAAATTATTCTGGCTGCAGCCGTTTAGGGTTGGTAATTCATGACATAAATTGTTTATACCAATCTGGCATAAAAGGAAATCTAAAAAGGTGACTCAACCGTGGATAACAGGGGAAATTAGAGACAGCATAAAATCCAAAGATAGGGCGTATAAAATAGCCAAAAAAAGCGCCAGAGCGGAAGATTGGGAACAGTTTAAGATAGAGCAAAGGAGGGCAAAGGGCATGATCAAGAGGGGCAAAATAGCTTACGAAAACAAGCTGGCGGAAAATATAAAAACTAACTCCAAAAGCTTTTATAAATATATCAAAAGGAAAAGACTGGTGAAAACCAAAGTTGGTCCATTGCAGTCAGATACGGGGGAATATATAATGGGAAATAAGGAAATGGCAGATCAACTAAATGCATACTTTGGGTCAGTCTTTACGAAGGAAGACACAAAAAACCTCCCTGGGATATCGGGAAAAATAGGGACATTGGCAAAGGAGGAACTGACGCAAATCAATATCTCTAAGGATATGGTGTTAAGGAAGCTAAAGGGATTGAAGGTGGACAAATCCCCAGGGCCTGATAACATGCATCCTAGGGTACTGAAGGAGGTGGCCCTAGAGATAGCGGATGCACTAAGGATGATTTTTCAGAATTCATTAGACTCGGGAACAGTGCCGATGGATTGGAGGGTAGCTAACGTTACCCCACTATTCAAAAAGGGGGGTAGGGAAAAAGCAGGTAATTACAGACCTGTAAGCCTTACATCAGTTGTGGGCAAAATGCTGGAGTCCATCATTAAGGATGAAATAGCGGAGCACTTAGCAAATGGGGACAGGATAGGACAGAGTCAACATGGATTTACAAAGGGTAAATCGTGCTTGACTAATCTATTGGAATTTTTTGAGGGAGTAACTGGTAGAATAGATGGGGGAGAGCCAGTAGATGTGGTGTACCTGGACTTCCAAAAGGCCTTCGATAAGGTCCCACATAAAAGATTAGCATGGAAAATTGAGGCTCATGGGATAAAGGGGAAAGTTTTGGCGTGGATAGGGAACTGGCTGTCAGATAGAAAACAGAGAGTTGGAATAAACGGCTCATTTTCTGAATGGCAGGCAGTAACAAGTGGGGTACCACAGGGATCTGTCCTGGGCCCCCAGCTGTTCACAATTTACATTAATGACCTGGATCAGGGAGTCGGATGCAGCATTTCCAAATTTGCAGACGACACTAAACTAGGAGGGGGGGTGGGCTCAGAGGAAGAGACCAGGAAGCTCCAGAGCGATTTGGACAGACTGGGCGATTGGGCGGATAAATGGCAGATGCACTATAATGTGGACAAGTGCGAAGTTATCCACCTTGGGTGCAGGAACGGGAGGGCAAATTATTATTTAAATGGCAATAGATTGGGAGAGGGGGAAGTACAGAGAGACCTGGGTGTTCTTGTACACCAGTCACTGAAGGCGAGCATGCAGGTGCAACAGGCGGTCAAGAAGGCAAACGGTATGCTGGCCTTCATAGCAAAAGGGTTAGAATACAGGAACAGGGATACCTTGCTGCAGCTGTACAGGGCACTGGTGAGACCACACCTCGAGTACTGTGTACAGTTTTGGTCGCCTCATCTGAGGAAGGATGTTCTTGCCATGGAGGGGGTGCAGCGGCGATTCACCAGGCTGATACCAGGAATGGCGGGAATGACCTATGAGGAGAGACTATGTAGTTTAGGGATGTACACACTGGAGTTTAGAAGATTGAGAGGGGACCTCATAGAAGTGTATAAAATTCTGACAGGTCTAGACAGACTGGATGCAGAAGGAATGTTTCCCTTGGCGGGTGAGAACAGAACTAGAGGACATAATTTAAGGATAAGGGCTAAACCATTTAGGACAGAGATGAGGGGGAATTTCTTCACTCAGAGAGTGGTGAACCTGTGGAACTCATTGCCACAGAGGGCAGTGTACGCCAGCTCATTAAATATATTTAAGAGGGAATTAGATATATTTCTACGGGCAAAAGGGGTTAAGGGTTACGGAGAGAAGGCGGGGACGGGATACTGAATTAAAGGATCAGCCATGATCTCATCGAATGGCGGAGCAGGCACGAAGGGCCGAATGGCCTACTCCTGCTCCTATCTTCTATGTATCTATGTATCTATGTATAAGGACCCTATCAATGATGTGATCTATGGTTCTGACATGACACTCAACCTTGGACCTAGAGTTTTTTAAAATCCGTTTTATCTCTTTTCTGACAGTCTTGCCATCCACACTCCTGTTGGTATTGGAAGGCAATAGTTTTCAGGATGCAAAGCGGTTTCAACATTCAGAATTGCAAATTAGATAGATTTCTTGCAGAAAATAACATGCTGGGATACAGTATATGAGTAATTTGAGACATAACGTGGTAAGCATGGCTTTCTTGGGAGAAAAAAGGTGACTTTGGACCTATGGTTCAAAAGCTCTCCACGACTGGGGTTTTCCTTATGCCATTGCTAGGTCAGTTATAAACTAATTGATTGAGATTGACTGCTAGGATTAGTCAACAACTCCATTATCATTGTATCATGCAACTACCAGGATGGTAGGAGGTGAACTGGATGGAGCTTGTTCTTTTTTTGTCTAGCAATTCAGTTGCTGCTATGAAAGCACTGCAATCATTTTTTTTTATTCGTTCATGGGATGTGGGCATTGCTGGCAAGGCCAGCATTTATTGCCCATCCCTAATTGCCTTTGAGAAGGTGGTGGTGAGCCGCCTTCTTGAACCGCTGCGGTCCGTGTGGTGAAGGTACTCCCACAGTGCTGTTAGATAGGGAGTTCCAGGATTTTGACCCAGCGATGATGAAGGATCAGCGATATACTTAAAAGTCAGGATGGTGTGTGACTTGGCAGGGAACTTGGAGGTGGTGGTGTTCCCATGCGCCTGCTGCCCTTGTCCTAGGTGGTAGAGGTCACGGGTTTAGGAGGTGCTGCTGAAGAAGCCTTGGCAAGTTGCTGCAGTGCATCTTGTAGATGGTACACAGTTCAGCCATATTAGCTGTTTTTCTCAGTCCAATGTAACAAATGGTTATTGGGACCCTTAGTTCTTTTACAGATTCTTTAACATTATGTTTTAGGAATACGTAATCATGGACACTTCAGACTCCATGCGTTACTGTCATGTCCACAGAACACTCTTTGTTCCAGTTCTACTCGGGTCCCCTCCCTCACCTCTTTTTCCGGTACATTGATGACTGTATCAGTGCCATTTCCTGCTCTCGCCCTGAACTAGACAATTTCATTCACTTTGCCTCCAATTTCCACCCTTCCCTCACCTTCACATGGTTCATCTCCGACTCTTTCCTTCCCTTCCTTGACTTCTCCGTCTCCATCTCTGGGGTTAGTTTATTGACCAACATTCACTACAAGCCCACTGACTCCCACAGCTACCTGGACTACACTTCCTCCCACCCTGCCTCCTGTAAGGGCTCTATTCCATTCTCCCAGTTTCTCCGTCTCCGCCGCATCTGCTCCGATGATGCCACCTTCCACACCAGTGTTTCCGACATGTCTTCCTTTTTCCTCAACCGAGGATTCCCCTTTACCGTGGTTAACACGGCCCTCGACCATGTCCGTTCTATCGCCCGCACTTCTGCCCTCACCCCTGCCCCTCCCTCCCGGAACCACGATAGGGTTCCCCTTGTCCTCACCTTTCACCCCACCAGCCTCCACATTCAATGGATCATCCTCTGCCATTTCCGCCACCTCCAACGTGATCCCACCACCAAACGCATCTTCCCCTCCCCTCCCCTTTCAGCATTTCGTAGGGACCGCTCCCTCCGAGACACCCTAGTCCACTCCTCTATCGCCCCCAGCACCCCTTCCCCTTCGCCCGGCACCTTCCCATGCAAGCGCAGGAGATGCAACACCTGTCCTTATACTTCCCCCCTTCCCACTGTCCAGGGCCCCAAACACCCCTTCCAGGTGAAACAGCGATTTACTTGTACCTCTTGCAATCTAGTATACTGTATTCACTGCTCACGATGTGGTCTCCTCTACACTGGGGAGACCAAACGCAGATTGGGTGACCACTTTGCGGAACACCTCCATTCAGTCCATAAGGGTGACCCCGAGCTTCCGGTCGCCTGTCATTTTAATTCACCACCCCATTCCCACTCAGACCTCACCGTACTCGGGCTCTTGCATTGTTCCACGGAAACCCAGCGTAAGCTCAAGGAACAGCACCTCATCTTCCGATTAGGCACTTTACAGCCTTCCGGACTCAATATCGAGTTCAACAATTTCAGATCATAACCTCGGCCTCTATTACATTTTTATATATATTTTTTATCCACCCCTTTGTTTTGTGCCCTTCTCCCTTTTTTCTCTCCCACATGGCAGCTGTCTCTCATTCTGCCAGCGCATTTCACACCTAATCTAGAGCAGTCGTTTGTCTCTTTACTAGTCCTATCACCATCTCATCTCATTTTGAATACCTCTTAATGTCTCTTCACTTCTCTTTTGTTCTTTCATCCCCATTTCCCAGCCCCCAAACTGGCCTTTTAATCTGTTTCATTTCCTGTGTTTCTCCAGTCCTGACAAAGGGTTTCGACCTGAAACGTTGGGGTAGATTTTGCCGAACCTGTCGGGAAGAAGGCGGGACTTCCCCTTTCGGGTTTTTGACCCGCCTACTTCGACGTCCGGCCAATCCGCACGATTTTCCCTTGATTGACCTTGTTGAGCCTGCCCAGCAGGCTCAGCAGGCCAATTAAGGGCCACCCGGCAACAGGTGACGTCACAGACTGAAATTTCATCTGTCAAGAGTCCTTGACAGATGAAATATCAGTGTCTCACAGCTGTTTGAAGCTGTGAAGCACTGACAGTCTGAGTTCTGACATGAGTCATTTTGCACAGACTCAGTTAGAACTCACACCGGCACTCAAAGCTGAAGGCTGTCACTTTTGACAGATCGCAGCCGTTCAGCTTTCAGTTCCGGCTGAGTGATGCGCTCCCGATGGCTACAGGAAGAAAGGCTGTTAAGGGAAATACAGGTAAGTAAAAGTTCTTTACACACTTTAGACACACCAAACACACTTACCTTTGCACTCATGCGCCCATCACTCACCTGAGTGCCGACATCGCGACCCCTCCAACTCCTTCAACCCGACGGCCCGCCTGCTCTACCTGGCGTGGTTTGGAGCCGTCGGGAAACCCACACGAAACCCCTCAAAATAGGGATTAGGCTAAAAACTGCCTGTTAACAGGCAGTTATTTCTCTCATCAAATCGAGGAGCACACTTTTGCTTGATCATTGACATTTTCCACAATTCAACTCCTTCATATAAATTGCAGAGCCTTTGCAGTCTCCAGAAGAATCACGGCTGCTTGCAGGCCTTCACTCCAGCAGCATTGATAACGTCATCAGAGGCGACTTTCTGTATGAAAAAACTAATTGGGCCAGGGGTTCCCACATGCAGGAAATCAATTGCCCAATTAGGGGAAAATCCCACTTTTTCAACACATCACTTAGGAGTCGGGGTCCTGACACGATTTCCACCTGACACGCCCCAGCCCGGCCACACTGGCAAAATCCAGCCCATAGACTTGGTTGTGTGATACAAGTGAGTGAATTGCATGAACTAAACGAGAGAACCAGCAAAAGCTTGTTATATGTATTCCCATGTTCTGGCAACTTCTGGCTGTGGAACTGTCAATCAAAACAAGAACAAGACACAATGGTAGTGTATCATGTTAATGAGCAATGGCACCCAATACCTCCAATACTCAGGAAATGGTTATGCTAACTCAATGTCCACCTGTCATACATACATATCTCCCCCTTAGTTCATCAATTGCCAGATCAAATAATTTGGCTCGTTTTCTTGTAGACAGCTGGATTCTGTTCTCAGTTGATGGTGTCAAGACAAAAGGTCAACTTTCATTTTAACATTAATACAAAAGCAAAATACAGCAGATGCTGGAAATCTGAAATAAAAACAGAAAATGCCTGAAATACTCAGCAGGTCAGGCAGCATCTGTGAATACAGAAACAGAGTTAATGTTTCAAGTCGATGACCTTTCGTCAGAGCTGGAAAATGTTACAGGTGTAACAGATTTTAAACAAGTGCAGGGGCAGGGAAGGGGGAGGGGAGGAAAGAACAAAAGGGAAGGTCTGTGATAGGCTGGAAGGTGGGAGTGATTAAATGACAAAAGGTATGATAGTACAAAGCGAAAGGAGATGGTAATGGGACAAGTAAAGAAACAAAAGATAAGTCTAGAAAAGGTGTAAATGGGAATGGCAGAATCACCAACAGCTGCCATGTGAAAAAATAGGGGCAGAGATTGAGGTCTGAAATTGTTGAACTCGATGTTGAGTCCAGAAGGCAATAAAGTGCCTAATTGAAAGATGAGGTGCTATTCCTCGAGCTTGCGTTGAGCTTCATTGGAACCGTGTAAGAGGCCGAGGACCGAGTGGTCAGAGTGGGAGTAGAGCGTAGAATTAAAGTGACAGGAAGCTCAGGGTCACGCTTATGGACTGAACGGCGGTGTTCTGCATTTCTGAGAAACAAAGCCCATGGTGTTCTCAATTTCTCAAACTCTTTTTTGTTGTTGCAGTAAATAATAAATCATAAGCTTCTTTTTAACCTCTATTATTTTAATTTGCAAGATGGAACTGATGAGGAACTGGTCTCCCATAAACATGGTGGTATCCATCCAGCTGTATATCAATGAGAAATTGTTCTTAATTTACTTAGGTGTGAAGTCTCATCGAGATTGCAAGAACAAAGACATACATGATGCTACATACTGGGTATGAATCTTCAAATGAGTTAAAAAAAATCTAATATGCATTTACATAGAAATGAAGCCTTTTTTTTCCAAGTAAATATTTTCTCTGGTGAGAGGATGAATAAATGTTTTATTTTAGGTAATGATGGATTCCAAAGATCCAAGGTTAACTCTACAAGCACCAAGGTGTCCATTCTGCCACACCATTACAACGAGGATCTCGCAAGTCTATTCTGACATCGACTATATGGACAGCATTTCTCAAGAAGATGCTTTGCGCCTGTCAAACACTGAAACTAATAAACAGTTAGATATGAATAAAGTTCAACAGTTTAGGCTGAGGGTCAAAGAGGGGATAAGGCCTTTTAGGAGAGTATTAACCTTGTTTGAAGGATTTGCACAATATGCAAGCTCTTGGCTCACTTTGTGGTCTACAGGAGGCTTATGTCGTCATTACTATGTCATCACTTTAATATGCTGGCTAACAGTTATTATTGTGCTAATCTTAGTTCTCATTACTAACGTTATTTTAAGGTAACGCATGGTAAATAATGAAGGATTTATTTTATGTCATTGGTTAATTGATGGCACCTTAGCTGAAGTGACCGAACGACTATTGAAATTATGCAAGTACAGGATGCAGAAATCGCTTCAATGTCCACTTACAAAATAATTAATTAATTGACATGCGTGTTTACTGCTATGCCAAAACTGAATGCATATTGAATAACTGAATGATGAGATTGAGTCCATTAATCTTTTCACCTATACGCTGTACACAGTTTGCATGGACACTATAAACAAAGTTCATTACTTGCCTTAAAAGATTCCACTTTTTAATTCATTACTTCAAGTCTATTAACTTGATGAATATAAAAGCCTCGTATGAATCTAGAAACATAGAAAAATAGGAGCAGGAGTAGGCCATTCGGCCTTTTGAGCCTGCTCCGCCATTCAATATGATCATGGCTGATCCTCTGTCTCAATACATATTCCCGCTCTCTCCCCATACCCCTTGATGCCTTTTGTGTCTAGAAATCTATCTATCTCCTTCTTAAATATATTCAGTGACTTGGCCTCCACAGCCTTCTGTGGTAGAGGATTCCACAGGTTCACCACCCTCTGAGTGAAGAAATTTCTCCTCATTTCAGTCCTAAATGTCCTACCCCATATCCTGAGACTGTGACCCCTCGTTCTAGATCCCCCAGCCAGGGGAAACATCCTCTCTGCATCCAGTCTGTATAGCCCCGTCAGAATTTTATACGTTTCAGTGAGATCCCCTCTCATTCTTCTAAACTCTAGTGAATACAGGCCTAGTCGACCCAATCTCTCCAATTTACTTTTTAAATCATTACATTATCAAAGGATCTTAATTGAGCTCCTCTATGCTCAGCTATTCACTTAAAGTTTAACTTCAATGTGCCAATCAGCTTTTCCTCATAGGGTGTCTGAGAATTCTTGATCCCAGCATAAAAAACCTTTAAGTACACTTTTACATTCTTAGGTCAATTACTTTTTAACTGTAGGTTTGTTCGTAAATATTGAAATTAAATGGGCAGTAATAATTCAAAAGAAGGCTTCTGAGTTTTTAGAATAAAGAGAAGCGTAGGGAATAACATTGGAGAAATATACCCTGAATGTAAGTAATTAGTGGTTTATTTTCAAATCCCCAACGTGGTTTCTGAATTGGAGATCTCAAGTGTTTGGGATTGTGCAGGATATCCTAACTGCAGTGGTGAAAAATCAGTCCCACTTGCCCAGCACTGGGGAAAAAATAAATCCCAAATTTCCAGTGCCAGATTAATCTGCTAGTGCTCCCACTAAAGCTATATATCTGCAAGGATTTTTGGTTCTTTGAATGCAAGGCCTTTGCCTTGCAGTCAATCGTACGATATCATCTATTTTGCTCACCCTTCTGGTTACACAATGATTTAATTCTCACTGTGGAACTGAATAAACTCTGTCTCCGACAGTGATAAATATTCTCTCAACCGTAAAGGGAAGAGAGAAGGGAACAAGAGAGCCAGTCAATAGGATCAAGCAAGCAGCCCACATTGGAATTGAGGCTGAGACCTATCACACTATAAAGGACTGATCTCCAGAAATAACAGGAAACTCCAATAGACATACAAAGATAGCAGGCAGGAAAGAAAATAAATTGAAGAAGAGGATTAATAGAGAAAGAATAACAGATGTAAGAAAGAGCTTGAAACAGTAAAATTATTGGGGAAACAAAACAATAGAGGGGGAAAAAAATCAAAGAGTTAAAATAAAAATATCAAAATGGAGAGAGTCATGAGAGTATGCTTGGTCCCCAATCTATTAACCTTCTTACCAATGCCCCCTTCTGGGGCAAGATGGAATGAGAGGAAGAGAACACACAGATGCATCTTGCACTAGGCTCCAGCATAGTACAGAACTGAGAATAACCTTACCATTTCTGTGGTCTGAGTTTGGGTCACTTGACCCGAGGTTTTGGTCTGAATAATTAAGATGGATGATATTACATCATCACGTTACTACTGTTAAGTATTTTAAAACACTACTGTGATGATTCTAGCACCCTTCCCTCCAGCAACAGAATATTCTGAATAATTAATCAAGTTAAAGCACTTTGGCTTGTGTAGCTGAGCAACCATGGTCAACAAGTGAGGTAAGAGAGAGTGTCAAGCTAAAATAAGAGGGTTACACAAAAAGCAGTAAGAGGTGCAAAAAGGGAACATGGGAAAAAAACTCACAAGGGGTATCAAAGTGAACATTAAAAGCTTTTATAAATATATTAAGAGAACAGAGTGGTAAAGGGAATGTGAGCCCATTAAAGGCAGATGCTGGCAGGACTATAATGGACAATAAGGAAATGACAGCCTTGTTAAATGAATACTTTGGGCTGGATTTTCATGGTGAAGACGGGTTTGGTGCGGGGGCTCCGATGCAGGCGGGAAACCCGGGAGAACAGGTTTGCCACAGGCCATGCCGACTTTAACGGCACTAGGCCGCACAGAGGAGGGAGGGTTCGCACAGGGGCCGGGCCCTTAAGAGGATCGGGGGGGGTAGAGAGGATTGTGTGGGGGGCGGGGGGGAAGAGAGGATCATGGCCGGATGATTGGGGGTGGGGGAGGAAAGATCGTGGCCGGCCTCTGGATAATCAGGGGGCGGGGGACTGGTGGGGGAGAAAAGAACATGGCTGGCCACTGGAGGACCAGGGCGGGGGAAGAGGGAATAGACGATTGGGCCCGGCCTCAGGTTGATCGGGGGGTGGGGGGAGATAGAGAAGATCATGGCCAGCCACCAGAGGATCAGCACCGGCCTCAGAATGATCGGTGGGCCGGGGTGGGGGGGGTTGTCTGGGAAGGCGATCAGAGGCCTTGTGAGGGTTCTCCGCTCACGGGGGTGGAGGCAGGGACCCTGGATCCAGGAGGTAAGTGTAAAGGCAGCAGTCCTTGCGCCTTGCTGTAACTGCCGGATTTTACGAGGTGTGTAAAACCTGACTGTTGAGTCTGTGGTTTCAATTGCAGTTATACTGAATAACAGGACACAGACTACAGAAGTAAGTAAACAGACCTTTAGTGATTGAGGGTCAGGGCTGAACTGGGATACACTTTGCTCCGCAGGGTTTATATACCGGTGTGGTCACCACCGGTACTACAATGTACAGGAGCCATCAAAAAGTAGTCCATCACCTTAAGGTATCCTCTTAAGGTAGTACAGGTTACATACACTACAATTCCTCCCCTTTTAGCTTAACAGTGTACACCTCAAATTAAACATCACATGGATAACATATATACAATTTACACACAACTGTTCAAAGATTCAGGGCTGGATTTTGCTACGGGAGCGGGTTGGAGGTGGGAAACCCACATTCGGGCTTGTTGTCCCGCCTCCATGGAGGTGTGGCCAACCCACTGGATTTTCCTCTGATTGACCTTGTTGAGCCCGCCCTGTGGGCTCAGCAGGCCAATTAAGGGCCACTCGGCAACAGGTGACATCAGAGATTGACATTTCATCTGTCAAAAGCTTTTGGCAGATGAAATATCAGTGTTTAACAGCTGTTTGAAGCTGTCAAGCACTGAAAAACTGCTAATTCAGCCTCAGTCCTTTCTCAGGATAACTTTAAAATCATTTTGCTGTAGAAACCAAGAAGCTGATTTTTTTTTAAAAATCGGAGCTTCTGTGGTTCTTGCAGCCGACTCCCGACACCGGAATGCAGGACTCCTGTAAAGGTAAGTAAAAGTAAGTTAAACTTATTTAAACACTTTAAACACTTGCAAAACACTTACCTTTGCACTCCTGCACTCCTCACTCACCTGAACACTGGGCATCTCGACCCCTCCAAGACCTCAGACCCACGTCCCGCCTCGAAAACTTTTCGTGGTTTGGAGCTGTCGGGAAGCCCACAAACCAGCAATAAAAATCGCGAATAGGCAAAAAACTACCTATTAACTACCTGTTAACAGGCAGTTTAATTGCCTTTAATCCCTTCCCGCCTCTGGGAGTCGGGTTCCAGTACTTGTCGGGAACCCGACTCCTATGAAATTGACATGGAGGCGGGTTGGAGGCGGGATGGGGTCGGGACCCCCGGATCTCCGATTTTTATCGCCCGCACGCCTCCAACCCGACTCCAGGGACTTAGGAAAATCCAGCCCTCAGTCTCTGAGGAGGCCTCCTGATCCGGGCCGGATAACGCCTTTCAGGGGTCTCTGGTTCTCGTTGCTGGGGTGACTCATCCACTTGATCTCCTATGGATTGAACATCATCAGGTACGTTCGAGTCTGAGATAGATGCTACAGGCTCAATAAGTTCTTCAACTAGTGTCTCTGCCGTAGACATGGGGTCGACCCTTGTTCTCGATTCCACAAGTCGGTCAGCATGACGTCGTATTACGTTCTCTCCAACGTCTACCGTGTATATCAAGGGTCCTTGTCGTGCAGGAATTGTTCCAGGTTGCCATTTATCATCCCTATAGTCCCTGGCCAACACTGGTTGTCCTATTTCGAAACTACGAGTGGCCTTGTTATTTACATGCTGGAATTGCTTGTTTTCGACTTCCCTACGCACATTGGGTTTTAACAAATCCAACCGGGACCGCAACCTTCTGTAAGAGAACATTATGGCAGGGCTTTGATTTGTCACTGCATGCGTGGCGTTTCGATATGCCATCAGGAAATTGTCCACCTTGTGTTGTAGTGGAATATGGTCTTCACTCATGGCCTTTATCGCCTATTTGAACGTTTGTACAAATCTCTCGGCCAACCCATTTGTAGCCGGATGATATGGGGCAGATGTATAGTGTTTCACCCCATTCTTTTTCATGAATTTCTGGAATTCTTCTGATACGAACTGTGGTCTGTTGTCTGAACATATTTGCTCCGGCAACCCATTCCTTGCAAATATGGTTCTTAGAACTGCGATCGTCTTCTCAGAGGTAGTGGTCGACATCTTAATCACTTCTGGCTATTTAGAATGTGCGTCTACTGCTACCAAAAACATGGAATCCATGAATGGACCTGCAAAGTCGATATGCACATGTTGCCATGGGGCTGAAGGCCATTCCCACGGATGCAGCGGTGCAATTGGAGGTGCGTTTTGAACTTTTTGGCACCCTGAGCAGCTTTTAGTCAGATCCTCTATTTGTTTGTCGATACCTGGCCACCACACATAAGCCCTAGCAAGGCTTTCATCTTGACTCCCCCCAGATGACCTTCGTGCAATTCTTTCAGAACTCTCTCTCTTAATTATGGAGGAATAATCACCCTTGTTCCATACATCAATGTTCCTTGACATACGGACAGCTGTTCTCGTCTGGCTGAGAATGCTGGTAACAGTGGTTCGCCATGTGCTGGCCATCCCTTCACTGTCAAATCGTAGACCCGAGACAGTGTCGGGTCATTTCGGGTCTCTCTCTCAATACCCGCATTGGTGACTGGTAAGCATTCGATGATGGTCGAGTGAAATATCTCGACAGGGTCAACTGCCGGTGCCTCTTCCACTGTAGGTATTGGCAAGCACGACAGCCCATCAGCATTACCATGTTGCTTTGTACCTTTGAATTCAATATCATATTGATGTGCCCCTAGGAAAAGGGACCATCTCTGAAGCCTCTGCGCCGTCATTACCGGAACACCCTTCTTAGGGTTGAAAATGGAAACCAACGGCTGGTGATCTGTCAGCAGCGTAAACTTTTGGCCTTGCAGGTAATGGTTAAATTTCTTAACTCCCCACACGAGGCTGAGAGCCTCCCTATCTATCTGAGCATAGTTACGCTCAGCGGAGGTCAATGATCTGGATGCGAAAGCGACTGGCCTTTCCGAGCCATCTGGAAACTTATGTGAGTGCACTGCCCCGATACCATATGGAGAAGCATCACAAGCTAAGCGAATAGGCAGCGTTGGGTTAAAGTGAGCCAACACTTCCTTAGAGGTGATCAGTGCCTTGCTCTTTTGAAAAGCCCGCTTACAATCATCGCTCCACTTCCATGGTATTCCCATTTGCAAAAGAGTGTTTAGCGGGTGTAACACCGTGGATAAATTTGGGAGAAACTTGTGGTGATAGTTAACCAACCCGAGGAACGACCTCAACTGGGATACATTTTCCGGTGCAGGAGCTTTTACCACAGCTTCGATCTTGTCAGGTGACTTATGGAGCCCCTCCCGGTCAATGACGTGGCCGCAGTACGAGATTCGCTTTTGAAAGAACTCGCATTTCTGGCGATTAACTCTGAGCCCATATTCTTTCAATCTGATGAGCACCTGCTCCAAATTCGCGAGGTGATCCTTATCGTTATCTCCTGTAATCAGGATGTCATCCAGGTAGCATTGTGTGCCTGGAATTCCCTGCAATACCTGCTCCATGGCCCTTTGCCAAATCGCTGGAGCTGATGCCACTCCAAAAACCAGTCTATTGTACCGATATAAGCCCTTATGCGTGTTGATCGTGAGATACTGACGTGACGCTTCATCAACTTCCATCTGTAGGTACGCCTGCGCCAGGTCTATCTTAGTGAAGTGTTTCCCACCAGACAGCGAAGCGAAGATATCTTCAATCCGCGGAAGCGGATATTGCACCGTGTGAAGAACCGGATTAACAGTGATCTTGAAATCGCCACAGATGCGAACCTTCCCAGGTTCCCCCGGCTTGTTGCTCAACGAACGCTTCATGACAGGAACAATGGGTGTAGCCCATTCGCTCCAGTCCACTTTGGACAGTACCCCTGAACGTTCTAGCCCTTCCAGCTCTGCTTCCACAGCAGGTCGTATCGCATAAGGCTTTGAAAAATTTTGGGTTTGCATGTTCTTCAACCTTGATGGTTGCCGTAATTCCTTTCAGTGTTCCAAGTCCCTGTTGGAACACCTCCTTAGCATCGTCTAAGATTTTCGACAATCGTTTAGGTTTGACGTCGTCCTCCTTACAGGCATCTACAGTCAGTGCGTGTATGGAATGCCAGTCCACATTTATTCTCCGGATCCATTCCCGTCCCAGTAGTGGCGGACCTCCATCAGGTAACACATACAAGTCCATTTTCTGACTTTCTTTACCATTGTAGACCACGTTTACTTTTATCTTTCCTTTGGGGTATACTATTTGCCCCGTGTATGTTTTCAATACAATCTCTGTATCCCTCAGGGGAATGTGCGAGAATAACCTTTTGTAATCATGCTTATTCATGACCGTTAATGCCGACCCAGTGTCCAATTCCATCTTCACTTGGACCACTGCAATCCGAAGCATGACCCTGATAGTTTGGTGGTCTGCTGTGTTACCCACATTATGTATTTTCAGACAACCCAGTTGCTTACTGCTGGAGTCTGAATCCATCTTCTGTTCATCCGAACTGTTCTCTGTCACCTTGTGTACTTTTTGTACTTCTCCTGCGGTGACTTTTTGCTGCTGGTCTTCTTTCCGGACTGGCATACTCTCGCTATGTGACCAAGTTTGCCACATTGCCTGCATTCTTTATCTTTGAACCAGCACTGGTTCTGGTCATGCGTTGTCCTTCCACAACGATAGCACTTTACTGTGCCCAATGCCATTTCATTGGTGCTGAATTCCAATGGCCTTTGCTGTATCTCTGCAGCACCCCGTGCTGCTGCCTCGTGGTATGCTGCAATGCTGAAAGCTTTGTCCAGCGTAAGGTCCTTTTCCTCTAGCAGTCGCTTCTGGGTTCCTTCCCTTAGGAGCCCACACACAAACTTATCTCTCAGTGCGTCTGCTAGTCCTGTTCTGAACTGGCAGTACTTTGATAACTTGCGCAGTTCTGTTGGGAATTCAACGTTGCTTTCTTCTTTAAGTTGAATTCTTTTGTAGAATTTAAATCGTTCCGCTATCAGCAGCGGCGTGGGGTTTAAATGCTCCTGCAGGATAGTAACAATATCCACGAAACTCTTCCCTACCGGTTTGTCTGGTGTTACAAGGTTCCTTAATAACCTGTACATCTTCGCACCCATTGAGTTTAATAGGGTTAGTGCTTTCTTATCCTCCGGTACCTCATTCGTTGTACAGTAAACTTCGATGCGTTCCACATAAGTGGCCCAATCTTCCACATCGTTATCAAAAGCAGTGATGTTACCCGTTTTTGGCATCCTTGCTGAGTTTCTCCTTCCCCTTTGGATATTATTATTTTATTTTTTTTCAAAATGGCGGCTTTTCCCGCGCTTGGCGGCTTTTCCCGCGCTTGTCTTCTTCCCCCGCTGACTCAAAATGGTGATTCCCGCGCTGTTGCCATCCACGCCTCCCAGCAGTCCTTTATTTTCCCCTGCGTTACTGCTCTTGTTCCCCCGCCGCACCCGCGGTCCTTGTGGCCATAAACGCTTTTCTGGCTGCTGCGCGTCTCTGCCCGATTGCAGTCCGGCCCCTGACACCGGCTGCGGTCATGTTCTCCGCCCTTTTCATCGTTTTCCCTCCCCTTCTCCCACTGACAACTCCGCCGACTTCCCCCCCGTGCCGCTCGATCGGGCTTACCCGCCGCTGTCATAGAAGGGATGCTCACTGATGCTTGACTTCGTGGTCAGCAAACCAACCCGGGTTTCCGATGGCCTCCCGTGCGATGCAGGATGTTGAGGGTGGATGCCCTTTTTCGACGCCCGTTCCTGAGGACGAAGCTTCCATTGATGCAAAACTGCCGCAAGGTAAGATCAGACTCGTCGCCACTGTTGAGTCTGTGGTTTCAATTGCAGTTATACTGAATAACAGGACACAGACTACAGAAGTAAGTAAACAGGTCTTTAGTGATTGAGGGTCAGGGCTGAACTGGGATACACTTTGCTCCGCAGGGTTTATATACCGGTGTGGTCACCACCGGTACTACAATGTACAGGAGCCATCAAAAAGTAGTCCATCACCTTAAGGTATCCTCTTAAGGTGGTACAGGTTACATACACTACACTGACCAGCTACAGTTAAAGACAAAATGGAGTTTAAAGAGGCTTCCTGCCTCCTGGCAGCGGGTGAGCTGCCCTCCCCCATCCTGCCCCCATCCCACCTCCGTTAAAACTGGAAGTGGAGGGGGTTCAGGTCGGGAATCCAATTTTTAACAATTTAACTACCGCCATGCTCCAAACCCACCTGTTTTTTTAGGTTAAAATCTATATCCGTTTCACAGTTGCGGAAGAGGACAAAATGCCAGCTGTACAAGGGACTTCCAGAAGTTATTTTATAAGGTTCCGTACAAGAGATTATTATTAGCAAAAATAAAAGCACACGGAACTAGGGGTAACCTCGTGGCATGGATCGGTAATTGGTTGGGTGGTAGGAGGCAGAGAGTAGGGATAAAGGGAATTCTGTGATGTGTGGGATCTGATAAGTGGTGTTCCCTGGGGATCTGTACTGGAGCCTCAGCTTTTCACCATGTATATGAAAAAACAGAGCGTTGTATATCCAAGTTTGCAGATGACACTAACTTAGAAGGGACAGTTAGTTGTGTAGATGGGAGCAGGAAGTTGCATGGGGACATAGATTAAGTGAATGGGTGACACTATGGCAGGTGGTTGGTTCAAGGTGAAGAAGTATGAGATCATCTACTTTGAATCTGAAAAAGGCAAATCAGAATATTTTCTTAGTGGTGAGAGTCTAGAAAATGTGGAGAAGCAAAGTGATTTGGGTCTCCATATATACAGATCACGAAAGCTAGTGCACAGGTACAGAAAATAATCAAAAAGGCTAATGGAATGTTGAGCTTTGGTCTCAAAGGGGCTGGAATACAAAAGTGAGGAAGTGATGTTACAGCTGTACAGAGCCTTGGTCAGACTCCATCTGGAGTACTGTGTTCAGTTTAGGGCACCGAACCTCTGGAAAGATATATTGCTCTTGGAAGGGGTACAGAGCAGATTCACCAGAATGATACGAGAGCTTAACGGGTTAAATAATGAGGACTGATTGGATAAACTTGATTTGTATTCCCTCGACTTCAGAAGGTTGAGGGGCGATCTAATCAAAATCTTTAAAATGATAAAGGGATTTGATAGTTTCTCTGTATTTACTCTATTTCCTCTGGTGGGGGAATCCAAAACAAGTGGGCATACTCTTAAAATAAGAGCTCGGCCGTTCAGGGGTGAAATCAGGAAGCACTTTTTCACACAAAGGTAGTGGAAATCTTGAACTCTGTCTCTCAGAATTGAAATTTTCAAGACTGAGATTGATGGATTGGGTATGGGTATCAGGGGATATGGAGCAAGGGCTGGTAAATGGAGTTGGCGTACAGGTCAGCCATGATCTAATTAAATGGCGGAACAGGCTTGGGGGGCTGAATGGTCTCCTCCTGTTGCTATCTTTCAAGGAGTATGTAGTGTACAGCTTGATGAGCAGGGCTGTCTCTAAAATTCTAATGATGGGTCTAGTAACAGTTCCCAGGAAGGACAATTTACTAATGTGTATAAAAATATATAAATGTATTCTGAACATTTAGCCTACAAGAAATAATTACAGTGTTCGACTTTTTACTACTTATAACAGCAGTTACCTTTTTTCAAAAAAGCATTGAATGTAAAAGGAAATGTTATAAATATCAAATAATTTTCTATCATTTCTGTTATGTTCATAAATAAATAGACATTTTCATTATGAACAGCTAGCTTGAGCTAGTCATTTATTCAGCCATGTGGACTAGTGTACAGGCATCCATCTTGACTACTGCCTTGTGGGTAACCCCTTACTAAACATACAGCTCCACCTAGTGTACCATTCTAGAATGACATGTTACTGATCATTACATCCCCCTTCCTTAGAGGTTAAACAAAATCAATATCAATCAATATCAATCAATCATAACGACATAAACATCTTCACAACAGTCAACACATATTCAAAGCTTTACTTTATGAACGCTAAGCTTTTCATTCTTTTATTATAGTTTTCTTTGTACTCAAAGATTAAGTCTATCAGGCTTTTTTTTACTTCACGTGTGGATCTTCTCAGCACAGGTAAGTCTGATGTGTTTGCATGAGAGCCTGTATGTGTGTTTGTGTTAGATTGTTCTGGTGGTGAGTCACAAGATTCAGTTGCGGCATTGTCATTGATTTGCTCTTGGATAGTTTCTTGTGTTTTGAGGAGGGAACGGCGGTTCCTCCTGAGAATCTGTCCTTCCTCAGTTCTAACAGTATATGACCTTGGTCCTACTTCCTCAAGAACTGTAGCTTTCCTGTTCCATGCATCTGGATCCTCAATCCTGACAACATCATCCCTTGTCAATGGTTTCAGAGTTTTGGATGACTTGTCATAGTGTGATTTCTGTTTCAGCTTTAACAGTTGAAGTCTCTGTCTCAGTTCCTTACTCTGCTTTTCTTTTGCACAGCAGGGTAGCGTGGTGCGCAACTTGCAACCCATTAGGAGTTCAGCAGGTGAAGAACCAGTGTCTAAAGGGGAGGCTCGGTAGCTCAGCAGGGCGAGATAAGGATCCGACTTGCTTTCTGTTGCTTTCTTCAGTAGCTGTTTGAGAACTTGAACACCTTTCTCTGCCTTACCATTCGACTGAGCATACAGAGGACTGAATGTGATGTGTTGAAAGTCATAATGTGCTGCAAACTGTTGCCACTCCTTACAGTTGAAGCACAGACCATTGTCGCTAACGGCAATCCTGGGAATTCCATGTCTGGCGAAGATGGATTTAACATGCATTATGACACTGCTTGCTGATGTGCTTGAGAGCAGCGCCATCTCGGGATAGTTAGAATAGTAGTCAATCACTATTAGATAGTCTTTACCATTCAAATGAAAGAGGTCCATACCAACCTTTTGCCATGGTGCTGTTGGTAAGTCAGCTGCTATCATTGGTTCCTTTGCTTGTTTGTTTTGGTGTTTCTGACATGTCTCACATATGCCTATCATGTTCTCAATGTTCTTATTTATGCCAGGCCAATAGACAGTGTCTCTTGCTCTCCTTTTGCATTTTTCAATTCTGAGGTGTCCCTCATGAATCCTTTTGAGCATGTCTTGATGTAGAGCCTGTGGAATGACTATTCTGTTCTGTTTTAGTAATAGTCCACTTGCGACACTTAACTCTGACCTGATGTGATAGTACTTTGGACAGGAACCTTTTGGCCAACCATGATGAATGTTCTCTATTACTGTTTGTAATACTGTATCTTTTACTGTTTCTTCTGCTATTTGCTTTGATTTTGTGTCTGACATGGGCAGCGCAGCAGTGATCATACTCACATGAACATCCACGTCTTCCTCAGTAGAGCTCACATGACTCATTGTGGGTGCTCGGGATAGTGCATCTGCTAACACTATGTATTTGCCTGGTGTGTAGATCAGTTCAAAGTCATATCTTTGCAGCTTCATCATGAGTCGTTGAATCCTTGGAGACATCTCATTCAGGTTTTCTTTTATGATGGCAACCAGAGGGCTGTGGTCTGTCTCAACTGTGAAGGTGGGAAGTCCATATATGTAGCCATGGAACTTTTCTAGTCCAACTAGCAAGCCTAGACATTCCTTTTCAATCTGGGCGTATCGACACTCAGAATCAGTCATAGACCTGGAGGCATAGGCAACAGGCTTCCAATCTTCACCCTCTGCTTGTAGCAAGACCGCGCCTAGGCCATCTTTTGATGCATCCGTTGACACTTTGATTCTCTTTGTTGGGTCAAAGAAGGTGAGTACAGGTGTGGTTGTCAGCACTGTTTTGAGGTTCATCCACTCTTGTTCGTGTCTTTCTGTCCATGTGAACTCATTTGTTTTATGCAGCAGGTCTCGCAGACAGGCTGTCTTGGCTGACAAGTTAGGAATGAACTTTCCAATGAAGTTTATCATCCCCATGATGCGTAGCACTCCTTTTTTGTCAGTGGGTCGGGGCATTTTGAGTATGATGTTTACTTTTTCCATATCTGGCTCTATTCCTTTACCAGATAGATTATCTCCTAGGAAAGTGACTTCCTGGACACCAAACTGACACTTGGCTTTGTTGAGCTTCAGTCCATTCCGGCATATGCTCTGTAGCACTTTAGTCAGTCTCTCATTGTGTTCTTTCAGTGTGGAGCCCCAGATGATGATGTCATCAACATAGACCCGAACTCCTTCCAGAACTTCAATTATATGTTCCATCGCTCTATGAAAGATTTCAGATGCAGATATTATCCTGAAAGGCATTCTGAGGAAACAATACCTGCCAAATGGTGTGTTGAAGGTACAGTATTTGGTGCTCTCTTCATCCAGTTTTAGTTGCCAAAATCCTTGTGAGGCATCGAGCTTTGTGAAGTATCTGGCACCTGACATTTCACTGGTGATTTCTTCTCGCTTGGGAATCTGGTAGTGTTCATGTTTTATGTTTGTATTTAAGTCCTTTGGATCCATGCATACTCTTAGATCATTGTTCTTTTACTTTACACATACCATGGAGTTAACCCAGTCTGTTGGCTCTCCGACTTTCCTGATGACTCCTAGTGTGGTCATTCTGTCCAGTTCTTTCTTGAGCCAGTCATGCAGGGGTGCTGGAACTCTTCATGGAGCATGTATCACTGGCTGAGCATCCTCCTTTAGCTGGATCTTGTAAGTGAATGGTAGAACTCCAAATCCTTTGAACACATCCTGGAAATTACTCACTACAGAATCCACCGAGTCATCTGGTCTGCTTATGGCACAGTTTATACGGTAGACTCTCTTAACCAGTTCTAAGTCCTCACAAGCTTTGTCACCTAGTAGTGAATCAAGTCCTTCAACCACAACAGAAAACATGAGATGATGCACTTTGTCTTTGACTGTCACTTTAAGTCTGCATACACCTAAGCTATCTATTTTCTGTCCATTATAGTCCTTCAGTAGTACTGACTTTTTCTGTATTTTGGGCTTTTCTTTCATATTTTTAATGTCACTCATACTGATTAAGTTTGCTTTTGCCCCAGTGTCTAGTTTCAATGTAACTAATGCTCCATTTACCTGCAGTGGCATTATCCATTTGTCCTCTTTTACTGCATTAACTTTATGTTCAGCATTGTCCATTCCTGAGGGCTGCACATTTTCTGTATCCTTTTCTATATTGTCACATGACACCATTCCTACAAAAAATGTCTCACTTAAATCAGTGTCCTCAATCACATTGACTTGTTGCCCTTTCTTTGTTTTTACTTTTGAAAAGCATTGTTTGGCAAAGTGATTCTTTGCATTATATTTTGTGCACATTTTTCCAAATGCTGGGCATTGTCTTGACTGGTGCTGGTAACCACAGCGGTTACAATTAAAAATTCCATCCTCCGATTGTTTTGCATTTCTGTTCTGCCCACATTTCTTCCCCTTGTAGGACACAGTATCGACAGCAGCACAGTCACTCATTACAGTCACATTATTATTAATTTCACTGAAAGTCTTTGCGTGCTGTTGAGCTAGCTCACTGGCATGGCATATTTTCACAGCATCCTCCAATGTTAGTTCGGTTTCTTTCAACAAACGTTCCCTGACTTTTTTTATCATGAATACCAAACACAATCTGGTCACGAATCATGGATGATTTCAGTTCAGAGAAATTACATGTCTGTGCTTTCAGTTTCAGATCGGTCACAAAGCTATCAAAAGTCTCATTTTGCTGCTGTGTCCGTGAACAGAACACGTACCTCTCATAGGTCTCCTTCTTTTTGGGAGAACAATGTGTATCAAACTTCTTTAGCGCATCGTCCATTTTTTCTCTGTCCTCCTCTTGATCAAATACAAACGTATTAAATACCTCTATCACCTGTGGGCCTGCAACCGTGAGCATCAACACTATTTTCCTTGCGTCTGGCATCGTACCGAACCCAATGGCGGCAATGCAGAGTTCGAATTGTTGTTTGAAAGTCCGCCAATTGCAGTCGACATTCCCCGTGAGTTTCAAACCCTCCGGTGGCTTCAAATTCTCCATGTCGCATTTCACAATATTCAGCAGATATTACCAATCCTAGTACCATGTTATGTTCATAAATAAATAGACGTTTTCATTATGAACAGCTAGCTTGAGTTAGTCATTTATTCAGCCATGTGGACTAGTGTACAGGCATCCATCTTGACTACTGCCTTGTGGGTAGCCCCTTACTAAACATACAGCTCCACCTAGTGTACCATTCTAGAATGACATGTTACTGATCATTACAATTTCGTAGTCCTAATGTTATGTTACATCTCAATAAGGAATCTCCTAAATGTAAATTTGAGACAAATAGATCAATTTGTAACTTCACCAGTCTCTGCTGGTCTTTTGAACAGGCATATACTGTGCCTGCACACACTATTTCATTGCAGAAAGCTACATGTATTGCTTCTGTAATTTTGTGTACAGACTGACAGTTTCTGTGCAGGCAAATTGAACTTATACACATTCCTCTTGCATTTTAAACTTACAATGAAAGAGGTTACATTGACTTCAATGGAAAAGAAAATCAGGTGTGGTTTAAAGCAGGCCGCCGATTCGCTACGAGTCCATTTCACGCTACTGGAGATGACCAATTCCTGGATCAGTACAACATTGGCGAGACTGAAGCCATTCTCTTTACCTCCTGCCAGAAATGTTGCACCAAAGTGTTAGTTTGAATTAATTGGTAGCATTTTCACTCCCACAAGCTATTGGGTTCAAGACCCACTCCACAATTTGCATGCATGCATTAGCGCAGCACTGGAGTACCTGACTAAAAGAAGTGCAGTCCTTTGGATGAGATGTTAAACCAAGACCGTGCAAGCCTATTCAGGTAGATGGTAAAGTCCTCCCGAGACCACTTGAAGCAGTGCTGAGGTTGGTGTGAAGCAGAGGTATGAGAGGATGCAAATGACTAAATTGCTAGGAGAAAGCTATTTTCTACCTTTCTTCCCTCCTCTCCTGAAAGCATTACCTCATGCTGTGGAACAGTGCCACAGATACAAGTAACCCTTCAGTACCTTAACTGAACTGGCTTTTCTTCACGTGCAAACACAGATAATGAGTACTGATGGGCTAACTAACTGTGAAGAGTATCACAGCCAAGTAAGATTCCCAACATGTACACTTTTCAGCAGGAGTGATTGGACAGCGAGCAGAAGCAAGGGCCGTCATGGGTTTTTTCCCTTCCTCACTCAAAGGCACTGAGACCTTTTGTAGGATACTTGCTGCTGCTTTAGCCAAGACAAACATTGGATTGAATGTGGAACCTTCCTGTTCTATACAATTCAGCTTTCCGCTATATGATGCTTTTATCCACCGGGGGGGCGGGGGGGATGGCGGGGAGAGGAGTTTTAAAACCAATTTTGCATTGGGTTTTACTACACATAGCTTTTACAGTGAGAGTTGAAAAAACTAAATAAAAGTTTCTGACATTAGAGCGTCATCAAATTGAAATGCTACTTTTTGAGGTACAATCCCCCATGCAGTTGAACTAACTCTCTTTTCAGAGAGGAGTGATATCTACTATTATGGCATGGATGATCCTATCTTTCTCCCAACAGTTTTGACCTATTTGTTTTCATCAATGTACCTATCATATCTTGGATTGTTTATGTGTTCTGGCTTACAGTGCATAGAGCCTCTGGGTCACATGAAACAAGTCTTCACAGCATGAAAGTAAATGAAACACAGAGGCACGGTTACATCATTGCCTCTGATTAACGAGGAACTTTCTGTAGTCAAATACATTTTTTCCACTTGTGCCTGGGAAGCCAAAATAAGGGGTTTATGGGGGAATCCCAGACTCCTTACGCTCAGTTGAAGAGACTCAACAAGGTAGCGGGCTGTAGTTCCCAGCACACAGTTGTACCTACAACACCCAGAATTTTCTTTTGATTGACAGCAATACTGGCCATTCATTGTGTGCCAGGATCTGCTGTTTGACAGTCCTGCCTCTTCTCCCCTGCTATCCTTTGAGGGGTTGGGGCTGACAACTTACACACCTAGGGAAGACATTCTTTTTTTCAGGTAATTTGATTTTCTTTTGTATATCAAAACATAAAGCTCAATTTTATTTGAGGCAACTTTCACAGTATTGCAATACAAGTTACTATATTCATGTGGTTGGCTATTTAGACAATGTAGCCTATTACACATGCGATTAGTGAAACTGTGATTTTGGCATTGCTTCATTTTTTCTATCTTGTGTAATGAATTAAAAATGCTTCAAACAGCTGTATTTCTTTTAGTGCTTCAGAGAATTCAAAATGGCAGGAAGAATATCAACTTCCAGAAGGATTGCACTGTCATTTAAGTTTAGAGTGAGATGCTGAATAAATGTTTCATTTAAGCAGAACCGTTAGCAAAACCAAGTACAATGCCAGAACAATTTTTTTTATTTGTTTATGGGATCAGGGCGTCGCTGGCAATGCCAGCATTTATTGCCCATCCCTAGTTGCCCTTGAGAAGGTGGTGGTGAGCCGCCTTCTTGAACCATTGCAGTCTGTGTGGTGATTGTACTTCCACAGTGCTGTTAGGTAGGGAGTTCCACAATTTTGACCCAGCGATGATGAAGGATCGGCGATATATTTCTAAGTCAGGATGGTGTGTGACTTGGAGGGGAACTTGGAGGTGGTGGCGTTCCCATGCGCCTGCTGCCCTTGTTCTTCTAGGTGGAAGAGGTCACGGGTTTGGGAGGTGCTGCCGAAGAAGCCTTGGCGAGTTGCTGCAGTGCATCTTGCAGATGGTCCACACTACAGCCACGGTACGCCGATGGTGCAGGGAGTGAATGTTTAAGGTGGTGGATGGGATGCCAATCAAGTGGGCTGCTTTGTCCTGGATGGTGTTGAGCTTCTTGAGTGTTGTTGGAGCTGCACTCATCCAGGCAAGTGGAGAGTATTCCATCACACTACTTACTTGTGCCTTGTAGATGGTGGAAAGGCTTTGGGGAGTCAGGAGGTGAGACACTCGCTGCAGGATACCTAGCCTCTGACCTGCTCTTGTTGCCACAGTATTTATGTGGCTGGTCCAGTTAAGTTTCTGGTTAATGGTGACTCCCAAGATATTGGTAGTGGGGGATTTGGCGATGGTAATGCCATTGAATGTCAAGGGGATGTGGCTAGACTCTCGCTTGTTGGAGATAGTCATTGCCTGGCACTTCTGTGGTGCGAATGTTTCTTGCTACTTATCAGCCCAAGCCTGAGCGTCGTCCAGGTCTTGTTGCATGCAGACATGGACTGCTTCATTATCTGTGGAGTTTCGAATGGCACTGAACGCTGTGCAGTCATCAGCGAACATCCCCATTTCTGACCTTATGTTGGAGGGAAGGTCATTGATGAAGCAGCTGAAGATGGTTGGGCCCAGGACACTGCCCTGAGGAACTCCTGCAGCGATGTCCTGGGGCTGTGATGATTGACCTTCAACCACCACAACCATCTTCCTTTGTGCTAGGTATGACTCCAGTCAGTGGAGCATTTTCCCCCGATTCCCATTAACTTCAGTTTTACTAGAGCTCCTTGATGCTGGACTCGGTCAAATGCTGCCTTGATGTCAAGGGCAGTCACTCTCACCTCACCTCTGGAATTCAGCGCCTTTGTCCATGTTTGGACCAAGGCTGTAATGAGGTCAGGAGCTGAGTGGTCTTGGCGGAACCCAAACTGGGCATCAGTGAGCAGGTTATTGGTGCCACTTGATAGCAGTGTCGATGACACCTTCCATCACTTTGCTGATGATTGAAAGTAGACTGATGGGGCGGTATTTGGCCGGGTTGGATTTGTCCTGCTTTTTGTGGACAGGACATACCTGGGCAGTTTTCCACATTGTCGGATAGATGCCAGTGTTGTAGCTGTACTGGAACAGCTTGGCTAGAGGTGTGGCTAGTTCTGGACCACAAGTCTTCAACACGATAGCCGGGATGTTGTTGGGGCCCATAGCCTTTGCTGTATCCAGTGCGCAAAACTGTTTCTTGATATCACATGGAGTGAATCGAATTGGCTGAAGAATGGCTTTTGTGATGGTGGGGACCTTGGGAGTAGGCCAATATGGATCATCCACTTGACACTTCTGGCTGAAGTTGGTTGCAAACGCTTCAGCCTTGTCTTTTGCGCTCACGTGCTGGGCTTCACCATCATTGAGGATGGGGATATTCTTGAAGCCTCCTCCTTTCGTTAGTTGTTTAATAGTCCACCACCATTCACAACTGGATGTGGCAGGACTGCAGAGCTTTGATTGTGGGATCGCTTAGCCCTGTCTATAGCATGTTGCTTTTGCTTTTTAGCATGCAGTCCTGTGTTGCAGCTTCCCCAGGTTAACACCTCATTTTCAGGTACGCCTGGTGCTGCTCCTGGCATGCTCTTCTACACTCGTTGTTGAACCAGGGTTGGTCCCCTAGCTTGGTGGTAATGGTAGAGTGAGGGATATGCCGGGCCATGAGTTTACAGATTGTGGTGGAATACAATTCTGCTGCTGCCCACAGTGCTTCATGGATGCCCAGTTTTGAGCTGCGAGATCTGTTCTGAATCTATCCCATTTAGCACGATGGTAGTGCCACACAACACGATAGAGGATGTTCTCAGTGTGAAGACGGGACTTCATCTCCACAATGACTGTGCGGTGGTCATTGCTACCAATATTGTCATGGACAGATGCATCTGCGACAGGTAGATTGGTGAGGACGAGGTTCTTCCCTCGTGTTGGTTCTCTCACCACCTGTCGCAGGCCCAGACTGGCAGTTATGTCCTTCAGGACTCGGCCAGCTGTGGTGCTACCGAGCCTCTCTTGGTGATGGACATTGAAGTCCCCTACCCAGAGTACATTCTGTGCCCTTGCTACTCTCAGTGCTTCTTCCAAGTGGTGTTTAACATGGGGAAGTACTGATTCATTAGCTGAGGGAGGGCAGTAGGTGGTAATCAGCAGGAGGTTTCCTTGCCCATGCTTGACCTGAAGCCGTGAGACTTCATGGGGTCCGAAGTCAATGTTGAGGACTCCCAGGGCCACTCACTCCCGACTGTATACCACTGTGCCACCACCCCTGGTGGGTCTGTCCTGCCGGTGGGACAGGATGTACCCAGGGATGATGATGGAGGAGTTCGGGACATTGGCTGAAAGATATGATTCTGTGAGTATGACTGTGTCAGGCTGTTGCTTGACTAGTCTGTGGGACAGCTCTCCCAACTTTGGCACAAGTCCCCAGATGTTGGTGAGGAGGACTGGGTGTGCCGTTGCCGCTGCCAAGGGGTCCGTCCCGTTTCATTCTTATTATTTTGTTTCGCAGCAGTTAGTTACAACTGAGTGGTGTGTTAGGCCATTTCAGAGGGCAGTTAAGAGTCAACCACATTGCTGTGGGTCTGGAGTCACATATCGGCCAGGTAAGGACAGCAGATTTCCTTCCCTAAAAGGACATTAGTGAACCAGATGGGTTTTTACAACAATCCAATAGTTTTACGCTAGCTTTTTATTACAGGTTTATTTAATTAACTGAATTTAAATTCCCCAGCTACTGTGGTGGGATTTGAACACACGTTTCGGGATCATTAGTCCAGGCCTCTGGATTATTAGCCCAGTGACATTACCACTACGCTACTGTCCCCTAAGCTATTTAACAAAGAAGGAAATATAGCAATTAGTTTAACCTTCTCTTCACTTTTATATTTCTATGTTCTACCGTAAACTCATGGGACAGCCTCCATGTTTGATATTATACATAAGGACTGTTCATAAAAAGATTTATAATTTGTATTGGCCCGTATTTTCCGATTGGAGGCTTCCTGCATGCAGAGGCCTCCAATCTGGAAGAAATCTACGTCCTTACCCGAGGGCTCCGGACATTTCCGCTCCTGGGCCTCTGCTCTACGAAATGCACAGGGCCCAGTTATCGCAGGCGTAAGATTTTTTAAGAAGGTTTTCAGTGAGTGGAGGTTCTGCAGAAAGCGGAACTCTCCACCTGCAGAGGCCATTCTCCAGGGCAGGCGGAGGATCTGTCAAGAGGATTCTTGACAGATCGGAAGTGCTGGTTTTCAGTGCATGTGCTTTGCATGCCTGAAATCGTCACTTGCGAGGTTCCCACGGGTGTGTACACAGCTCGTACACACCCATAGGCATCGGAAAATATGGGCCATTAATTATTATTTATTCAAAACATTTAACTTTAGGACTCTAATGAGGAAGAAAACAGAAGGAAATCTAAAACAAAATAGCAATGTTGAGAAAAAAAGTGGTTAAAACAGGGAGCCAAAACCTGGTTTGTGTGCTTTAGTTTATGTAATACCAGCTGAGTAAATGTAGATTTTTATATTATATCTAAATGTGTAGCCAAGTAACATTTTTACTACATCTGGATGACTGCTGAGCTCAATTTTGTGTGTGGTGGATGTGTGACAGTAAGGGAGGGAGGGAGGGAAATGGAGCGAAGTGGTTGCAAAACCGTAATGTCTGACTCCGCATCAGCAACACCGTGCGATCTGTTGGTAGTAATTGAAAAGAAAATAACACAAGCTCCTTATTTATCAGCTGCAATTTTTTTTTAAACTCCATTTCTGGCTTCTTCCTCTATCAAGTTAATTTAGGAAGTTCTCCATTTGAGCTTTTAAAAAGGCATACTCTTGCGGGATTTGGATAAAATATTTTAAATACATTTAATTAACTATGCCAAAACATTTATTTGGCTGTACTCACTAAGAATATCTGCAAACCAGAAATGTGTCTCTAGACGTTAATAATAATTTCACAAACTAAATGAATGCATGCACCAATATTTTATTTAGTCATAAACATCAACTACAATAAACCAGATTAATAAATTAACTCAAGGTAATTAAACAACAATATTTAATAGGTAGGGTTTTGGTGTTTAAAAAAAAAAGCAACTTATTTGTTCCCCAACCGATCTACAATGTCGCTATAACAGTTGCATTCGCAGAAATAATTTCAAATTACAGATGATGAATTTGTGGTCAGGCTACCGCCCTACACTTTTTCTTCTTTGTTTGAAATGACCCCCTCCCTCAGCGTGCACCAATCGCTACCGAGAAGTCAGGTGGTCAGCCGATGGCTCAGACTCTGCTTGTGCTGCGATGACATAGCAAATGGGGTAGGGGGCAGCACAAGAGTAATGTGACGTGTCTCATTCCCCCATTTATCGGCTGTGAAGAGAAGCACTTGTGTTTCATGCAGTCTTAGTTGGGAGCGGATCCTATTAGTTCAGTCTGCACCACTGCAAATGTTCGAAAGAGTTGTTGCTGTAGACTTGAGAGCTGGAAAAATTTATTTTTTTAAAACTCATTGGTCCGCTAGTGAGAAGGTGAGTACCCTGTAGTAGTGGTCCACCTGCCTTTGTCATTTAGGCTTTCCTGATGCTTGTGATTGCCACAGCTACACAGCAGGAAACAGCACAAATTACATACTGACCTTGTCGAAAGAAGAATGTAGTGCTGATACGGATATATTATTCCAATCAATTAATAATTTATCATTTTTATTTACACATTGGTTAGCCTACACTCCACAGCTAAGTGATGGGATTAGGCTCGCAGGTGGGAAGGGAGATTGGGGGTCAGGGCCAGGGCCTGGAGGTCGGAGGTTGGGGAACCCAGGTCCAGCAGCGGCAGCGTTCGGGATGCTGATTGCGGTAAGTAGCTTACTTTGTTTTAATGTAGGCAATCTTTAGGGTTGGTTTTCCCTGAGGCAGCAAAACAATTTTGCAGCGGGGACCTGAAGCAGCCCCTTATTTGTATGTACAAATGGCCTAACGCCTGTTTCTGGAGTGGGTAAAGGGCGACTCTCGTTCGTCCTTACCCAATAGGGCAGGGGGCGCACTGCCAGTTGGAAATGCGCGAGAGTTTCCTGCCCGCCATTTTGAGGCCATAGGAGGCCACTTAGCACCTGAAAAACATGAGTTACATGGCCCAATTTAAAAAAAAAAAAAATTATATTTAAAAGTAATTACTAACTGGTGGAAAAGAGACAATGTCAAACATTGGCCACTCATCCATAATCCCTCGTCTGTAATAGCTGGATACATCATCAATGATGTAAAATCTGGCCTTACTCATAGGGAGAAGTGACTTACAATACACAGTACAGAAAAAATACAGAAATGCAGTAAAATATCTTCCTATTCTTAAATTTTAACATTTAGCTTTGTCCGTTTACTAGCTTTACTCACTGGAGGTAGATATTTGTGTTTCAGATTATTGTCAGTAGTGCTTTCAAACAGTGCCCTCTGATACATCAGTTAACTTCCCTAGACTACAACAAGATGGAAAGCACTTTCCAGTAAGATGCTGCAGCAAGTTATAGGAAAATCAGTGAACTGCAGCTTCTTCACTGACATGATTTGCCAAGCTAAGAAAGTAAAATTCCAGGCATTTGTTTGTTGTTGCTAAATTCCCCAATCTAGCCCATGAACTGGTCTAAAATAATAATACTGTAAAAGGTACATTATGGACTAATAAACTAAAGGCCAAAAATACTGGCTGGCTCAACACGGTCAATTATTTACATGTAGGTTATACTTGATTTATTCCTGGCAACCAGTGCAACTTAAAACCAAGACTAAGCTGTTTAAAATATTCATTACGACTAGATTAAGTTTCAGTTGGTAGCATTGATGCGCTATCAATTCTAATAAGAGGCTGAGCAGAGTTCAGAACGACAGGCTTTTATTAACTACTGAATTGCACTTCAGACAGATCAGGACTATGCCTCTAGTGGACGACCGAATGCCTGGAGCTGCCATGCGGCCGTCCTTATACTCGGTAGCCGAGGGCGGAGTCAGCTGAGGCATAGTCAGACATAACAGTGAAACAAGAGTGAACGACAACAACAACAACAACGTGAACACAGTGAACTACAGTGGTTTACCACATTCACCCCTCGTTTAAAATTAAGTCCGGCGGGGTGAAGTGTATCAAAAGTTCGAGTAGGTGAGTCTGTCGGGCGGCCTCGTTTGCCGTCGAGATCTTCGTGGCGACGGTTGCGATGTTACAGCTTCCAACGACGCGTCTTGAGCGGGGTCGGGCACCGGTGTATTGTCCCCTTTGGTGTTGGGTGGGCGAGTGGACTCCGGCTGGTCCTGGGGTCGCGGCATGCCGTCTACTGGGGTGGAATGGATAGGGGTGAGAATTTGGTCTACTGAATTTTGGGCCGTGTCGAAGGGGGTCGTGGTGGAGGGCAATGGTGACGGGTCAGTGGACCCCGAGGGTGCCAGATCTCTAATGGAGACTGTATCCTCCCGCCCGTCCGAGTATGCCACGTAGGCGTACTGGGGGTTGGCATGGAGGAGGTGAACTTTCTCTACCAGGGGAGCCGTTTTGTGGGACCTTACATGCTTCCTCAGCAGGACGGGCCCTGGGGACGTCAGCCAGTGTGGTAGTGAGGTACCGGATGTGGACCTCCGGGGAAAAACGAACATTCGCTCATGGGGGTTGGCGTTGGTGGCCGTACACAGCAGTGACCGGATGGAGTGGAGCGCATCAGGTAGGACATCCTGCCAACGGGAGGTCGGAAGGCCCCTAGATTTTAAGGCTAGGAGGGCCGCCTTCCAAACCGTCGCGTTTTCTCTTTCAACCTGTCCGTTCCCCCGGGGGTTGTAGCTGGTGGTCCGGCTTGAGGCAATACCTCTCATGAGCAGGTACTGACGGAGTTCGTCGCTCATGAAGGACGAGCCCCGGTCGCTATGAATATAGCTGGGAAAACCGAACAGAGCAAAGAGGTTGTGCAGGCATTTAATGACCGTAGCGGTGGTCGTGTCCAGGCAGGGGATGGCGAAAGGGAAACGGGAGTACTCATCAACTATGTTGAGGAAGTACACATTACGGTCAGAGGAGGGGAGGGGCCCTTTAAAGTCGACACTCAGGCGCTCAAAAGGGCGGGTGGCCTTGATCAGGTTTGCTCTGTCAGGCGTATAGAAGCGCGGCTTGCACTCTGCACAGACTGGGCAGCTCCTGGTCATGGTCCTGACCTCCTCGATGGAGTAAGGCAGGTTGCGGCCTTTAATGAAATGGAAGAACCTGGTGACCCCCGGGTGGCAGAGGTCGTTGTGGAGGCCCCGTAGTCTATCGATCTGCGCGGTGGCGCATGTGCCTCGCGATAGAGCATCTGAGGGTTCGTTGAGTTTCCCGGGCCGGTACAAGATGTCGTAATTGTAGGTGGAAAGTTCAATTCTCCACCTCAAAATCTTGTCATTTTTGATTTTGCCCCTCTGCTTGTTGTTGAACATGAAAGCGACTGAACGTTGGTCAGTAAGCAGGGTAAATCGTTTTCCAGCCAGGTAGTGCCGCCAGTGGCGCACCGCCTCCACAATGGCCTGGGCCTCTTTTTCCACAGAGGAGTGTCTGAGTTCGGAGCCCTGGAGGGTTCGTGAAAAAAAGGCCACGGGTCTTCCCGCCTGGTTAAGGGTAGCGGCCAGGGCAAAGGCGGCTGCATCGCTCTCCACCTGGAAGGGGATGGACTCGTCTACCGAGTGCATGGTGGCCTTGGCAATGTCGTCTTTTATACGGTGAAAGGCTGAGCGGGCCTCCGCCGTCAGGGGGAAGGAAGTGGACTTGATAAGTGGACGGGCTTTGTCCGCATAATGAGGGACCCACTGGGCGTAATAGGAAAAGAAGCCCAGGCACCTTTTGAGGGCCGTGAGACAGTGGGGCAGGGGAAGTTCCATCAATGGGCGCATCCGGTCAGGGTCAGGGCCGATGACTCCGTGTTCCACCACGCAACCAAGGATAGCGAGGCGGGCTGTGCGGAATATGCACTTTTCCTTGTTGTACGTGAGGTTTAGGAGTTGGGCCGTGCGAAGGAACTTATCAAGATTGGCGTCATGGTCCTGCAGGTCATGGCCGCAGATGGTCACGTTGTCCAGGTAGGGAAACGTGGCCTGTAACGCATTCTCGTCGACCATCCGGTCCATCTCCCTCTGGAAGACGGAGACACCGTTGGTGACGCCGAAAGGAACCCTGAGGAAGTGAAAAAGACGGCCGTTTGCCTCGAAAGCTGTGTACTGGCGGTCCTCAGGGCGGATAGGGATTTGGTGGTATGCTGCCTTGAGGTCAATGGTCGAGAAAACGCGATATTGCGCTATCTTATTAACCATGTCGGCTATGCGGGGGGAGAGGGTATGCGTCCAACTGGGTGTACTTGTTGATAGTCTGGCTGTAGTCAATGACCAGGCGCTGCTTGTTGCCAGTCTTAACGACTACCACCTGAGCTCGCCAGGGGCTGGTACTATCCTCAATAATCTCCTCTTTCAGGAGCCGCGTCACCTCAGATCTTATGAAGGATCTGTCCCCGGTGCTGTATCGCCTGCTCTTTGTGGCGATAGGCTTGCAGTCGCGGGTGAGGTTGGCGAACAGGGGGGGGGGTGTGATTTTGAGGGTGGAGAGACTACAGGTGGGGCGCGGCGGGCAATTTAAAAACTGCTGGTTGCAGACAGTGAGCGGGGGAAGAGGTCCACCGTATGTCAAGGTGACGCTCTTAAAGTGACAATGAAAGTCCAACCCCAGCAGAACGGCAGCGCAGAGATGTGGCAGGACGAATAGCTTTACATTTTTATAAACGGAGCCCTTCACCGAGAGGGTCACTACGCAGTAGCCGCCGACGTCTGCTGAGTGAGATTTTGAGGCCATGGAGATCCGATGGCGCGTTGGCCGGACCGAGAGGGAATAATGCCGTACCGTATCAGGGTGTATGAAGCTCTCCGTGCTCCCGGAATCAAAAAGGCAAGTTGTGGCGCGGCCATTTACCTGGATGTCCATCGTGGACCTGGCTAGCTGATGGGGTCTGGATTGATCCAGCGTAATGGAGGCCGCTGTGGAGTCGGGAGCGTCGCTGTAGAACCCCGGTGAGGCGGCGGTGGGTGAGTCGGGGGCCCGTTGGCAAAATGGCGGACAAAATGGCGGCGTCGGAGAAGGACAAAATGGCGGCGCCATGACGATCCCGATCCCCACGAGGCTGGAGGAAGGCAAGATGGCCGCTCCCACGAATCGCACGCGGCGCTGCTGGAGGTAGCGGTCTTCTGACTTCTGCAGACGCCAGCGTAGTGTCCCTTCTTACCGCAGGCAGAGCAGACCGCGTTTTTCGCCGGGCAGCGCACCCTGGGGTGTTTGGTTTGACCACAGAAATAACATTTCTGGCTCGGGCGGGACATCGCTGCAGCAGTTGAGGCCGGGGCCCGTGGCAGCGCCGCGTCCCAAGATGGCGGCGGCTGCGGCATCCATGAGGCGGCCGCGCGGTCCGGGGAGTAGGCCTCCATGTTCCGGTGGGCTACGTCCAACGAAAGGGTGAGTGAAATCACCTTCTTCAGGTCGAGCTTGCTACTTTCCAGCAGTCGCTGCCGTGTGTGAGTGGACCTGAGGCCCACAACGAGGGCGTCACGGATGAGCTCCTCCGTATGTTCCGTGGCTGATACTTGCTTGCATTCGCAGGCTCGGCCGAGTTCCTTCAGCGCCCGTATGTATGCTTCTGTGGGTTCCCCGGGCTGTTGTTTGCGAGACCCCAGGAGATGTCTTGCGTAAACATAGTTGACCGGGCGTGCGTATTGCTCCTTCAAAATGTCGATAGCCCCCTGGTAGCTCGTAGCGTCCCGGATAAGGGCAAAAGCTCGGTGGTTTACTTTAGAATTCAGCACCCTGAGCTTGTCGGCGTCGGTGGCGACGGTCTCGCCGGATGCAGCCAGAAAGGACTCAAAACAGTTCAGCCAGTGCGAGAACTTAGCAGTCGAGTCCGGTTCTTGCGGGTCGAGTTCCAGGCACTTGATCTTAAGTATCTGCAGCATCGTTATTATTCTTTTTTTTTCTTTTTTTTTTTCAGTAGTTAATAAAATTGATGCGCTATCAATTCTAATAAGAGGCTGAGCAGAGTTCAGAACGACAGGCTTTTATTAACTACTGAATTGCACTTCAGACAGATCAGGACTATGCCTCTAGTGGACGACCGAATGCCTGGAGCTGCCATGCGGCCGTCCTTATACTCGGTAGCCGAGGGCGGAGTCAGCTGAGGCATAGTCAGACATAACAGTGAAACAAGAGTGAACGACAACAACAACAACAACAAGTGAACACAGTGAACTACAGTGGTTTACCACAAGCATTTATTACCGTAGTGAGAAGGTTGTGAATTCAAGCCCCACTGCAAAGTTGAGGCCGTAATCTAGGCTGACAGTGCAGTGCAGTACTGAGGGAGCTCTGCATTATCAGTGGCGCTGTCTTTTGGAAGAGATATTACACTGAGGTGTAAATGTAAAAGATCCCATGGCACCCAGAAGAGCAGAGGCGTTTTCCCAGTGTCCCAGTCCACATTTATTTCTCAACCAACACCACCAAAACTGATAATTTATCTAATTTGCTGTTTGTGGGGCCTTGCTGTCTGGAATTTGGTGGTTGTATTTGCCTACTTAACAACAGGAACTCCACTTCAAATAAAATTAATTGGTTGTCCTGGAAAAGTGAAGTCATTATATAAATGCAAGTTCTTTCTTAGGAAATGGGACACTATTTTCCCCTGTCCCCCTTTAAATTTCCTTATGTTATGCAACATTCTCTGGGCAAGGAGGCAGGGAGGTGACCAACTCCTTACTCACCGGTAATGCTCCTCTTGAGCTCACTGCTGAACCAAATGGATGTCATTAAGGTCAAATGTGTGATTAAAAAAAAATCATGATTGGTTACAACTCACTGGAATTTAACTGTGCTGTTCCTTTGGATATTGCTTGAAAACTATTACATGAATTATGTTCCCCCATTTTTAGAAGATTCAGATGCCTACATTTATTGGGAAGGATTGGAATGGAGATGATTCAATACCATTTTTCTCATTACCATCTATACTAGGAATACAATAATCTCACCCAAAAAACATACCCAGGTTGGCCAGCAAAATATATTTTCCCCCTACCTAAACAGAAACCTGGTTAATCCTTTGACTAGCAGAGGAATGTCGATAGAATATTACAGAAATAAACTGGATAATAAAGACAGTAACCTGAATTGTTTTGAATTAAGTACAAAATAAATTCCATAATTAAAGGGTTTATACTCGTGTTAAGAATACAATACCTACAAATTATCATTTAATAAACTAATTTCTATATGCTCCCATTAAGAATTGTTGCATGCACCATTAATAACATCACAATATGCTAGCTATGGTCCCCAGTAATGTCATTATTTGCTTTCATCTTGCTTTCGAGCTTCAACAACTCTTGATAAAATATTTCAGCTGTTTCAACATCAACGTCCATCTAGGAAGAACACAAAAGGCCCGTTATCACAAAGGAGGCTGTGCACACAGACCACCACAATTATTTACATTAATTGAAAAATCACTGGCAGCCTTCATAAATTCTGAATAGCAATGATGTTGTTGATTTATAAGGACAATTTCTCAGGTAACAATAGAGTCCTAATTTATTTGGACTAATACTGATGGCAATATTGAAACATTCTGATACATAGGAAAAGTTAATTTTCACCAAGTATCCAAATTAGCAGGCTTCAACTGTACTTAAATCCGATGCCATATAATCCAATGCACAAGTATTGTTCTTTGTTATTGTAAAAGATCCAATAAAAGGGTTTATAAATAATCTGGCGACATTTTTGTTATAATACACTTATAGTCACCTAACCTTGCATGGGGTTACGTAATTATTCCCTAATCCAGATGTACAGCTGTGGTATTTCACCAATGGGTCCAGTGACTCTGGCTTCTGTGTGAACAACCAAACCTAGAAAATTTAAAAAGAACAGAAATGGAATAAGAAGCATAATAGCACTGTTGGCAATTGCCATATAAAAGTTCTTTTTTTTATTAAAAAAGGCACAAAACAAATGGGAAAGTTTGTGGCATTTCTCTTGCAGTGTACCAACTCCTTACACCAACACAATCTACGACAGGACAGGATTATGATTACCTCTCAAATAAGGAATCCACATCTTACATCACTCCCATAACCAGCCTTATGGAAAGGATCTAGTGCATTTTATTTAGTTATAGGCAGATTGAAAAAGGATGCAGGTCAATCATAAACTTTTGTTTAAATTCAGAGTGTGGTGTGGGCAGATCACAAACAGAGGCAGAGGTACACTGCCTCCCTACGTGCAGAGAATTACCAATAGTGGTCAATAGGTCACGCTCACATGTCTTCTAGTAGCCAGTCATTGGCAGCATAGCTGGACTCTGAGGAGCAGGTCAATGGTATATCCAGCGATCTTTGGCCCAGTAAGGCCAAAAGATGCAAAACAAGGGTAATATGCCCTAGAATTTAAAAATGTAATCATTTGAAAATAATTAACTTTTGTAATGATTTAATGACTTCATAGAACTGATCCATGCACTAAAGTTAGCTTGTTCTGCCATTTTGTAATGGTGGGGGTTTGTGGGACAACTGAATTATACTGTAATCTCCAAGAATCCACTGAACTTTGAACTACACGGACTGAATGCACATAGCTACAAAACTGAAAACATCAGCTGCGAGATAATTGGACCTGCATAAATCAGTCATGACTTCTTATTGTTTATATATGTCAAGTTTTTTGATGGAAGATTTTTAAGACAAAATTGATGATTATTTTGGCACTTTCTATGTACACAATGACACTGAATTATTTATAATCAGGTTGCAAAGAAACAGAAAAGATACCAGCAAATAAATATTTTCATCAACTTAAGGGATCAAATATTTTATGACTAGCCTCACTTGTGATGATACTTAGCCAACCATTCTATTTGTACCTCACATTTAAAATACACTACATCTCATCACAAATTTGAAGCTATGAAAAACTCTTCAAAGCCCAGCCATACCGTACGTGTTTTTGAGTCCCTTGAAAACAGGGGCTCATGCTAGGGTATGGTTCAATTAATGACATCTACACTCCAGTACTTCACCCAAGTGACCATTCTTCATGTGTGAGCCCAGTATTGGTAGGAGATTCAACCACGATCCCATTCTTCCCTACATGCACTTTCCAGTAGGGGTTAATGGAGAGTAAACAGGAATTCCCAGGAGCCCTGGATGATTGTGTCCCTGGGACACAGAGGCCAATTAGAATAACTAACAGGAACCTGGATGAGATCAGTTAACTCAGTACCACCACTGCAGCAACAACTTACATTTATATAGTACCTTTAATACAGAGAAACATCCCAAGGTACTTCCCAAATAGGTACAAGGGAATCAGGCACTGAGCCAGGAAGGGAGAGATTAGGAGGAGTTACCAAAGGAGATGGTTTTCAATGATAGAAAGACATGTAGAGACAGGTTTAGCCAGGGAGTCCAAACAGTAGGACTAAGGTAGCTGAAAGCTCTGCCAGCAATGGTGCAGCAAAGGGCCCTGTGTTGGGACAGAACACTCAGGGCTTGAGGAGAGTGCAGAGAGTGGAGGCAAAACCACGTCGAGATTTTTAGACAAAGACTAGGGGGGAATAATTCAGTTGATTAGTGCCTCCCGTTAGTGCCCTACTAGCGCCCGAGCGCGGCGATGTTTGCGCCACTCGTGAAATTGACCAGACATTTTGTGGTGGCGTTAAACACTACTGCCACGATCTCCTGCGCCCGCAGATCGTGACGTCAGTCAAGCGTGCAACGCCCCGGTAGCACCCCAGACCGGATACTGAGTCGCGCCCCCTGCCACTAGGAAGGATAGGTAGAGGGGAACGTCGGGAAGGGGCTGAGGGAGCGTTATTTAAAGGCGGGTGCTTCCTGCCTTTTCTTGTCGGCAAAGTTTTTTGTTTTAACGCTGTCCTAAGGAGTTTTGGCCCTCAGCACTACTTTTGAGGTTCCGAAGTGCTGAGCTCTTTCCCTGGGCCTATCCATTAGTGCTTCCACACAATTGCTTTTGAGGTCACTCCAGGCCGAGAATCAAGGCTGCAATGAGCAGGGTGTGGCTGGCCAGCAAGATAGCCTCTCCCCTTTAAGAACTGGATGGCGCCAGTGTGTCTGGCTTCCATGGTAATTGGCATCACCTGAGCTTCGGTAGCGTTCTGAGGTAGCGCCTCGCTCCCTGATGTTTGCGCCTTAAGAGAGGTGTGTAGCGCCTGATTTAGCGCTCAAATCACCTCCAGGGGCGATAGAGGCAAATTTTGCAGTCGGAGGTGATAATTAGCGCCAGGCGCTAAACTTTGCGCCCGGCCGATATTAGCGCCCCAAAATGGGCGATACCGAATTTCTCCCCCTAGGACTTTGAATTTAATGCTTCAGGGGGACAGGGAACTAGAATGAAGTACAGGTGATCACAAGTCTGTAAGCTATGCTGGTACTGGTGGGAGTAATTGGAGGTGATGAATTAAAAGCATCGCTTAAAATGCACATTGCACAACATTAAAGGTTATTGGCTTGTGTGAGGTTCCCTCTAATGTAATGGTACCAATGTGCAAAATAAGCCAAGTGACAAAGCAAATATTTGTTTTGCAGTTTCATGCAATTGAACTGGACTTTAAGCTCTAACTCTTAGCAATACACCATTTATATCCTCATCCTTTCCTGGTCCTAACATGGTTAAATTAGTCTCTTTGCTACTAAAATACTTTGCTAGACGTTTTGACCATGAGTGGGGGTGATCTATTTTTGAAAGTTCAATAGTACAAGAGGTCTGAACTAATTTGGAAAAGTGTCTTAACAAAAAGTAATAATTTATATTCTAAATGAATGCATTGAATAAGTGTGCATCCTTTTGAATCTTGGGTTATTTGTAGAGATCTAAGGATCCATCTTTTGTCAAGGCAAGCAATAGGCTCGGCTGTATAAAGACTGCTCCACAACTTATAAAATACAGTGAGAACTGGAATTCTATTTGTGCAATCCTCTTGCAACTTCTAATTCCACTGCCACATTTTTAAATTTTACTTGCAATACAAATTCAAAAACTAGCATTGCCTGACCTTGTGTGCAGCACTGGGGGGGAGAAAGGCTGCCAACACCACTGAGCAGATTGTAGTAGCCAGTTTCCAGAATGCACTGCCATAAGCAACAGTCACTTATTGTTGGAAAAGAACTCAAGGCTCTTTAGAACCCAATGTTATAAATCTCATCATTCATCAAGAAACTACTTGTGAAATAACGCTGGACGGCCAGCTGGTGGCGCCGTCCAAGGAGTATAAATACTCGGGCGTGGGCCCAGCTTGTCAGGGACATTTTGTAAGACAAGGAACTAGTGAAGTACAACTAGACCTCCATGTTCTGAAACAAGTTGCTTAAAGCCTTGCTTTATGCTCAAACCAAGTGCGTAGTGAGTTTTATTATGTCACCCATACTCTGCCAAGGTTAGATGTCCATAAACTGTTAATACTCCCCATTCATTTTATTCCTCCTCCTCTCTTTAGGTTCTCCTAGCATCATGGACTACTCAGAGACTGAGAAGTGGGCCTTTGTTATGTTGAGCTAGTTACATAGGAACAGAAGAGCAGCGAGAGCGATTTGGGAGCCCACATCTTCCTACTGTGCCAAAGCATTACGTTTGTTTAAAAAAAAAATCTCTTGTGAATCGCAGTACTGAACCACCAGTATGTTACCACTACTGGCTGTATCATACAGAAGTTTATGCCTTAATGTGTATGGCATTTAAAGTTTGCATTTCATATGATGACTCTTAAGGTATGTACTCATGGGACTTTACCGGACTTGTCGCCACTGGACAATTTCATTAGTAACGTGTGCTGATGAAGAAATTCAGTGACTGTCCTTTGGGAATAAAATTTGACCCCTAAAAGGTCTTAAAACTTTGTTTCGCATAAAATGTTGCGAGTTGTTGATGATAATAAAAAGGATTAAAACAATTTATTTGGTGATATCAATATCGTTGTCTTCTTTTCAGACTACATACCAATGCTTCTGATCCATTGCACGGGCTCAGAGTAAACGAGTTTGTGAATATACGAATCTGGAGAACAGAACAAGTAACAGAAGCATTATTAAAAGTGCAAATGCAACACAGCAGGTGTTCTGGATGGTTTGAAAATGCACGAGATATTCTACTCACCAGCCACATAATGGGTGTAATTAATGTCCAGAAGACAGGAGGAAGTATACCATAGGTCAAATTAGTCAAAACAAGACCCGGACACACCACACTAGAAAACAGGCCCTGGAAACAATAGAGCAACTGGGCAGTCAGAAAGACCAAGTTAAAGTATGTGTTTGACCAATTCCAAAAGCCCTACTAGTGTCTGAAGGCAGTAACATGTTGAAAGAATAAAAATTCGATTGACATAGATGTAATTCTGGCAATGTAACTGAAGTGCAGGCTCAAGGACAGATTCCTTCCATGATACACCTGAAGCACCAAATCTACAGCTCCAGCCAATAATGTTTTAGAACATATTCTATTGAAAGTTAAAAGATTTGTGAATTTGTAGGTTTTCCAGGAATTTAATTTTTCACGTGTTTAGACAATTGAGACAACTTGTCTCTATGTTCTTTTCCTATGGAATGCAATGGAAGTGCGTGCTGGAATGTGTTGACATTACTTTCTCCCTTCTCACTCGCATCCCTCCCTCCTTTTATGAACTGATTTTCATAAGACACAATAAAAGTATACAACCCTCGCACCAAAACAGTGATAAAAATTCAGCATCTGTTATACAACTTGCCAACTTCATTAAGCCTTTTCTCTTGAAGATTGTGACTTCTTCACAGCCTTAGAGTTGGTCCGTGTGTATATGTACTGTATATATAAACAGGCCAATCCTACGGACAGGAAAGTTGGGAAGGAGCACAATGCAAGGAGTCCCTTGGCTTACATTGCTATAGTCTATTAATGGGCAGATAAATCCCCGACACTCCAATTGGGTAGTAAGCGCTTCAGGACTTAAAGCATGTATATAAACGGGTCCACTACCGTTCACTATATCAGACAAATATTTGAAAAGTTGTTTCTAACCTATTCTAAACTTTGACAGTGTTACTGTTCATAAGTAAAGCAGCTTGTTCAAATTTACAATATATCTCATCACAGTCTTTACATTTTCGTCAAGTGTGTTGCAACAATTGATACCAAGTTTACCTTGCTATTATAGTGCTTATTCAAGCCTACACTCAGCAGATCAGTTGCATATTTGGATGAACTGTAGGATTCCTGACCTTGGCTATGCTGGTAGTCAGTTAAACTGAAGGCAGACTTCCTTGCATTACTAGAAGATGTCCAAACTACCTGCGATGCACAACCAGCTTGACCGAGTATAGGTTCCAGGTTTCGTATCTAGGAAATGAAAATGTTATTAAAAAATGAATAGTTTAGCTGCATAACATATTTTATGTTTATTATATGGTACGATTTTAAATGTAAATATACAGGTCATTAAATGTAGCAGGCGATATTATGGAGATGTAAGTGGGTGGTCTTTCCAGCAGAGAATAGGTTTGGAAGCTCAGCGCGGGTCAAATAGGAAACAGAGATCGCAAACAGTCTGGTTCAGCCTGAGAAGGGGGTTGAAATCAGTGGCTAGAGAACAGAGATTGTGACGGGGGCCAAAGACAATGGCTTCGGTCTTCCCAATGCTTTAACTGGAGGAAATTGTGGCTCATCCAAGACTGGATATTGGACAAGCAGTATGACAACACAGGGGCAGTAGAGGGGTCGGGAGAAGTGGTGGAGCTGGGTGTCGTCAGCTTACATGTGGAAGCTGACCCCATGTCTGAGGATAATGTTGCCAAGGGGCAGCATATAGATGAGGAAGAGGAGGGGGTCAAGTAGAGATCCTTAGGGGACTCCGTGGTAATGGTGTGGAAGCAGGAAGAGAAACCATTGCTGGAGATGCTTGGGCTATGATTGAATAGGTATTTCTCACTTTGATTGGAACCAAGTGAAAGCAATTCCACTGACCTGGACAACAGATGAAATGCACTGGAGGAGGTTGATGTTATCAACCACATCAACGGTTGCAGAGAAGTCAAGGAGAACAAGGAGGCATAATGCACCACGTTCAGAGTCACAGAGGATGTAATTTGTGACTTTGGTTATAGCAGTTTCAGTTCTGTGAAAAGGATGGAAACCGGAGTGGAAAGGTTCAAACATGGAGTTGCAGGTATGAGGGGCACGGATTTGGGAGTCGACAATACGTTCAAGAACTTTGGAGGGGAAAGGGAGGTTGAAGATGGGGCTGTAGTTTGCAAAGACTACAAGGTTGTGGATTTTTTTTTGAGGAAGGAGGTGATGACAAAAGGAATCTTTGGTTTTGTATCTAGAGGCAAAGACTAAAAAGGTAAGGAGGTGGAAATAAGATAACTAATAATATAAATATACCATAGAGAAAAAAAAATTAGAGAAAATTCATATCCCGTTACATTCTAGGACATCTGTATCAAGTTGTTTAAATGGGAAACACAAAATATGGAGTTGAAGTTTTCAATCAGATAGCTGATTGGTTTTGGTTCCAACAATGTATTGCAACACTACTTATGGTTGATGATTAAGGTCCTGCAGAAGACAAAGCTGGAAGCTTACTTCAGCAATGATAACTAGTACTTTGAGTGAGAAGGTGAAAGGTTCACGCCCCACTCCAGACAACCCCGGCGAGTGGAGACTAGAATACGGTCTCTAAATACTGGGGTGATATCCCGCAAGGCGGACGGTTGGGGAGGGGGGGGTTGGTTTACTTGTGTCTAGACAGAGGGACCTCTGGCTCAGTGGTTGTATTCCCACCTCAGTCAGAAAGGATGGGTTCAGGCCCCACTCCAGACAGCCCTGGCAAGCGGAAACTGGAGCGCTGACTCTGAATACTGGATTTATGTCTAGTGGGGATGATTGTGGGTGCCCCCCCACCCCTTGTAAGGAGTAAGTGGGGCTCTTTAGCTTTGGCTGGGAGAAGGTACTGGGAAGATAAAAACTGTGAGGAAGGCAATGGGAAACCACCTCGCTATTGAGTGGCTCAATAATCTCATGTGTGAGACTTGAGTTAGGACCTGCCCTACGGCAGAACACAACGGATGGACTTTATATGAAAGCACGCCCAGTGTAATAATTACATATACATTCTTACCAGTAAGAAATGTCCAAAGACATTTGTCATGAAGACTTGCTGTAGTCCATCATCGGTGAGCCAATCTTCCTGGGTAAGCAATCCCTCCCCCGTTGAAAACATACTGAAAATGTTTCTGCCAAATTGAAACACCATCACAAGGCAACATGATTATTAGCTTCAATTAATCTTGATCACAAATACATAACACACGCTGTCCCACTCATTGGTTGATGGCGCAGAGTCAGAAGTCAATCACCATTTTATTAAATGGAGAAAGCTTTAATGGTAAATGTGAGCAGTGGACTGAGCATTAAAAGACATTCAGAACTGTATTCTCAGCAGAATATATAACTGGAATTCATTTTTTGTAAATTTTAATTGTAGGTTTTGCCAAGAATACATTTTTCATGTACAGTACTTAGATGATAGAGGCAATTTACCTCTACTTTCTTTTCCTATGGAAAAGGAGTGTGCACTGCAATGAGCTAGAGTCATCTTGCTTATGGTCATTAACCAATGGGATCACATGCTGAGATGTGTTGACATTACTCTTTATGACTCCCCCTCCACCTCACCCTCCTCAAGCAACTGTTCACAAATTGATTTTCGTAAGGTTAGCTAATCTCCTGTGGCATTGCTCTGGAGTCTACAGCACGATACTGATGTTTAGGAGCTAGCCACTTTTTTAAATACTCTCTGAAATTCAAGTAATTGTAGTTGCTTGTAAATTGCTGAGGTCAAAGGATCAGTAAACAGCCGGTGAAACACATTAGGAGGCCGTAGGATAAAATGTGTGACTCTCCCTTTCATTTTAACATTATTTTGCATCTGTAACAGAGGGGTGTGATGGATGTGCACTAAATGCAAAAATCTTTTCAATTTCTTTGAGAAAGTAGCTCCCTTGTGCATTGTTCACAGCGAGCTGGATGATACACTACCACACATTCTATCTATTAACCAAACTGCTTACTTCCACCTCCACAACATTGCCTGCCTCGGTCATCCCCTCCACTTCTGAAACCCTTACCCTAGCTTCTGTCACCTCTAGACCCAATGTCAGAGATTTTCTTTCCAGCAGCGGTGTTCTGGCAAGGTGAGCATTCTACCGGTCTCTCTGACAGCGCTGCAAACCTGACCCAGTTTCCTAGGTGGAAGTCATTACAGATGTAGTATGGCGGAGTCTTGGTGGGGATCCTGCCGCCAAGAGGGAGCCCACCAGTGCCCGGCCACAAAATCTTGGTGTTGCTACACTGCCGTCACTGCAGCAGTCAGGCAGTTCAAGGGGCAGAATCGGCCCAAAGGTTGATGGAGTTGCAGCCTTGTAGATCTCGGCAGAGACTGAAGCCTACACAGGTAATTAATTGGGGGCCAGATTGGAGGGATACGAGGCCCCTACAAATCCCCATGATACTCAGGCCCCACACTCCCGCCACTATTTATATGTAGTGGGTAGGAAAGGAGTGGCCGCTGGCAATCCCAGAGGAGAGAAATGCAGGGCAGGCGGCAATGTGGAGTTTTTCCTCACTCTCTGTCGTTATCCCAAATTTCAGGTGGGATCGCAAAAGAGAATCCAGCCCAATGTCTGTAATGTCATCCTTGTTGTTCTCCCATGCTCTGAAAACTCCAAATGATCCCAAACGCAGCTCCTGTATTCTGTTCCACATCATTTCCACTCGTCCCATCCTTGTGATCTAAATGGGCTCCCAGAATTAAAATCCTAGTCCTAGTCACTGCTGGGGAAACCCTTTTAAGTAACCCCATCAACAAGACCCTGAGTTGACTTTGAGGCAGAATGTCAATACAATTTTTGTGACAGGGTGGAGGGAAGAAACAAGAATTTTCTCAAATGGCTCAAGGCTTGGTTTAAAAGTTCCCGAAGTGTGTTTTTACTGTTTTAAAAATGCTGAAAACAGACTTCAGAAACTTCAAGCTGGGTGTTAGGAACTTGACTTTTGAGAGTGTCAAGCGAATGCTTGGCTCTGTTTTTGGAAAGGGGAGAGGGGAAGAGGCAGCAGCAAGTAGTGGCAACGGCACATGGGGAGGGCAGCCACAGCTCAGAGATTAGCTGCTGTAAGGTAGGTGCCACTGTGGATGTATCTTTGAGATACAAAATGGAAAGTTTCAAAAGGTAAGCAATAGTAAATAAAATGTAAGCCCCGATTGTAACCCAAGTTGTCCGGCGAGAGCAGGGTGGGTTTGGGCTGGATTCCCCATTTTACGCTCCATTGATTTCATTGTAGAGTAACATTGGACGGGGTGTAAAATGGGTGCCTGACCCAAACCCACCCCGTTCCCACCACAGGGTTAAGATAAATTCAGGACTATAGTAAAAAATAAAGAAGGAGGTTTAAGCATATTCTTGTTCAATGTGAATCAGCAACTTAAGCAATTACTTCTAAACACCGTTGGTACAATACCTGGACAACAGACCACTTAGAAAGGCTTTCAAACTGAAATGAGGATTTGGCATAATCCCAGCGTTTAGGTAGAGATAATCTAAGCGCTGATACCTGCATCAAAACAAAGTATTAACTATTTAGTGAAAGTTGACTTATATACACAATACCCATAAAATGCAGAGTATCTGTTGCAATTAATACTGGATGCAGGATTACAGCAGGTTGATCAGGCTTAGATTGCAAACAAGGTTAGACCGCCTGAATGAATCAAGTAGAAGCTTTTGTAGGTCAGTTATTGAGAACAGGACACATAAAATTAAAAAAAAACTCTTACTGATTCTACATTATATTTACAGATTTCAAAGTAAGGCAGTTTATCTTCCTCACATCTTCAGTTCTGGGCAGAGCAGAGAGAAGTTTATTCTTTGCATCCAACTAATTCATCCACCTTATTACGAATGCTCCTCGCATTAAGACACAAAGCCTTCAGGCTTGATTTTTTAACACACTTAGTCCTTTTAGAATTATTATTTACTATGGCCCTGTTTGATTTACACCCTTGATTTCTCTGCCTTCCACTTTTGCTTTTCTCCTTCCTGTCTTTTGTTTCTATCCTTGCTTCCCTTTCCTCTGTCTCCCTGCACAGGTTCCCAACCCCCTGCCATTTTAGTTTAAACCCTCTCCAACAGCACTAGCAAACACTCCCCCTAGGACATCGGTTCCGGTCCCGCCCAGGTGCAAACCGTCCAGTTTGTACTGGTCCCACCTCCCCCAGAACCAGTTCCAATGTCCCAGGAACTTGTATCCCTCCCCCTTGCACCATTCCTCTAGCCACATATTCATCTGAAATATCCTTCTATTTCTACTCTGACTAGCACGTGGCACTGGTAGCAATCCTGAGATTACTACCTTTGAGGTCCTATTTTTTCATTTACCTCCTAACTCCCTATATTCAGCTTGACTGGAGCTTTTTGAGGATGTAACTGGTAGAATAGATAAGGGAGAGCCAGTGGATGTGGTGTATTTGGATTTTCAGAAGGCCTTTGATAAAGTTCCAAATAAGAGGTTAGTGTGGTAAACCACTGTTACCGTTCACAACCGTTCACTATTGTTACACTGTTTACACTGTTGTTATCACTACACAAGGTTACCTCTTGCCACGCACGCCGTTATACCTAGGCATACCTCAGCTGACTCCGCCCATGGCTCCGCCTGCTTGCCCAGGTATAAAGGTGACCGCTTGGCTAGTATTCTTCCCTGTTGAAACCAATCACCCACGAGGGTGGGCTCTGTTATTTAGCCAATAAAAACCTATAGTTACTACCTTAACTCGTCGCTTTTCATGGACTGAATTGATAGGTATATCAATTTTATTGGCTAAATTTTGAAATGTATGGACCGGAGCAGCCAAACGGCCAGCCAAACGGTCAGCTACAACAGCCCCAGCCAAACGGCCAGCTACAACAGCCCCAGCAGCCGACCTGGCTGCGAGCCCTCCGACCGCCGTACCTGGATCTAAACCCACAGGCAGCGAATTCAGCCCTCGACTTCGAACACTGGCTGAGCTATTTCGAATCCTACCTGGGAGCCTCCGGCGTGCCTCCGGAATCCAAACTAAGAGTCCTGACCGCCCAGGTGAGCCCTAAAGTATTTGCACTCATCCGGGACCTTGCTACATACGAGGACGCCCTCAACCTGCTAAAAGAGCAGTACCGGAGCCCAGTAAATTCAATGTATGCCAGACATCTCCTAAGATCCCGCTCGCAACAGCCAGGAGAGTCTGTAGATGAATTTTTACGGGCGCTACAAACACTCGGCAGGGACTGTGACTTTAAAGCTGTAACGGCTGCAGAAAATACTGAAGGAAATATCCGCGATGCCTTCGTGAAAGGCCTTCGGTCCGACTACTCACGGCAAAGACTGCTCGAATCAAAGGACCTCGAATTGAAAACAGCTGCAGCCCTCGCTCACTCCCTGGAAGTGGCCCATCGGGACCTCGAGGTGTACTCCAGGTACAGTGCTGCGCGACCCTGGGACTCGGGCCCGACTCCGGCCGCAATACCCCTCGCACCGCCGCCCCTGGGACCTACTACGGCGTCGGTGTCCCGGAATCAATCGGGACCGCCACCCCCGGGACCTGTTGCGGCAGCGGACCTCCGCGATCGGGCCGCCAGCTGCTTCTTCTGTGGCCAGGCGAGACATCAAAGGGCGCGCTGCCCTGCAAGGAATGCTGTGGTGTATGTAACCGTTCCACCTTTAAGAGAGCTATTTTAAGAGATGCACTACTTTATCTTGGCTGCTGTATACTGTAATACCGGTGGTGACCACACCGGTATATAAGTGCTGTGTAATGATTTATTGGGCAGTTCAGCCTGACCTCCGACTAGTAAAGACCTGTTGAATTTACTCTTGTGGTCTGTGTGCAGTGATTCTTATTAACAATAACTAGAACACACAGACTTAACAAACGCGACCTGCTCCGGCTGCAAAAAGAAAGGCCACTTCGTAAACGCCTGCAGGGGGAAAGCCACAGACGCCAGCAGTGCCTCATGTGAGTTGTGGGGGCGGCCATCTTTGATCAAGGCCACAGATGCCAGCATTGCATCATGTGAGTCGTGGGGCGGCCATCTTTGATCAAGGCCACAGACGCCAGCAGTGCCTCATGTGAGTTGTGGGGGCGGCCATCTTCTCCGCCATTTTGTCCAACTTCGTGGGGATCCGCGACATGGGCGCCGCCATTTTGTTCGCCGCACTCGGCCGCCGTTTTGTCTCCAGACCCGACCACCGCCTCACCTGCAGACTACAGCAGCTCACTCAGCCATACACTGGCCTCCGTCACGCTTGACCAAGCTCTCCCGCATCATCTGTCCAAGTCCATGATGGACATCGAAGTAAATGGCCACGCCACGACCTGCCTGTTCGACAGCGGAAGCACGGAGAGTTTTATTCACCCAGACACGGTGAGCTGCTACTCCCTCACTGTCCGGCCAACGCGCCATCGGATCTCGATGGCGGCGAAGTCCCATTCAACAGACATCAGCGGCTACTGTGTGGTGACCCTGTCGGTTAGGGGCACGGAATATAAAAACTTTAAACTTCTCGTCCTGCCCCAGCTCTGCGCCGCCGTCCTACTAGGGCTGGATTTCCAAAGCCACCTTCAAAGTGTCACTTTGGCTTACGGTGGATCCCTCCCCCCACTCACAGTCTGCAACCAGCAAAATTTAAACCGCCCGCCGCATACCACCTGCGGCCTCTCCACCCTCAAAGTCCCGCCCCCCTCCTTGTTCGCTAACCTCACCCGTGACTGTAAACCCGTCGCTACCGAGAACAGGCGGTACAGCGCCGGGGACAGAGCTTTTATTAGCTCTGAGGTGCAGCGACTCCTGAAGGAGGGCATCATCGAGGGGAGCACCAGCCCCTGGCGTGCCCAGGTCGTAGTCGTTAAGACCGGCGATAAACACCGCCTGGTCATCGACTACAGCCAAACCATAAACCGGTACACCCAGCTGGACGCATACCCCCTTCCCCGCATATCTGATATGGTCAACCAGATTGCACAGTACCGGGTATTCTCCACCATCGACCTCAAGTCGGCCTATCACCAACTCCCTATCCGCCCTGAGGACCGCCAGTATACCGCCTTCGAGGCGAATGGCTGCCTCTACGACTTCCTTAGGGTTCCCTTCGGCGTCACCAATGGGGTTTCGGTCTTCCAAAGGGAGCTGGACCGGATGGTTGACCAGAACGCGCTGCAGGCCACGTTCCCTTATCTAGATAACGTTACCATCTGCGGCCACGACCAGCAGGACCACGATGTTAATCTGGAGAAATTCCTCCGTACGGCCCAACGGCTGAACCTCACTTACAATAAGGAGAAATGTGTGTTTAACACCTCGCGCCTTGCCATCCTCGGCTGCGTAGTTGAGAACGGAGTCATCGGCCCCGACCCCGAAAGAATGCGCCCCCTCATGGAGCTTCCCCTCCCCCACTGTCCAAAGGCGCTGAAGAGAACCCTGGGGCTCTTCGCTTACTATGCCCAATGGGTGCCCAATTATGCGGACAAAGCCAGACCCCTCATGAAGTCCATCTCCTTCCCCCTGACAGCAGAAGCAGGCGCAGCCTTCTCCCTCATAAAAGGAGACATTGCGAAGGCCACAATGCACGCAGTGGATGAGTCCATCCCTTTCCAAGTGGAAAGCGATGCATCCGACTTCGCCCTAGCTGCAACCCTTAACCAGGCGGGGAGACCTGTGGCCTTCTTCTCAAGGACCCTCCAGGGTCCTGAGATCCGACACTCTTCTGTCGAGAAGGAGGCCCAGGCGATTGTGGAGGCGGTACGACGCTGGAGGCATTACCTGGCAGGCAAACGATTTACCCTCCTCACCGACCAGCGTTCGGTTGCTTTTATGTTTAATAACAAGCTGAAGGGCAAAATCAAGAACGACAAGATCTTGAGGTGGAGAATTGAGCTCTCCACCTACGATTACGATATCTTGTGGTAAAGTCAACGACCCCCCAGATGCTCTATCACGAAGTACATGCGCCAACGCGCAAGTTGATAGACTGCGGACCCTCCACAATGACCTCTGCCACCCCGGGGTCACCAGACTTTACCACTTCATTAAGGCCCGCAACCTGCCCTACTCCATCGAGGAGGTCAGGACCATGACCAGGAACTACCAAACCTGTGCCGAATGCAAACCGCATTTCTATAGGCCGGACAGAGCAAGCCTGATCAAGGCCACCCGCCCCTTCGAGCGCTTGAGCATCGATTTTAAGGGGCCCCTCCCGTCCTCTGACCGTAATGTGTACTTCCTCAACATTATTGACGGGTACTCCCGTTTCCCCTTTGCCATCCCCTACCCAGACATGACCAGTACCACGGTCATCAAATGCCTGAACGACCTCTTCGCCTTGTTCGGGTTCCCGAACTATATACATAGCGACCGGGGCGCATCCTTCATGAGCGAGGAACTTCGCCAGTTCCTGCTCGCGAGAGGTATTGCTGCGAGCAGGACCACCAGCTACAACCCCCAGGGGAACGGCCAGGTGGAAAGAGAAAATGCGACAGTTTGGAAGGCCGTCCTCTTAGCCCTAAAGTCTAAGGGCCTCCCAACCTCTCGCTGGCAGGAAGTCCTCCCGGCAGCGCTCCACTCCATCCGGTCACTGCTTTGCACTGCCATTAACGCCACCCCCCATGAACCAATGTTTGTTTTCCCCAGGAAGTCGACTACGGGAACCTCGCTACCAACATGGCTGACTTCTCCGGGGCCCGTCCTGCTGCGGAAGCACGTGAGGACCCATAAAACGGACCCCCTGGTCGAGAGGGTGGACCTCCTGCACGCCAACCCCCAGTACGCCTATGTGGCATACCCAGACGGGCAGGAGGACACTGTCTCCTTGCGAGACCTCGCACCCTCGGGCACCCCTGAGATACCACCGTTGCCCCCCACCACTCCCCCAAATCCAGCTCCTGTAGACGGCATGCCGGAACCCCAGGAACCTTCGTCGACCACGCAGACACCAGCATTAACATCGGATACTGCACCACCGCCGCCGCTGCTGCGCCGATCAGAAAGGCTTACGAGGCCTCCTGAGAGACTGACATACACGAACTGGTAGTACACTTCACCCCGCCGGACTCAATTTTAAACAAGGGGTGAATGTGGTAAACCACTGTTACCGTTCACAACCGTTCACTATTGTTACACTGTTGTTAACACTGTTGTTATCACTACAAAAGGTTACCTCTTGCCACGCACGCTGTTATACCTAGGCATACCTCAGCTGACTCCGCCCATGGCTCCGCCTGCTTGCCCAGGTATAAAGGTGACCGCTTGGCTAGTATTCTTCCTTGTTGGAACCGATCACCCACGAGGGTGGACTCTGTTATTTAGCCAATAAAAACCTATTTGACCTTCACTTGCAGTCTGTGGCTGTTTGTTATCAAAACTGCTTTTGACTGTCTGCAGCTACATTTTGAACAAGTTCTAGTTACCCAGGAGTAATTATGGGTAATATTATTTGGTCAATGGCTACACTTGAATTTATACATATATGATTCTCATCTTACACTAAACTAGGAGGGGCAGTAGAATCAGAGGAGGCAGCTGAGAAATTACCAAATGAGTTGGACAAAATATGTAAGTGGGCCAAAAAATGGCAGATGAATTTAATGTGAACAAGTGTAAGGTACTGCACACAGGAAGGCAAAATGGGCATATATTATTCCACAAATAACGTTGAAATAGCTAAAGATGAAGTTGAAAAAGACCTAGGCTCAATGCACAAAATGTCCAAATAATGCTGAGCATCAATCAACAAAACCAATAGCATGTTGACCTATGTAACCAATAGAAGAATACAAATTAGAGGATGTCATGACCAAACTGCGTAGTGCCCTGGTCAAACCACAACTTGAATAATGTGTCTATTTCTGGTGTCGGAGATACGAATGAGACAGTCAAGCATTGAAGGCAGTGCAGAGACGAGCCACCAGGCCATAATTATACTCACAAAATACAAACTTAACAAATGAACAGTATTTAAATTTTAACGAGAGTATTCTTCTTCAAACTTACAGCAAATGAGTTTTATTACAGCTACATAACGTGGCACTGAGAACCTCGTCTTATATTGGTCTGCTGGAATAATCATTAAAAATCAACTTGGCAAATATCAAGCAATTAAATTCATGCTACATTAACGATATTATTAACAATGCTATTGTGGTACCTTTGCCTTATTTCTGTTGCTGCTTTGATCACCGAGTTAATATTCCCAACGTCGACTTTCAAAAGGCTAATATCAACCTCAGGATGGGACAGCAGAAGTTCAGACTTAGCAGCCTCAGCTTTCTGCATGTTTCGACATGCCATACACAAGTGTATCTGGTCATCTTCAGAAAGAATGCGTTCACAAAGAGCCAGGCCAATGCCACTGGGAAGGAAATAAAGCTGTTAGCAACCGTAAGGACAACACATAGCTAGCGGCAGTATTTATACAGTGCAATTGTTAAAAAAATGGAGCAGAGGCTATCTGTAATGGTAGAGTACTGGATCCCCATGGAAAGGGTATGAAACAGTGTGGATTTCCACCAGAGAAGTCCAAAGGCCAGACCTCAGGGAACATGAGAAAACATAGAGATTGGAAGTGGGTACATGGAGGATGGCGATAGGAAGGTTACAAATATAAAAGCTTTAAAAGAAATTTGAAGAAATCTGCAGTTCTTGTTAGTGTTATATTGCAACCTCAAGAATGTCTCTAAAATTGTTAATTGTTTTATGTCATTAAAACAGATTTGCACCACATGAACTTCAGACAAAAATTCAAGCACAAAATGTCACTTATAAAAAAGGCAGTGGTGTACACAGCCATAGAAAGTTGAGTAGTCAGAAGGAATTGCACTAAACCACAAACACAGCTTGTGTGTGCAAAAAAAACCCACAATTTATAACTGAACACACAGCTAAGTGTGTCTAATATGAAGACCTATTTTGGCACTGGCAAAGCAAGTGTGCTAGAAGCAAGTGATAGGATCAGGGAAACAGTTTTTGATCTTCTGACAATCTTTCATTTAAGTTCAATGTTTTAGAAAGGAAGCGATATTCCCTGAAGTTTAAACTTCAATTTTAGTAGCGTACAAAGTCTGGGATGTTCATCCGACAAACAAGCCAGCAACAGATATATAGTGCCCAGTGCACATTTGTTGTTATTTCTCCATTTCATCACAGCTGGAAATAGGATGCAGCTCTTGTATTTGCACTGATTGAACCCATACATTCTGACCAAAATGCTGTTAGCTCTACTACTTTTTAGCAGCATACATAAAAACCAGTAAAACTACAAGGCCTAGAAATTCAGTTGTTTGCGCCAGCTGCTAGCGCCTTAGGAGGAGGAGAAGTGGGGTGCTAAGCGCCTAGCGCCCGGGCGCAGCGCGATCTGCGCCTCTCGCGAAATTCAGTTAAGATTTAGCGGCGGCGCAAAACCTTTGCGCGCGCAGACGTCATTTCATGGTGCAACAACCTTTGTGCGCCCCAAACCGGAAATTCAGTGGCGCCGGCCTATTGTGCGCCTGGCGCCCCTAGCGACTGGTAGAGGGGAACGGTTCCCAGTCGCTGTGGGGCACAGGGGGCGCTAATTAAAGGGGACTCCTCCTGCAGTATAAATGGCAGCCATTTTGCACCACTCCTTCTTTGTGAGAGACGGATCTTTGGAGAGAGACAAAGGTAGAGATCTTTCTGGTTTGGCTCAACACTCGCACAGGTACTTCACAGAATCACAGAAACCCCACAGTGCAGATAGAGGCCATTTCGGCCCATCGAGCCTGCACCGACACATATCCCACCCGATCCCCGTAACCCCTACATCAACACATACCCCACCCTATCCCCGTAACCACACATATTTAATCCCCCTAACACTAAGGGTCAATTTATCATAGCCAATCAACCTAACCCGCACATCTTTGGACTGTGGGAGGAAACCGGAGCACCCGGAGGAAACCCACGCAAACACGGGGAGAATGTGCAAACTCCACACAGTCACCCGAGGCCGGATTCGAACCCGGGTCCCTGGCGCTGTGAGGCAACAGTGCTAACCACTATGCTACCGTGCTGGTTGTGGCTTCAGGCCACAGCTTTGCACTTGTCTTTAACTTCAGAGTCATAGCATTGATTGGAAACATATAATGGGGGCTGCAATGGGTGGAAACGTTGGGCTTCACCATTGCATTCAAAGGGCTCAGAGACATCGTGAGAGAGTGCCAGTCATGGCCAGACGGAGAAGGGGCAACAGGCGTCGGCAAAGGAGGCCTTACCCACCCAGGGTATACCGCCAGCAGTTCTCATATCTGAACATGTCTGAGGAGCAGTGTGTTCAGAGGCTGCGATTCAGAAGGGCAGTGGTCACTGAGATCTGCCACCTGCTTCATGGAGATCTGCAGCCACAGCTGAGGAGCAGGACGTCTCTGTCGGTGGCAGTGAAGGTGACGGTGGCTCTCAACTTCTATGCCACCGGCTCCTTCCAATCCGCTACTGGGGACATTTCCAACATCTCCCAGTTTGCAGTACATTGCTGCATCCGCCAGGTGACCAATGCCCTTTTCAGAAGGAGACGTCAGTTCATCTCCTTCCCCATGACCGTTGACAAGCAGCAACAGCGTGCAATGGTCTTTGCAGCATTAGCGGGCTTCCCCATGGTGCAGGGCGCCATTGACTGCACGCATGTGGCTTTGCGGGCACCTCTAGAGAATGCTGAGGATTACCGCAACCGGAAGGGCTACCATTCGCTCAACGTGCAGTTGGTGTGTGACCACAGGCAGCTCATCCTAGCTGTCAATGCCCGCTTTCCAGGCAGCAGCCATGGTGCCTTCATCCTGTGCCAGACTTCTGTGGCAGACATGTTCGAGGCTCAGCCTCACCCACGAGGATGGCTTCTCGGGGACAAAGGCTATCCTTTGTGCACCTGGCTGATGACCCCGCTCCGTGTGCCCAGCACCCCTGCTGAAGAGCGATACAATGACAGCCATCAAGCAACCAGGAACATCATTGAGCAAACAATCGGCATGCTGAAGCAACGGTTCCGCTGTCTGGATCGTTCCGGGGGAGCCCTACAGTACTCGCCTGAGCGAGTCTCCCATTTCGTTGTCGTGTGCTGCATGCTGCACAACCTGGTCAGCGAGACATTTAGTTGGTTAAAAAAAAGTTTTGTTTTAAAAGTTACCTGATTTTATAATAGAGACAGATCATATTTATCTGTGGGACTGCTGATTAAAGGTGCAGTTATCTGCCACTTATGTGTAGCTCAACTCTAGTACACAGTGGCAAGGGAACCTGGGAGGCATCTTGCACCACTTGGGCTTCGTATCAGATACAGTGCAACTGCAGTGCAGTGTCAAGCAGAGTCTAAAAAGCGCTCCGGGGGTCTGTTGGATCTCCTTGGCAACTTTTAAATAAGTTCTGCTTCCGTTTATAGGTTTTGATAAAGCAGACATTCCAACCTGTGCTCTCACAACATAACAATGTACTAGTTCAGGAGTGTGCACACAGGCAAGCATTATACTAGAGATATGTGTAACCACAGCCAAGGTGAGCATGACAGAACTTTATCTTCCAATTAGGCACTTTACAGCCTTCCGGACTCAATATCGAGTTCAACAATTTCAGATCATAACCTCGGCCCCCATTACATTTTTACTTCTATTTTTTATCCACACTTTTGTTTTGGCCTTTCCCCCCCCCCTTTATTTTTTTTCTCTCTCTCCCGCATGGCAGCTGTCTCCCATTCTGCCAGCGCATTTCACACCTAATCTAGCGCTGTCTTTGTCTCCACTAGTCCTATCACCATCTCGTCTCGTTTTGAATACCTCTTAATGTCTCTTCTCTTTTGTTCTCTCCCTGCCTGGCCTCTTAATCCATTTCATTTCCTGTGCTTCTTTAGTCTTGACAAAGGGGTTTTCACCCGAAACGTTGACTCTATTTTTTCTCTCCACGGATGTTGCCTGGCCTGCTGAGTTTTTCCAGCATTTTCTGTTGTTATGACAGAACTTTACTTTGGGATTGAAGGAAAAGGATCTGATTTAAGAAGTGCTTTTGCTACAGTAAGTTATTATCTCCAAACACTTCCTCTCTGAGCTATGTACATGATATTAAGTTATCATTTCAGGGGCATGCAGTTTGAGGGTCAAAATTAACATTTATGTGAAGGTAACATTTTAAGACTAGAGTTAACAAACCATTTTAGTGTCATATTTACTCCATTCACAAATGTTATCCCGTGTAGTTATTAGTATGACAGCCAAACTTTTCGGGAAGTCTCTTATTATTTTATATTATTAAATGTACTCGGCTATGGCTTCATATGAACTTGAAACAGTAAAAGCAGTGTTTTGTTTTTAGAAAGAAAGAACTTGCATTTATATAATCGCCTTTCATGTCACAGCCACTGAAGTACTTCGGAAGTGAAGTCACTATTGTAATGTAGACAAACACAGCAACCAATTTGCACATGGAAAGGTCTCACAAGCAGCAATGAAATAAATGACCAGATCATGACTCAGATTTTGCAGTCAGCAGCGAATGTGAATGATTTATGTTATTGGAGCCAAAGCATAATGCTTTATGTTTATCCATACCGAATACTATCTGCTATTATATGGCCCATAAACTCACCCTTCAATATTAACCTATTTATATTCACCAAAGTATTAGCCCACTACCTCCACTTCCAATTAAAAATATTAATTGCTGCCTTTTGAATATTAATTGCTATATTTTGAACCATGATTTGTCTGATTACATTCAGACTATCCTTCCTGTATCCTTTCCTTAATTCTTTTGACCTGATTTACAATAACTTCTTTCACGCAATCATGTCCATCTTGTTATCTTGCTTTGTTTTAGCTTCCTTTTTATATCCTACACCATCAGATGCCTACTGTGATAAATCCATGTAGTGAGACAAGGAACTCGAAGAGGCGAGGTATGAGGATTAGGACGAGTACTTTATTGAACGACTGCGAGACAACCAGGCAGGCCTGCTTCCAGGCATTGCACCTTTGCTGAACTTGACAGGAAGCAAACCTCTGACCTTAACAGGAAGCAAACCTCTGACCTTAGCAGCAGAATTGACTACAGCACCACCTGGTGGATAACCTTAATCATAACATCCCAGATTACTATACCTACATTTCACCTGCCACAGAAATTGTCACAACTTCAATTACTTATTTATTCACCATGACAGAATAAGTTTCTTCACCATCATTATATTTCTAGAACTCAGACACAAGCATAAGAGAAATGTTGTTCTACAGATGCACATGCATACAACACAGAAATAAACCACTTCAAAAACAAACCAAAAATAACAACAGAAAACACTGGAAAAACTCAGCAAGCCAGGCAGCATCTGTGGAGAGAGAAACAGGGTTAACGTTTCAGGTCTGGGACCCTTCATCAGAACAGGAAAAAGCTGGAGATGTAACAGATATTAAGCAGGTGCAGAGACAGGAACGGGTGAAGGAACATACTGTGCTTTTGTAAGAGGCAGGAAAGATAAAATGTTGCAAATGGGAATGGCATAATCATACAGCATGAAAAATGGGGGTAGGGGTTATAGTTTGAAATTGTTGAACTCAATGTTGAGGCCAGAAGGCATTAAAGTGCCTAATCGAAAGATGAGGTGCTGTTCCTCGAGCTTACGTTGAGCTTCATTGGAACAATGTAATAGCCCGAGGACAGAGAGATCAGAGTGGGAGTGAAGCGGTGAATTAAAGTGACAGACGACCGGAAGCTCCGGGTCACCCTTACGGACTGAACAGAGGTGTTCCGCAAAGCGGTCGCCCAATCTGCGTTTGGTCTCCCCAATGTAGAGGGGACCACATCGTGAGCAGCGAATACAGTATATTAATGCAAGAAGTACAAGTAAATCTCTGTTTCGCCTGGAAGGGGTGTTTGGGGCCCTGGACAGTGGGAAGGGAGGAGGTAAAAGGGCATGTGTTGCATCTCCTGCGCTTGCATGGGAAGGTGCCAGGCGAAGGGGAAGGGCTGTTAGCACATTGATTTTAGTGTAATGCAACAAATTTATACATTGTGTCAACCCCACTGCCATAATATACTCACAGTAGCTACTTGTAGGTTATGCAGTTAAGTCCATTCATTATTCAATGTGTCATTTCAAAGTTTGTCACTGGCAAACCATGTATTCCAAACCTCCCACACAAACTATATAAGGTCTGTTGAGACTCTGGCATTGAAACTGAAATGCATTCTGCATCCACACCTGTTTGTAGAGTCCACTGCTGAGCTGTGAGGAAATCAGGACTATCTGCTGCACGCCAACCCTGATTTCCTCCACACAATCTATTGAATATCATCCATGATCTGTAGTGTTTCAGAACAAGCCATGCCTATTTTTGATTTAACCAATAAAGGCGACACTGGGTTACAGCTCTACAGCTCATCTAAGGAGGCACCACTAATATACTATCTGAACGTGAAGTCCAATCAGAACTGAAGACGCTTGTATTAAAATTGAATCATAATATTGTTATCTCTGTCGATTATACAGTGCCTGTGTTGCGGTGCCCACCGGTCACAGGAGGCCTTGAGCTTACCGGTGGGCACTACACATTCCCGCTCCTGGCTTGGGCAAAACCGTGGAAGTGAGAGGCAAGTAGCCAGAGCGACCTAAACAGTTCATAACTGGTAATAAGGTACAAGCTATATTCTGCACATGTGTATGTATGATATTGATATTTTCCCCAGAGCATAATAATGTAATATCACCATTGCATATTGCCTGGCTGTGCTTCCAACCATGCATGCAGGCTACCAATTTGCAGGCTTCCAGCAATTAGAGTAATTTCCCCATCAATATTCTTCTTAGTTCCCCTTCTGCCTCAAGGCAGTGGCTAATATACCAAGATATAGATCAAACAATGCTGTAGTCCCGTGCCCATGTGGGCATTCTTTCCTTTAACAGCAGTGTGTGTTGTGCCAGAGGAAAAAGAAAGGCAGACGTCGCTGCCAGAACCAGCCCTGTGCTTTACAGGTACATTTATGGCAGGAGGCAGTGGAATCACTGGCTGGTTACCGGTTCGCCCCATTCTTAATCTCCATGGTTACCTGTTAGCCCCCGTTACCAGGACAACCTTGCGCGCGCACGTTGCTCGGGAAACGGCCGGCAGAGCCATGTTAGCGCGGTGCCCAGGCAGTAGGAGCTCGACTTGGCGCCTGCAGACAGCTTCTTTCACCCGCGCCGCCTTCTCCTCCTCCCAGGTACGGAGTCGGTAGTGTCGGGGGCTCCTGCTCCGCCTCCTCGGACCACCGCGCGTCACCGTCGCCCGAGGCACTGTGCAAGTACGGCGTGCGCCGGCCGCCAGAAAGGCCAGGCCGCCCAGTGCGCGAGATTTTGAAGCGATCGGGGGCCAGCCCGCGCTCCCTGGAATTCGGGGTCCCAACGCACGGGAGAATAGCAAAATACTGCAACCGCCTACAGCCGCAGGGGCATCAACAATACAGACAGTTATAGCTGCAGTGCAAGAGGGGAATTTGTACAGGAGGAGTGACTGTTAGAATCGGCAGCTTTAGATAAATGGCAATTTTCTTCTCGTTTTAAAGTTAGTGCAGTCTTTCTTCCCGTCCCCTCTTCTCCGTTCATTCTTTATTCTCCTCAGTTGCTCAGCATCATCTGTTTGCATCGACAGGAGACATGGATTGGAGATGATTTTCCATGGCAGATTTTCAATCGACGTTGAAACATATAACAGGAGCACAATCAGTGTATTGCAGATGTTTTAAACTACCACATTGAGTCAATTGCAAAGCAAAAGGAGGCCAGATTTGGTACAAAATTCAAACTCCTTCGATGAATTTTGAACTCAGTTGTTGGGTAGGTGGAACAGAAACTCCTGCCATTAACTTGCGCCTACATTATTTGTCCTTCAGTCATCAGCTCCCTCTCCCACCCAGTCTTGTTCCCTTGTTGTAAATGACGCCCCGCCAACTGCCACATCTGATTTAGATGTAGTCAATCAATAGTATTTTTCCCCTTAATCTCCTTTGTAATCCTACTGTACTTGTGTGACAGTTTTGCACGGCACAGGCTCTGACCAGAAATGGCAATCAAGGTCCTATTGATGTCATCGGATCCCCCGATGTCAATATTAAAAGGGCTCGATCGCCTGATACAGTCGAGCGCTTTGAACACCTGGCGGACGGCTTCTTTCAAGATGGAGTCGGCCGTAGTGCCGGTGTTCATGAAGTGGTCAGGCTACCGACCCCATTTTGAGGCCACTATTGCCCTGTCCATGCCAGGCGAAGGCAGTGAAAGTCGACCACCAGATGTCACAATCCAAAGTATTAAAATAATAAGGGGGCTTATTGTTTTTCTCTGAACTGTAGCTTGAAATGTACAAGTCATTGTTGATGTACAAACGTCTCTCACTAAACAGCAACAACATGCTTATTGACCTCAGGACTTATTTAGACGACTTCCCCACAGGGAGTACCTGAGTAGCAACTTTAAAGGAGCAGGCCAGGTTAGCAATTAACCACACTGCAGACCCCAGACTATCCATGGCCAATGTCACACGACATCACGCAGTTCGCATATGGCAACATTTTAACCTAAAATATATATGTACTAGCTGGGTTGCCCGGCGGTGCCGAGTGTTTTTTGAGGGCATGTTGTTATGAAAAAAGTACAAATAATTTTTATTTTAATCTATCTATATCTATATATATAAAAGCGGTTGGTCTGTCTGTCTGTCCTCTATACACTCAAAAGTTATAGAGCGTACCTACACGTGTGTTGGAGGGGGGGGGCGGGGCTCGGGAGGGGTGGACCGCGGGAGGGGGAGGAGGGTTAACCCGGCCTCTCTCCCGCCTCCCCGTCTCTCCTCTCTCCCCCCTCCCCCCTCTCTCTCCCCCCTCCCCCTCTCTCTCTCCCCCCTCCCCCTCTCTCTCTCCCCCCTCCCCCTCTCGCTCTCCCCCTCCCTCTCTCCTCCCTCCCCTCTCTCCCCCTCCCCCTCTCCTCCCTCCCCCCTTCCCTTCCCTACCCCCTTCCTTCCCTCCCCCCTTCCCCCTCCCCGCCCCCACTTCCCCCCTCCCCTCTTACCCCCCTTCCCTCCCCCTCCCCTCCCACCCCCTTCTTCCCCTTCCTCCCCTTCCCCCTTCCCCTCCCCTAGTCGCTCTCTCTCTTCCCCCCAGTCTCTCGCTCTCTCTCTTCCCCCCAGTCTCTCGCTCTCTCTCTTCCCCCCAGTCCCTCGCTCTCTCTCTTCTCCCAGTCTCTCGCTCTCTCTCTTTCCCCCTGTCTCTCGCTCTCTCTCTTCCCAGTCTCTTGCTCTCTCTCTTCCCCCCAGTCTCTCGCTCTCTCTCTTCCCCCCAGTCGCTCGCTCTCTCTCTTCCCCCCAGTCTCTCTCTCTCTCTCTTCCAACAACAACATGCCCTCAAAAGACCCTCGGCACCACCCCAGTCTCTCTCTCTCCCCAGTCTCTCTCTCTCTCTCTCTTCCCCCCAGTCGCTCTCTCTCTTCCCCCCCAGTCGCTCTCTCTCTTCCCCCCCAGTCGCTCTCTCTCTTCCCCCCAGTCGCTCTCTCTCTTCCCCCCAGTCGCTCTCTCTCTTCCCCCCAGTCGCTCTCTTCCCCCCAGTCGCTCTCTCTCTTCCCCCCAGTCGCTCTCTCTCTTCCCCCCGTCGCTCTCTCTCTTCCCCCCAGTCGCTCTCTTCCCCCCAGTCGCTCTCTCTCTTCCCCCCAGTTGCTCTCTCTCTTCCCCCCCAGTCGCTCTCTCTCTTCCCCCCCAGTCGCTCTCTCTTCCCCCCAGTTGCTCTCTCTTCCCCCCAGTCGCTCTCTCTCTTCCCCCCAGTCGCTCTCTCTCTTCCCCCCAGTCGCTCTCTCACTTCCCCCCAGTCGCTCTCTCTCTTCCCCCCAGTCGCTCTCTCTCTTCCCCCCAGTCGCTCTCTCTCTTCCCCCCAGTCGCTCTCTCTCTTCCCCCCAGTCGCTCTCTCTCTTCCCCCCCAGTCGCTCTCTCTCTTCCCCCCACTCGCTTTCTCTCTTCCCCCCAGACGCTTTCTCTCTTCCCCCCAGTCGCTCTCTCTCTTCCCCCCAGTCGCTCTCTCTCTTCCCCCCAGTCGCTCTCTCTCTTCCAACAACAACATGCCCTCAAAAAAGCCTCGG